>NC_056739.1:800338665-800698665 GCF_019279795.1 Protopterus annectens | reverse complement strand
GTAGATGTGGATACATGTATATAAATAGATATAGATATATTGAGATATATCCATCCATTCACCCCATTTTATCCAATTTCATTATTGCATCTTACCTATTCTGGCTCTGTATAGGCACAAGGCAGAGTAAATAGTCCCAGAAAGGATACCCACAGGTGGTATGTACAACATCAGATAATTTGATAGGCTACCATTCTATCCTGAGTGTAACACATACCCACATAAACAAGTGACTTGGAATACTGGTTTTCACTTACTGCATGTCTATAAGATAAAGGAGAAAAACGAGACAATGAGACCACCCAGAAAAACTCTGACACATTTAGCCATGCAGATCAGACTTTTTAAAGAGACAGAGGTGATCCATGGACAGGACAGAATCTCACTTATGCTTCTGATTCAGATGCCCCGGCATTTTATGAAGGCTCCTTTCCAGCACTGTGGTATAAGCATTGCCAGGAGGTCAAGGAAGTGATCCCACTATATCTGGTACATAGCCTCCTTTCCGTAGAACAGCTACCTCTGTTTGCACATCCAGAGAAAGTCAACCAGCCTTCCGCATAACACTGAGATGGTAGATTAAACATAACCCCCTACAAGCTCCAGTACTTGCAGCATTTCTTGGCAGGCCTCATCCACCCTTACTGCTCTAAAACACAATAATTGCCTAATCACTTCAGTAACATCATATACAGACGCAGATCCCATCCCATTTGCTCCCTTCTCATCGAGGTTATGTCCACCAGATTCAGAAGTTTCTCAGATTGTTACTGCCACCTGTTGACAATATCACCAGCTAATATCAGCATTTCTCCACTCTTGCTGACAATATGTTGGGCAAAATGCTGTCCCTCATTTCTAAATTACAGGATATTTTGCCAGAATCTCTTTAAGGTTACCTGAAAGTCATTCGCAACAGCCTCAACAAATTCTTCCTACCTTTGAGACATCGCCTGAATGACTGCCTCAGCTGCTGTCTTCCTGCTTTTACAGTACCTGTCATTCAGATCTTCAGCATCAAATTGAAGGCCTCCATTTAAACCTGAGAGCTTCTCTCTCTGCTGATGTCATCGAACATGTCCCGGGGGGGGGGGGTTACTGTCACTACAAACACTGACCACATTTCAGCCACAATAAACAGTCACCATGTTTCAGCAACAACAAACGCTGACCACATTTCATCCAACGCTTCCTTGCTACCACCTAAACTACTGAGATCTTGAATGGATTACATATTCAAACTCCAAGTCCTTCATTTCCCCAGAGATATGAAAGACACTCTTCTGGAGGTGGAAGATGCATTTATTCTACAAACATGTAATGCTTAAATATCCCCAGGACCCCAGGACACTTTCACTACTACTGTGGGGTTCCTGCACTTGTCCAGCTACATGTCTGGCTGTGTGACCCATGTCCACTACCACATCATGATCATTTGACAGCTCAGCGCCTTTTTTAAACTGAATTTCCTAAACACATAGCTGCAGGACTGACAGCATAATTGCAATGTCAGTCATTGACCTTTGGTACAAGGTGTTCTAGTCCGAAGTGCATTTATGAACTTCCTTATGTTCATACATGGTGTTTGTTAAGGATTTTAAATTTACTGCTCAAGGTCAGATCAAGCAAACTAGTTCTCCTAAACATGTTGCACCAGATATCCATTATTCCCCAAGAAAGAACTAAATTTGCGGAGGGTCTGAAATGTTCTTCTAGTGACACTGCTGGCTCTGGGCTTTTGCCGTGTCTTAAAAACACTACATTAAATAGTTTCCTGCTTAAATTTCATTTTTTTTAATGCAAGAATCCTTTAGCTCCTTATGTCAGACTGTTTCTGTCTTTGCTGCCACTGTTTTTCACTGTGATACTTCAAGGTGAAATAGCTGTGAAATTCCTAAAGGCTCGACAGGCTTATGGCCCCAGGGGAGGGATAGAAAGTATCTGTAAAAAATACACTAGGTAAGAAAGAACATGTAGCTGAAGTATCATGTGATTTCATTCATATCTAATGCTGTATACTGAGGAAAATAGAATAGGAATGCCACAGATGGGAAAAAACAACAATATATGCACACACACACACACACACACACACACACACACATATATATATATATATATATGTACATATATATATATATATATATATATATATATATATATATATATATACACATATAGAGAGAGAGAGAGCAATGTAAGGATCATATTATAGCAAGCAAATTATATTGTGGAAAACAAATGCTGCATGAAGCATGTAGATGTCCAGGTAGAAACACCAGACAGAAAAAGAATCAGCCATTCCAAGCAGTCTTATATGTGATCGATGTGGGTAATTTAACATAATATACGTTTATCTGGCACATAATTCACCTAAACAAACTTAACCCAAACCATGAGTGATTGACAACACATTTGTGTGAAAATATGTGTTCTAAACACAATATGAGTGAAAAAAGAACATTGACAACACACTCACCAACAAGGAGAATTGTTGAATTTATGAACTTGAGAAAAAGTTGACTTTAAGTGCTTTTTTGCAGGATGGCAAGCCTCTCTGCATCCCCCCAAAATTATACATACCAGCTTCATTGTTGCACCTATTCTAAGATGGGAGAAATCTCTTAAAGCCAGGATATCACTGCCAGTGCACACTTAGACATTAAACCAGCAGGGATTTACTGTGAAAAAATACTGATCTGGGTTATGTACTGGGCAGATGGGTCTTTAGGTCGCACTGCTTAAAGTATACCATTGATGGGCACTGTGTTCCATACAGCACATTTCCTGGCTGTGTCTGCCAAAACTTCGGCTCTGTCGATTAAATGTGTTTAGACCATATATTCCCACACAAATGAGTTGTCAAAAACTGGATTATTTTACTGGAAGGAAAGTACACTCTGATGAAAGGAAGCGTGTGTAATGCATAGTTGTCCTTTAACTATGCCCAGTTCTATACCGCCAAATATATCTCTGTAAATATCTTGCAGATATTCAACTTGAAGGTTTGTTTTAAAGTACTGTGCATTGTTGCTCCCCAGCCAGCATTCTGGTGATAAGTTTCCCTCAAACCACTTTAGTATCGCAGAATCTGAGATTTGACTGTCTTTTTTGCATGGGGTTGCTCTCCATTGCTTCCTGATGAAACACACCTGATCCCATTCAAATGGCCAGTGGGATTCTCAGGGTCTGGATTGTGAATCCAGAAAATCGGTCTACAGAATTTCAACACAGACTCATATTTGCTGTTGCACTAGTGATGCTAAATCACAAGGAATCTCCTTCTATATCCTGTCTCTGACTTTTCTTCACAGTATGGGCAAAATGTTATTAACATGATTGCAAGTTATTAGGAACCTTGGGCTTTAGATGTAATGGACAGAGAAATAGAAAGAGGATAGGAATACATTTATTAGGACTGGTAATGCTTGATTTTAAAGCACATCTGGGGAAAGGTTAGTAACAGCCAGTTAGAGATCTTCTTGGCCAAGAAAGAAGGCCTTGCCCATCTTGGTGTAGTAGAAGGCAAGATTGAAACGGGATAAAGGGGAAGGCTAAGGGAAGCTGAAGGTAAGATTGAAAAGGGGCAAAGGGGGAGACTAAGGGAAGGAAAAGGTAAGAGTGAAAAAGGATAAAGGTGGAGGCTATGGGAAGAGCAAGTGTTACAGGTGGTCATTTCTCAGAAATGATTGTCCCTGATCTCAGACTGCTCAGGTCAATCATTCCTCCTAAGAAGATTATAAGACAGACCAAGAACTGAGTTACAGTTTTTGAAGTGCAGATGTGTTGAACTACTGAGATAAAAAATAAAGGAAACTCAGACGAAGAACAGATGTAAGCACAGCAATCTAGCAATACCATGAGTAGGGGTACCCTTCTACTTCTGTCTTGTACAGATCTCAATACATATAGTCTGACCAACTGGATGAACTGGCTCAAGAGACAGAATGCTGCAGCCTTTAATTCTGTCCATTCTGTCCTTACTTGGATCAGAATATTGAACCAATAAAGGATGCAGTATTTTGTAAATAAATAATGGTAATGGGCAGCAATAGTACCGCTTTCCTCTCTCACACAATGCCTTTGAAGTTTTGGATTACATATTAGATATTTCTGAACCAGGAGTTTCCTTATGGGAAGTCTTCCCACTTTGGAATGTGTTTCAATAAAAATGCCCATATACCCATCCCAACTTCCATTAGCTTCAGCAGTGTAGAATTTTTTACACCAAAAATCTTTTTGCGGTAATTATTATTTCTACCAAGTAGATTATTAAGGTGGAGACATTATATACTGACAAGAAATGCCTTCCCAAGGAAGTTACTGTATCTGAGAAGTAATCACACATAACTTTACAAATAGTTTCTGTTGTTTTTTTTCTGCGTCAGTCCATAACTTGCTATGTTTTTATTATAAAGCATTCTTCCCTTGATTACAGCAAACTGCATTATTTAGCTTAAAGAAAGCATTTATTTTTATTACACACAAATTACTAAATAAGTAATCTGCTGAGTAAAAGCCTTTCCTCAGTAATAACCCAGAAGACTAATTACTCCAGTTACAGAACTGTCAGTAAATGTAATTACACTATGTAATTACATTATATCATATTTGTGTAATTACATTATAATTGTATAACTACATTATGTTTGTGTAATTACATTACATTATGTTTGTGTAATTACATTATATTTATGTAATTGCATTATATAATATTTGTGTAATTATATTATGTTCGTGTAATTACATTATATTATTTTTTATTTTAGTTATTATTTGTTTACCAGAAAAGCCTGACTGGGACAGAGCCAATTTTCAGCGGAGGCCTGGGGAGAAATGCTCCAGACAGGTTAATGTTTATTTAATTACATTATATTTATGTTATTGTATCATATTATATTTGTGTTTTACATTATATGTTTGTGTAATTACATTATATTTGTGTATTTACATTATATTTGTGTAATTACAGTATATTGGTTTGTGTAATTATGTTATATTATGTTTGTGTACTTACATTATATATTTGTGTATTGCATTATATTTGTGTATTTACATTATATTTGTTTGTGCAATTGCATTATATTATGCTTGTATAATTACATTATACTGGTTTGTGAGATTGCATTACATTTGTTTGCATAATTACATTATATTGTCTATGTAATTACATTGTATTTGTTTGCCAGCACAAGTCAACACTCCCCTATCTATATTGATTTGTCTTTTTGGAGCATTTATATTCTGTCTCCATTCATCTCTCTTTTCTCATAGGTTCCTAGGTTCATAGGTGTGTACTAGGCTAATGGCCCTGAAGCCTTTACAAGCCTAACCCATATGATTACCCTGGCATGGTGCCACCCCACCTTAGTTCCTAGTGCCTCTGTCGAGTAGAGCCACTGGAGTGATCCCGGGGTGAATTTTCTATTTCCCATCCACTCATCAAGATTTCTCTTGAAGAGGGCCAGTGAGGTGCTCTGTTTGACATGTATGGGAAGTCTATTCCATAGCATGGGCAGTCTCTGGGTTATGAACCTGTCCCTCCAGCATGTTCTGTTGATTGTGGTAATGAGGTTGAGGTCTCTGGAGTGTGTGGTGCGGAGGGATTGGGATTTCTTTAGATGTAGCATTTCTAACAGAGCTGGGTCAGACATGGCTTTGTATGTCAAGCACAGATCGGCTCTAAGTAGGCAATATGAGACAGAGAATAGTTGAAGTTTTTTGAGTCTGTCCATATAGGACAAGTGTTTAAGGCCTAGGATCCTCTTTTTGAGGTACTTTTGCAGCCTCTCCAGTTGTTGCAGGCGTTTAGTGAGGTACATGCCAAATGGGGCATTATACTCAATGACTGGCCTAATGAGGGAAGAGTAGAGGGAGAAAATGACCTCTTTCTTCCTGGATGCAAAACCCTTAGTAATGAGATGTGCCACATAGAAGGCATTTCTGACCACAGTGGCAACATGGTGGTCAAAAGAGAGGTTGCTGTCAACCTGTGTTCCCAGGTCTCTTATAAAACCTTCTGTGTTCAGTGGACTACCATCAATGTAGTAATTCAAGGGAACCAGGTTTTTTCCAAGGGGGATGACGACACATTTTTTGGCATTGAGTTTAAGGCCATGGTTCTGACACCAGTCACTGGTGTCATTGAGACCTTTCTGTAGGATGTCAATATCACTTGGGGAGTTAATAATAGCTCCCAACCTGCAATCGTGTGTGAACTTTGTCAGCCAAAGTCCCTTTGTGTTGGCCTGGACTTCAGAGAGGACCCAGGACCAAACCCTGTGGGACTCTACTCGTGACTGGTCGGCAGTCTGACTTGGAGTCAGCTACTTTCACACTGTGGGTTCTATCTGCGAGCCAGTTTGCAACCCACCTAGTGATATAGGGGTTGATGCCTAGCTTAGTGAGTTTTTCTATGATTACTGAGTGGGGACTGGTATCAAAGGCCTTGGTCAGATCAAGGTAGGCTGTATGAACCACCTTGCCTTCATCCACAGCTCTGGTGACTGACTCGAAGAAGATGACCAAGTTGAGCAGGCATGATCTACCCTTCACAAAACCAAACTGTGTATGATCCAGAGTTTGGAGATTCCCTATATTCTTGTTTATTAGGTCCATGATGATGCGTTCCATAGCTTTGCATATTAGACTCTTCAGGCTAATTGGGTAATAATTCCTGGGGTCTGTAGTCGCTCCTTCTTTGTGGAGAGGGATGACTGTAGCAGTGCACCATTCAATAGGGACAAAGCCTGATGTGAGGCTGTGATTGAACAGGTCACACAGGTGAGGTGCCAGTTCACTCTGTAGTTCATGTAGAACACAGCCAGGGATATTGTTAGATCCCATAGAAACTGTATTCTTGGCCTTGGACAGTGCTGTTTTAACCTGTGCAGCAGTAATACTGGGTGCCTGGCAATCTACTGGTATTGTGATTGGTCCTTTGGGGGTGGGAGAGGGGTAAAGTTAGCACTGAATCTGTCGGCCAGTATATTGGCAATATCTGTTGGCTCAGTATAGGAGGTACCATTGTGCAGTAGCTTAGATCAAATCTGGGTATTGCCGTGGAGATTCTTTACGTAACTATAGAAGGCCTTGTGGTTGTCTTTACTATCTGCTGCAATTCTGTTTTCATAGCTAGCTTTAGAGGATTTGATGAGGGATCTCAACCTTTTGTTGAGGCTGATAAGGGAGTTTTTCCATTCTTGGGATTTTGCCTTATTCCACATCAGTTTCCTCCTTCTGTTGTAGAGTTTGTTTATGGCAGGGAACCACTAGACTGGCTTCCATTTTTTTGAGAAGAGCATCTTAGTTCTATTGGGTATGGCGAGATCCATGTATTTGTGTACGTGTTTACACAGTGCATTGGTGTATGATTCGACAATCATGTAACTATTCTCCATTTACATGGGTGCCGTGAAATTAGCCACTTCTGTTTTTAGGAGCCCAAAGTTAGCTTCGGATAAGTTTTTCATGGTAGTTACCTTTGTGGGGGAGGTGGATTTCCAAGGTGATAAGTTTGTGGTCAGATCTAAGCAGGAAGGAGTTAACTATTGGTATAGAGCAATGGTTGCCCATGTTAGTAATGACCAGGTCAAGGATGTTGCTACCTCTAGCGGGGGTAAGAACGAGCTGGTCCACAGCATTGGAATTAATGAATTCCAGAAAGCATTGGGCAAGTGTATTGGTACATGAGCAGTTTTCCCAGTTAATGGAAGGGTAGTTGAAGTCAGCCCAGTATGAGAGTGTTAGGTTGGACTCTAATATTCTCCAGGGTGCTTAGGAACGTGGAGTGTGAGTCTTGGGACATGGTTGGGGATGTATAGCAGGCTACAACCTGAATTGCTGTCTTACCCAGTGTTAGCTGCACCTGAAGTATCTCAAATGCATTACGTTGGGCTACCAGTCTGGTGGTGTGCGCATCCTTTATGAATATGGAAACACCACCGCCTTTGGAGCTTCGGTCCAAGTTTTGGGACCGAAAGGTGTGGAATGAGTTATAGCCTGGTAGTGCAGGGGTGCTTTCTGCTGCCTTGAACCAGGTCTCTGTTACAGCACAAATGTCGATGTTCTCCATTTTAAGGAGTGCTTTGAGTGAGTGCATTTTGAGATTTAGACTTCTAGCGTTGAGCAGCATGACTCTCAGATTGCATTTGCTTGTAGCTGTTATGGTGGAAATTTGGTCTTTAGGGTGGCAAGAGCCTTGGCCAGTATCCAGAAGCCCAGGGGTAACAGATGCAGGCCATCTCTGGCAAAGCATCGAGGTCTGTCAAGCATGTGTACTGGATTTCCTTAGAATGACACCAGAAACATAGCCAATTGTTGAAATCAATAATTTTCTATTGTAATGTGGTATCATTCTGGGTGATGGTAGGATGCTGCTCAGGGCTAGGGTCATACCCGCCTGGGCTATATAATCCAAGAGCTCCTCCATGTCTCTTTTCATGTAGTCCAGGGAGGTATGTCTCAGGTCATTCACACCCACATGTACAATGACAGAGCCATATTTGTACCTGTTGTTGAGGGACCTGAGTGCATGCATTATGTGGTGGATCCTAGCACCTGACAGGCAGCTGACTGTTACTTTCTCCTTATTCAACCTAGTGAGTGAGACATCAGTGTGCTTCACTATCGAGTCACCTATGACTAGTGTGTTGGGCATACTGTTTTGCCTTAGGGGCTTTGGTTGAGTGGCACACTGTTTAGCAGAGTTATGTGTTTCGTCATTAGTGTTGTGTTGTGGTCGGGTGCATTTCTGCCTTGGAGGTTTCTGCTGTTTGTGTAGATTTTTATTGAGAGCTTCCGTGAAGGTGGGTGTATGGTTTGAGTTTTTATGTGAAGGCAGTGCTGGTGTGTGTTCTGGAGGGCTATGTGTTCCATATGGTATGGTGCAGGTGTTGACCTTCTCCTCTTGACCAGCTATTCCAGTCTTGGCCGGAGAGTGCGTGGCTTCCAATTTGGATATATAAGTGCATCTCTCACAAGTCTGAGTGTTGGGCAGTAAGAGGAGAGGGTTGTCAGTGTACATGAGGCACTTGCTACATTGCTTCAGGATGCCCAAGTTCACCAGGTTAATAGCAGAAAGCACAGGGAACTGACATTTAGACATGCCCAGAGGGGTGGGCATTAATAAATACTGGAGCTGTTTCCTTGTAGAACGTTTAGTGCTGGTAGCACTTTTGTGTGCTACAATAATTGCTACAAGAAGTCTGGTAAAGTGCTAAACTAATAAGCTAGTAAAAGTGCAGGAGAGGAGAGAACTAGCAGATCTAAGGGAAAATTGAAGAGCAGACTTTGGTACCGCTCAGAAGCTTACAAACAGTCCCGGATACAGCAAATCTGTATCTGGACTAGATTAGTTACAGGAAAGGTGGGAAAAAGTACAGATGTGGGATTTTAATCCAGAAAGTTGAAAGAGATGGAAAATCTGCCCAAACAGCCAATAAGCTACTACTTCTGGGCCAGAAACCACTCCTCCTGTGGTAGATAGGCTACCTAGTGTTTACCACTCCCACTGATAAGCTAGAAGGCTTCCCTCCAACACAGAAAGGCTTAGGGGGCTCAGAAGTCTATAAACAGTCCTGGATACAGCAAATCTGTACCTAGATTAGACTAGTTATGGGAAAGCCAGGAAACAAGCGCAAGCACGGGTATTTAAACCAGAAAGATGAAAGAGATGGAAAAACTGCTCAAACAGCCAATAATCTACAAATTCTGGGCCAGAAACCACTCCTCTTGTGGTAGATAGGCTAACTAGTGCTTACCACTCTCATTGATAAGCTAGAAGGCTTTCAGCCAACACAGAAAGGCTTGGGGGGGCTCAGAAACTTACAACAGTCCTGGATACAGCAAATCTGTACCTGTACTAGACTAGTTACAGGAAAGGCGGGAAACAAGTACAAATGCAGGCTTTTAAACCAGAGAGTAGAAAGAGATGAAAAAACTGCCCAAATGGTCAATAAACTGAGTAGAAAGAGATGGAAAAACTGCCCAAATAGTCAATAAACTACAATTTCTGGGCCAAAAAACACTCCTCTTGTGGGAAATAGGCTACCCACTCCCACTGATAAGCTAGAAGGCTTCCCTCCAACAGAGAAAAGCTTGGGGGGGGCTCAGAAACTTATCAACAGTCCTGGATACAGCAAATCTGTATCTGGACTAGACTAGCCACAGGAAAGGCAGGAAACAAGCACAAATGCAACTTGAATCATTCTCTCTTGACTGCTTCCATGGATTCCTTGTCCAATACATATTCCAGTAGATTATCAAAAGGGTCCACAAGCCTCTACAGAAAGTAGTTTGTGGGTCCAAGACTATTTGCTTCCCACAATGTGCTACCTATGTCTCCTTCTTGCATGATGTCCTTCCTGTTTAGGATACCTCCTTCTCATTTGCATGATGGGACCTGATCTCATACAGTCATACCTCCCTGTCCCACTATTCTATTCAACTGCAGCATAAAAGAAGGGGCATACCTCAAACATGAGTGGAGCCTCATTTCCTGTAGTCTCTGATCATATCCTTCTCCTTTCATCTCATATGCACATCAAGCGGCTTTCCCCCAGGTGACTTTGAACAGTCTCATGTTCTTTCATTATATGGCCTTTACAACCCACACACAGTACTCTGACCAGGACAGTTTGAATGGAATCTTTATTTTATTTGCTTACAGGTTGGTGGGTTTGGCCTCAGGTATTAATTTTCAGCCACAACCTGGCTACTCAAAAAGAAAGAAGAAATCTACAATGTAAATAGCATGGCACTACTACATTAACATAGTTATTACAGACACAAAGGAGATAAAACAACTGTTGCTGAAGAATCATTACCTGCTTGCTTCCTGAGTCTATCCCCTTGAGGATACATCCCAGGGCCCCATTTGCTGCTGCCAATGCCCTCTCAATCTGTCTCCAGTGGTCTAGTCCAGATGTCATCAGCATGCCCAGATCCTTGTCATGTGATGTTGCCATCGGTCTTACTTATGCCAGCTGATACATCACATGAGGGGTTTGTGGTCAGTGCACAGTATTATGCTTTATCTGCAATGGCCGTCATTTGACATAAATAGCAGATGCACTAAAGGCAACTGCATCATGTTTTTGTCTCCATTTACTTTTAAGCAATAGATACTTATATTCCCAAACATTTTCCAGAATACCAAGTTATATGGCTTTCCTGCAAATAACTAAACACCTCCAAATCTTCTTAAACTAGGTAGATACACCAAGGGCCGGATTCATGAATACCCACACTAAGTGTGCACTACGTGTACACAATCTGTATTCAAGAACATCCCTACCACATTTTTTGTGCTGTTTACTCAATTATACAGATTATACTAAATATACACCTGGTCTACACTTGTAGTAGCCTTTATGAATCCCCCTAATTATTTATGGCCACAATAAGGTCAGTAGGAAAGCTAAAATTAGGATGAAGAAGGTGGGAGCTATGATAGTGTTGTCTATTCACTCAGAATGGTGTACACAACTGTAACCCCAATCTGCATTCTTTTCAACTGCAGCATAAAAGAAGGGGCATACCTCAAACATGGAAACATTTTTCTGACTTTCCACAACACAATGAAGGTTCATCAGTATCTCTTATCTAATTTTAAACAATAGTATTTTTACCTACCCTTTCAGAACTACTAAAAAGTCAGATTCCCAGCAGGTACACCCCTAACTAAAGGAAAATGATATGACATAGCACCCAAGCATGTATTTTGTCCAAAGTAATGTGTCAGTACTATCTAAATGTATTAATCATTGCCAAAATGAGCTCAATGATAGCAAAGCACCTGCTATTTTTATTGAACTATCAAAAACATTTGATACTGTTAATTCCTCCTTTCTCCTCAATAAGTTTAACGATATAGATGTACATCATGCCATTATGGAGTGGTTTAATAGCTATGTATCCACAATGGTATCCTACTAGTTGTGCAATGGCCAAGTGCTCAAATAATTATAATTGGGTAAAATGTGCATTCATTAAATGAGGTCACTACATTCAGGATTTGACCATTTCTGATGTACAACGACCCCAAAGTTGTTTAATCAAAGTCCAAGAGGGCAGGAACTCCACCTCCTGCATGGGAAAGTAGAGTTGGCTTCCTGCAGAAAAAAAAAGGGTCAAGCATAAAATCAGACTAATCACTTTTCTTTTGATCAAATGCTTTTGAAGGAAATTGCTTCTGATAAACTGATATGATCCAGCCAACAGACAACAAGAACAGATAAAATGTGAGGCATCATTGTCAGCTTGTAAAGTTATTTATTTATGTTGGTTTCCCTCAGATATCAGTACTTTTCTATCTTCTGTGTGGTACATACGTAAATAAAAACTACAGAGGCCAGCACTCATAGGCAAAAGGTTTGCACAAGCAAACTGTAATTTATTAAAGCATATTAGAGCAAAACAGACTGGTTTCGGCCCGGTTATTAAGCCTTCCTCAGTGTAAAGTCAAATCACAAAGACAAGCCTTTTATGCTTAATAATCATCACATGATAAAGAGAGACTCCCCATGGTTGGTTGGTTATAAATGTTCATTAAGTCCTGTGGGGAATAATCCTCCCAGCTTGATTATCCATTTCTTTTTTTTATTAAGCATATCATGCCAACCAATTTTATTAGCCCGGTCCCCACTTATCCTGTCAATAATGGTGAACCTAAAAGATGCAGCAGAATAGGTCAAGGAGTGTATATATAATGCATTACTAGGTTTCTTTAGTCTAACATCACTAAGATGCTCAGATATTCATATCCTAACAGGTTGAGAGGTCTGTCCTACATAAAAGGCAGAACAAGTACAGGTAGCTAGGTAAACAACCCAATCAATTCCACAGTTGGCCAAAAACCTGATATCAAAAACCTGCCAGTGTTTTACTAGTAAACTGTTTGGACTTAGCCACCCTAACACAGTGTACATAATGTCCTCATGAAAAGCATCCATGCAACAAATCACCAGTTAACGTAGTCTGTAATAGTACTCCCAGAGTTTCCCAGTGTTTATAATGGTTAAAGTAGGATCACATGGTTTTACCCCTATGGTATGAAAAATAGCATTTATCTTTTAAAAATGCAAATAATCTATCATCCGCTAACAGTATATTCCAATGTTTGTTCACAATATCTAAACAAAACATTGGTATTATGTCCGTAGGTGGTAAGCAATCTATGTTCAGATGTTCCAGATTCTTGTCTATCCTTATATGTCAGAAGATCATTTCTATTAATAGAAGATGCAAAGTTGCTAGCTGAAAGTATTGTACCTGTTTTATACCCACGGGATTTGAACCTATTAATAAGGTCCAACTTATAGCTTTCATATTTCTGAGTGTGGGAGCAAATACGTCTAATTCTCAAAAACTGTGATTTCAAAATGTTGCATGTAACATAGGGTGGGTGGAAGCTGGAAGCGTGTAGTAACGAGTTGTACTGTGGATACTTGTGAAAAACCTGGGTGTCCAGTGTGTGATCCAAATTTCTTGTGATGAAAACATCCAAGAAAGTGATTTGATGAATATCATAACTAACAGTAAACTGGATCCCCCACTTATTACCATTGATGTATTCCATAAATACACCCAAGTATTCCTAATCAGCTTTCCAAATCATCCAGCAATCATCAAGGTAGCTGATCCACACCCAGAAACAATTGGTCTTCCCAGGGGGTCATGAAGATTCTTATGTATTTTTGGTAGCAAATACAGAACTTGATGCCTAGGGTAAGGGGCAGTAAGATGATACATAGCAGATTGGGAAATAATCCCTTTATCATTAGCTAACATTAGGTACTGATCAATTTCCTGTCTAAATTTTGGACCAGGGTCCAAGGGCATGTACATATAGTACCTCCCATTGTTCAATTGTCTCTTGGCCTCAGCATCATATTTACCCCAGTCCATTACTACTATTGCACCCCATTTATCAGCGGGTAGAATTACCAAATCATGATTACATTGTAAATCATAAATAATTTGTTGTTAATTTCTAGAAAGATAGTGTGATTTGATATGAAACTCCCGTGATTGAAAATGTAGATCTTTGAGAACCTTATGTTGACATAAATGAACTGAATGATGCATGGGTGACATGAATGTGGACTTACGAAATCTGAAACATTCAGAATCAACATTATTAGAACCAGAATCAAAATATAGTCTGAGATTAAGTAATCAGCAAAAATATATAATGTCTTGTGCTAAAGAATTTTCCAAAACAAAATGCTGGTACAAAGTTGAGTCCTTTATTTAAAATCTGTATTGCAGCTTGTGTCAATGACTGTAAAGAGATATTCAAGACATTAGTACAGTTGTTTACTTGTTTGTCATCACGTTCAGTAAAGTCTCTACATTTTTGATGCCCATGATGCTTTCTCCCTCCCCTCTGTACCCTGCCCCTAAAGGGGTATCAGAATTCCTATGTTTTGGGGCTGGGGTCACTGCAGTATATAATGTTTTGGAATCCGTCATGGAGGATAAATCCTCGGCAGAGGTCCCACTCACAGAACTGGGGGTCCTCTTCAGAATAGACCTAGGTCTCTTTCTTTTCGAAAACATTCTCGCCATATTGGCAAATTTAATATCCTTGTTAGGGCCAAAAGGTTTTCCCCATTCATAATCACCCTTATCCCATTGAAATTTTTTCATCTTCCTATCTCTCATTTGCTCCTCTAAAGTAAGTAAAGCCTGCCCTTCAAATTGTCAGGTATCTTCACACAAAGGGGCTACCTCTGTAATATTTGCATTAATTATAATGAGTAACCAGGGTATCCACAAAACCCATAGCTGCTTTTTGTTGACTTTGAGCCCACTGTTCTAACAATTCCTCATCTGGATGAGATACAAGGGGTTGGATACAGACTCTGAGGCCCCTGGGGGAAATGCTTTTTATCTGATATGCTTTAAATAATCTTAGGTGCCACAAAATTCTCATGCTCGTTGTTAATTGTTCAAACAATTTTGAACACGTATGGTGTGGCTCAACTCTATCCCCCATATCACTCTGGTTCCCACTAGGTCCAAAACCAAAAATCCCCAAGTCATCCCTATCGGCAGACACCCCCTTTATCAAAGATGTAACATCCATAATGGAATAATATATTGATATGTCAATATATATTTTTCTTGATTATATCCAATGTGCCCGAAACAAGTTACGCCAACAAACTCAATATTATTAACCCCTTATTATTATTAATATTATTCACTTGGGGCAAAAAATTACCTAAATAGAATTCAATAAACATACAATTCAGGCTGTGAATGAATCAATAAGCAAGAGGGCAGGCACATAACATATAGCCCATAATGGGATTTATATTCTTAATATTAGGTCTGGTTCACTGCCAACTACACCCAAACTGGGACTATCACCAAGCATGACCAACCATAAATCAATGTGTAAACAATATTCAAAATGTTGGGGGGCAATAATAGCCAATGGGTAGATATATGCCTAAATTCAGGCACTAAAATTAATGATTCCAAATTCAAAAGGACGTCCCTTGTATGTCCGGCTAGGATCACCTACATTAATAATTCTATTAATAATCCAACCCTTGGTGAACCAATATAGCCCTGGCATACAATAAGGCCTAACAAAAAAGCCATCCATCAGTAAATAGGACTTTCAATTGTACACATTACTACGTCCCCCAAATATAAATATGTACTCAAGAGCACAGTAATCTCTATAGCCCCACAAAGCTGGAAAAAGGAATAGAGTTTGCACGAAAACCAAACGTTATAAACAAGAAAACCTGATATATAATCACAATCATGTGCCGTCCCACAAGTAAATTGACCCACATAGATTTCCTTCAATAAAGTCAAAGAATAGTATCATTGGTCAAAAACTTGTTCCATGACAAAATGGAAAAATAGTGTACATCTACAAATATTCAAAATCCAAATGTCAATATATAGAAGGCAGATATCAAACTAAGCTAGAATTGGACCCTTAACCTAACCCACCTAAAGCCAAACTGCTAAACAAACAAATACACATTGCTTTAGAGCATACAGCTATGGTTAAAAGAAGATGAAAACAGTATTTAGCATGATAAGCAAAAGGTTGTCAGGATATTCATGCATATTCAGAAAAATGGTCATCATTCTAAACAACTGTGTCAAATATCATGTAAACCATAAGCATAGCCATACAATATGATATCATAGATAGGGTCATTTGTGCAGTTAAACCTTATATTTTTACATATAATCTCCTCCAAAAATAGTATCCCAAAAGCAATAACAGATAACTATAAGACAATACCCAGGCCCAACAGTTCATAAAAAAGCATGTTGCTGGATGAAGATGAGGTGAATGATAAAAATAAGTTCAAAACAGTCCCAAGTATGAGCCAACTGTAGTACGATCGGTAATTTACAAATCAAGTAGTCATAATTATATTGGAACGCCACACCAAACATACTAAGATATTATACATAAGTAGTGAAAACCCAATAATCTCTCCAAATAAAAGTCCCAGATACGATCATGAAACTCCTTTAGTAAATGCAGTGAAAAGAAGGAAGCTTACGGCCAGTTTGTTCCTAAATCTCATAACTGAACAGTTCCAACCTTTATAATATTCAATGAACAAGATAAGCCGTTATCATTTAAATGCACAAACATATGACAGGAACCAAATATTAATAGAAATAGAGCCAATGAAAATGCAATAACATTCCTTCCATGTAAATACACCAATGTATGTAAGTTCCAAAAGGTTAGAGGCATCTTTACACAAAAAATGAGCGATATATCTGTAAATTGTTCATTGCTGCATAAGCCATCAACTCTGAAGTGTCTGATAACCTTGCTTGTACATAGCTTCACTAGTACACTGGGAAAGTAACCCAACAAATACAGTCGCCAACATGCCAGAAAGTCCTCTGAAGAATGAATGGAATTGTTAAAGTCATTAGCCATCACTCCCTATGCAACCAGCCCATTCAAAAGGTGGAAAAAGGTTTTATTAACTTAGGTGAGCGAGCGCGATTGTTATAAACACTAACACAGGTTGCAAGTAAAAAGTACTCACATCATGGTTCCCTTAACATATGTGCATATAAGTCCAACAGCTATCAGAAATGCTGCTAGGTTCCCAAAAATGATTGCGCAAGTTGAACCTGTCCAGTTATTCATTATAAACCATCAAGCGTCTTGTGACTAGCCCCCTCTAAAGTCATACGCGATAGTAATCCACTTCAAAACAAACCTCCTTGACCAAAAGTTCCACAATACGAACAAAAAATAATAAATAAAAAGAAATAAGATCAGCATGGTTGAATATCCAGGCTAATGTTGACAAGCATAGTAACAGGGATCCTCCATGATGAATCGAAACACCATACCTGAGGCAAACAGCAGGAATAGGAAGCTAGGCAGGTGCACAACCCCAAAATTACCAAGTCCACAAAAGCTACACAGGCCAGCATTCATAGGCAAAAGGTTTGCACAAGCAAAATGTAATTTATTAAAGCATATTAGAGCAAAACAGACTGGTTTTGGCCCAGTTATTAAGCCTTCCTCAATGTAAAGTCAAATCACAAAGACAAGCCTTTTATGCTTAATATGGAACATTATAAAGAGAGAATCTCCATGGTTGATTGGTTATAAATGTTCATTAAGTCCTGGGGGGAATAATCCTCCCAACTTGATTATCCATTTCTTTTCTTTTTTTTTAAGCATATCATGCCAACCAATTTTATTAGCCTGGTCCGCACTTATCTTGTCAATAATGGTGAACCTAAAAGATGCAGTAGAATAAGTCAAGGAGTGTTTATATAATGCATTACAGGGTTTGTTTAGTCTAACATCACTCAACTGAATTTTTGAAGTTAATATCGAATATTCAACTTGAACCAGGGTGGTTCTTGTGCACCCTTGATGTAGGGTCTCTATATACCAATATTCCCCATTGGGCGGGTCTGTTGGCCCTAGAACATTGGCTTTATCAAGCTGAGCTCTATCCACCAGACTTTAATACTTTTCTTATCGGCTTGGCCGAACATCTTCTGACCAAGAACACTTTTTAATAACAGGGAAAGTGTTTTTGGCAGGTTCAGGATGCGACTATGGGGACGTCTTTTGCCCCAATATATGCAGACCTATTTATGGCCTATGTGGAAGAGCAGTTGATATATGATGCATCTCATAATCTTTACCTTGGGAAAATTGATATGTGGAGACTCTACCTTGATGATTGCTGGATGATTTGGAAAGCTGATGAGGAATACTTGGGTGAATTTATGGACTACATCAATAGTAATAAGTGGGGGGATCCAGTTTACTGTTAGTTATGATATTCATCAAATTACTTTCTTGGATGTTTTAATTACAAGAAATTTGGATCACACACTGGACACCCAGGTTTTCGCAAGTATCCACAGTACAGCTCGTTACTACACGCTTCCAGCTTCCACCCTCCCCATGTTACACGCAGCATTCTGAAATCAGAGTTTTTGAGAATTAGACGTATTTGCTCCCACCCTCAGAAATATGAAAGCTATAAAATGGACCTTATTAATAGGTTCAAATCCCGTAGGTATAAAACAGGTACAATACTTTCAGCTAGCAACTTTACATCTTCTATTAATAGAAATGATCTTCTGACATATAAGGATAGACAAGAATCTGGAAAATCTGAACTTAGATTGCTTACCACCTATGGTCGTAATATCATTGTTTTGTTAGATATTGTAAACAAACATTGGAATATATTGTTAGTGGATGATAGATTATCTACATTTTTAAAAGATAAATGCTATTTTTCATACCATAGGGGTAAAAACCATGGGATCCTACTTTAACCATTATAAACACGGGATAACTCTAGGAGTACCATTACAGACTATGTTAACTGGTGATTTGTTGCAGGGATGCTTTTGTACACTGTGTTAGGGTGGCTAAGTCCAAACAGTTTACTAGTAAAAACACTGGGCAGGTTTTTGATATCAGGTTTTTGGCCAACTGCAGAACTGATTGGGTTGTTTACCTAGCTACCAGTACGTGTTCTGCCTTTTATGTAGGACAGACCTCTCAACCTGTTAGGATACGAATATCTGAGCATCTTAGTGATGTTAGACTAAACAAACCTAGTAATGCATTATATATACACTCTTTGACCTATTCTACTGCATCTTTTAGGTTCACCATTATTGACAGGATAAGTGGGACCGGGCTAATAAAATTGGTTAGCATATTATGCTTAATAAAAAAGAAAAGAAATGGATAATCAAGCTGGGAGGATTATTCCCCACAGGACTTAATGAACATTTATAACCAACCAACCATGGGGATTCTCTCTTTATCATGTTCCATATTAAGCATAAAAGGCTTGTCTTTGTGATTTGACTTTACACTGAGGAAGGCTTAATAACTGGGCCGAAACCGATCTGTTTTGCTCTAATATGCTTTAATAAATTACATTTTGCTTGTGCAAACCTTTTGCCCATGAGTGCTGGCCTCTGTGGTTTTTGTGGACTTGGTAATTTTGGGGCCATGCACCTGCCGTACTTGCAGGAGTTTTTCATTGGTACATACGTAAATACCATGAAATCAACCCACCCAGAAGTTATTCTAATTGAACACACAAATGATTTTATGTCCACAAGGACAGGAGAATTATAGTTCATTAATCAATTAATTCATCCATTCATTCACTTGTTCATTCAATCATTCCCCAATACCTGCTTTATCCATCTCAGGGTTGTGTGGGAGCTGGGTCCTACACCACAATTTACTGAGATCAAGGCATAAAAACTAATTCTAGATGGAATTCCAGTTCCTTGCAGGACACACATGTACTCCAAAACTGAATGTACAGATATGGGCAGTTTGGGGGATTGACAATTCACCTGTAGCATATATTTGTGGTAAAGGTCGACAAGGCTACACAATACATTCCTTTTCCTAACCTCCCCAGAAACTAACAATTTATTGCTTATGCCTACACAAATCTTTACAGATCACATTCAGACACCTTAATAGCTGATGGTTCTCAGCAAAAGGTAGTCTCACATAACAAGTACTGAGATGTGATTAAAATTTAATATCTATATTCAGACCCATATTACAACTGCTAGTCTACAACCTCGAAAATGTACTACACTAAATGCTACCAAACCAAGGATGAATTTTATTAGCAGAGAGGCATAACACCCTCAGTATGAACCAGAATGTTGTCTCTTTATACCACCCTGAGTATGAACCAGGTGGCCAAAATTTGACTACTGGCTTGAGTATCTGACAGGTAGGAAGGAAGGAATAAAGCACATAAGCTAATTCACCTCAATATTGAGGAAGGATGCAGAGGGGGACATGTGTATAGGAAGCATGTTCCTGTAAAGAATTGCATTCCCTATGGAGACCAGAGACCATACAGGAGTGCTGGCTTCTAGGCTTATAATACTTGCAGACGTGAATGACACCTGTTACCAGACATGCACCTAGGGGGTAAGGCCGTATAAGGAAAAACCTTTGATGGTTGCATAAATGATGTTCCCTGTCAGTTGGCTTTTATCATTGCTTAAGAAGGAATGAATGCTGCCCTCCACTTTGGACTTGAATCCAAGTATCTCACTTTAATATGTTTTGTGAAGTAGTTTGCAGAGAACCCCCTAAGTCCTCCAACAACACTCAGTAGCCAAACATCCTCACTTTGGAGGACTCTAAGATCCTCATTGCTACTTACTTTACAGGTTGTGATGATCCACCACTGGACCAGTAGTCAAGGAGCCTCAATCCTCATCACTAGCACCAGTGGGGGACGTACACTGGGAGGATAACATGTACATACACAGTATTGCCAGATGCAGTTCTCTGCATCAAGTGCAAATTCCCTTAAGTGTACACAGAGACCACAGTCAGTTAGGGTCTGGTTTCTCCCCTCTTTCTCCAGATCCCAAATATGACTCCCCACTGGTGCAGCTATAGAATTGAGATCTCAGCTAAATGGCCAAGCCAAGATCTCAAGCACCCTCTCTGTCCAACCAGTGCTTTGTATCCCTGCCAAAGTAGCTGACACACACACTCCTTGAGGTTTGATTTACACACACACACACACACACACACACACACACACACACACACACACACACACACACACACACACACACACACACACACACAAACACACACACCTGGGAAGGGCTGGCACAGGTTTACTAGGTATGCCCCCTTTTGTCCAGACTATAAGGTAGTTATCACTGCCACCAGCCAACTCTTTATCAGCTACTTTAAAGCCCTTAACAAAGGGTGTCCAATCTTACTATGTAATATTAATATTAATACAAATGGTAGTTTGACCAAGAGCAAGGCTATTAGGAGTGCCTCACACAGTGTTACCAAATAAATATGCAACTACTCTCAAAACTTAAATATATCTAGACAGATCAGCCACAATGAAATGTTTAACTATATTTAATTGTTTGTGTCTTTCGGCTTTTTCCGGTTAGGGGTCGCCACAGCAGAACTCCATTCTGCTAATGTTTGGTAGTGGATTTTTACATACCGGGTTACCAGCCCTGACGCACAACCTTCAACGAAGGGACGGCCCATTCACGTATGCCTCCACACAGAAGACTAGCTGAGAATCGAACGGGACAACGTCTTACTGTGAGGCGACAATGCTACCGCAGCACCACCACCGCAGTGTTTAACTATATTTAATAATAAATAATAAAAGAACAAGAAAATACTTAGTATATAATCACAGTGACATCAGAGTTCAAAATCACAGGAAATATATAAAATAGCATTGCAGGACAGTCTCAAATAAACAAAGAAAATATCTAAACTAAGCTTGTTGTGTTCCTGACTATATCTAAGAGCATTATACTATTCCCTAGTAACTTACTTCACCACAGCAAGGCAGATGTGTGCTGAATGGTTCCTGTTGTTGTCAGGCCCAAGACAGAATACAGAATCCACTGTCTTAGAGAGTTCTCAAATATTACTGCTGGGATAGCTTGCAGAATGACATCATTTCTTGTCATCTGACTGTATCCAGGTGAACCCCCCCATTGCTGGAAGCTGGCAGTATTTAGCATCTACCTGTGAAAATACATAGACTTCAGATCTTTGGCAGATGCTGGAAGTCATAAAAGAATTGCATTCCTTCATACTTTCAGAGGTAGTAATTAGTTTACCCCAAAGGCAATACAGAAAGCTTCTCAGCACAGACTCTGTGTCTGTAGCTGCCATGAAAACTGAAATATCCCATCTCTTATTGCATAGCCACAAAGTAATTTAATTTCAGTTATTTTCTGAAGTTACCCTCCTGTATTCCAGTTTCTACTGTTAAAATATATACATTTAAACAGTTACAATAGTGCATTTACACTTCTGTTCTATTCCAGTAGGGCACACTGTGGTTACATTTCAAACAGCACTTTGCAAAAACCTTTTCAACACACACTTCTGTACCAGCTGTTTGATATACAAATGACATACAATTATAATACATTTGTAACAAAAGCATTTTATATAAATCATATTGATATTCACAAATGATATATAATTATTTACAAAATTCCAGATAGCTGTGCTGGCAGTATCCCCTTTGTCACACAGGTCATAAACTCAAAAAAATCAATATGATTATTAAACTTTCACCTTCTATATTTCTAAGCAGTGGAAAATGTTCTTAGTATTATAAACCACACCCCAGCATTAAAACACATTACATAATAACATTGAAAAGCTGTAGCTTTGATTTTTCTTTATTTCTGTAATACATGTTAACTATCTGCTAATTTTGCTTTGTTTGCTTGCATCCTAATACATGATAAACTCTCTTCCTCTTTTCTTCTTGACATGAACTGTTTAATCAAGATCCATTTCTCTCCCTCCCCTCTGATAATACTCATTCCCAGTATGTTACATAATATCCCTTTTCAAAATACTTTAATAACTACTCTGAAAACACTCCTTACTCACTATTAATTCAGCCACTCATCACTGTGATATAAAGTGTAACTTACTTGTTACATCTCACCAAACTCCATTTTCATTTCCATATACCTCTGTCATAAAAGAGTCTTAATGCCCCACTTTTTATTCATATCTGTGATTATTTAATATTTCTACCCATTACCTATCCTTACCTTTTATCTGTTACTTCACAATAATTTATTTTCATCTACCCCTGATTCTCTCTCTCTCTTTATCATCTGCAGTTACTTTTTCAAATCTGCTGAAGCTTTAACAAATTTAACATTTGTTTAACAGGAAAGTCCAATTTGGAGCAAAGCCAATTTTCAGTGGAGGCCCGGGGAGAAACACTCCAGACGCATGTCTTTGTAATGTGGGTGGCGAAGCCCCCTACGTACTTTATACATTTTAAACCATACACATGGATATTTATAACTGCAATGAATAACTCTTTGCAGAAAACAATATTTACGCAAACTATGTGGGGTGCTTTGCCCCCCACACACCCCATATTCCATTCATATTAAGTAGACCCTTATATATATATATATATATATATATATATATATATATATATATATATATATATACGTTGATCTACTTCAAAACATTAACTTACCAAAATATCAAATTCCACTTCATCGAGATGACTTCAAGGAATCTTCAGTACATCGAACTCCCAAAACAATGAAAACTAACCCCAGGTAAACAACCACTTGACCACCAGGACAAAACACCAAACATCAAAAGAAGAAAACCCTCCAGGTGGGGAGGCTCTGCACCCCACACCCCCTAACTAAGTACATCAACTCCAAGATCATACTACAGTAGGGAAAGGGCAATGTTCACCATGGTGGGCAAGTGGTTCTTTTCCTGGGGTTGATTTTCCTTGTTTTGGGAATTCGATGTACTGAAGATTCTTTGAAGTCATCTCGATGAAATGGGATTCGATATTCTGGTACTTTGATGCTTTGAACGGGACCCATATATATATATATATATATATATATATATATATATATATATATATATATATATATATATATATATATATATATGTGTGTGTGTGTGTGTGTGTGTGTGTGTGTGTGTGTGTGTGTGTAGATATATATGTATATGAAGTAAAAAAGAGAAGCTCCTTGGCAATTAACTGCTTAGGAATAACTTAGGAAATATTCAACAGTCACTAAAAATCCCAGCAGAAACACAGCAGAGGTGCAGAAGAAGTATAAATGCTTTACTTTCAGTGTATCATAAAATGCCAATAGCAAACATTACCTGAACAGGGCTATATTAGCAGCAGTCCAGGCTGTAAATAAGACAGACAAGTAATCGAAGAATAAAAGTGTATTTTATTATTAAGCAGTGTTAGCACTTTCGTTGTAAAGCTTCATCAGCCTAGCTAATATTGTTCTGCCTTGGGTATTATTTGCTAGTGGCATATTATGATATACTGAAAGGAAAGCATTTATACGGCTTCAAGTTCTACACCTCTGATGTGGATGTGTTTTTGTTGGGATTTGAATATATATATATATATATATATATATATATATATATATATATATATATATATATATATATATATCCTTTGTCATTACATACATTCTTTGACACTCACAGCATCGACAGCAGTACGTTGCACTACACATTCAGTGAAACCAACACTCATCAAAACATGTCATCAGACAAACACACAGAGAACCACATCACATATACTATTGGCATTCACAGTAGCAAAAGGTCGAAGCCATCTCAAATAATGTACAAAAACAAATAGTACTCTTTATAAAGTAATACAACCTCTTACAGATCGCCTATGCGAACATCATAGAAATGCATAAGAGACATGTAAAGAATGAACACAGTTACACAACCTGTCACTACTACTAAACCTCCAACTCTTCTGACATAAATTAATACAAGTTGGTAGTGAGTACAACACCTGCTTAGTTAGCCTTTAGAAGTATGACACAGACATTACAGAAAACAGCTAACATCAATGGAACAATAACAGAAATACACTAGCATGATCTTTATCACAGCAAAAGACACTCTTTTTCTGACTGGCTAAATCAATATAAATGTATCAAAGGCACATATCTCAGCTGCTCCCCATTCATACTGACCCTGCTTTATGGGGTGGGCTCTCCCCATTCCCTGTTACTTGTATAAACTATGTGTATGGTCACAGAATTGTAACTGAAGGGAAATAGTACCTAGAATTCTAATTCAGCAGTGTGAGTCATTTTTAGTACAGATCAATGAACCTTGCTTTAATAAGATGTGATGCTACACTACACATAGACAATTTATGTAGTCAACAGAATGCATTGTATATCTGTGTTGTGTGTGCATGTGTATGTGCGCACGCTCGTGTGTGTGCAGATGATTTTATTTTGTACCTGACAAAACCAGAAAAAGACATTACAGTGTTGTGGAACATTTTTAGACAGTTTCAAATCTTTTCAGGATACAAAATTAATGAAGATAAAACAAAGGCAATACCAGTACATTATGTACCCACAGATGACCTGGTTCAGTTGTTGTTGTATCTTTCGGGTTTTCCCGGTTAGGGGTCGCCACAGCAGAACTCCGGTCCACTAATGATTGGCAGTAGATTTTTACGTGCCGAATTGCCAGCTCTGACGCACAACCTTCAACTAAGGTACGCCCATTCACGCATGTCTCCACACAGAAGACGCTCTAACTGAGAATCGAACAGGACAACGTCTTACTGTGAGGCGACACCACTAGATGAACTGGTTCAGTAATACCCATATTTATGGGGACATGATAAAATGAAGTATTTAGGAGTATGGATTAAAAATGATTCTAGTGTGGCAGCTAAGGATATGTGGGAAGAGACTAAACAAAAGAAAATACAAAAACTGAGAAAATGTAAGCTTTGTTATATGGATGTGGATAGTAAGATGCAAGCAGTTAAAATGTTTTTAGTCCCTTTAGTCTTATACACAGGTCAGGCATATTTTTAAGAACCAGAGGAGAAATAATGCGTAGCAATTAATAAAGAGGTGATGAACTTTATCTGGCAGGGGAAGATGGCAAGAGTCAAGTGGGATAAGCAGATACTTCCAGTAGAACAGGGCAGATTAGGACTACCCAATTTGAATGGGTATTTCAGAGCTACACAGTTACGACTCCTATACATAGCACAATCAGAAAACTATAATTCAAAGTGGAAAAGGATAATTATGAGACATGGGGGAAGCTCAAGGAACACAGAGAGACTGGGATTTTGCATTCAGGCTTTTAAGAAGAATAACAATAATCATGCAGAACATTATATTCATAAAAGTAGCAGAAAGTATTCTAAAAACTTAATCAAGATGGGAATGGAGAAAGGAGATTCTGCTGATAGGGATGACTGCAATTAGGGATACAGGCAATATGCAAGAGGGGGACAGAATTTATTGGTGAAAACTGACAAAGGAACCAAGGTATTTGGAGCAAATAACTAGAGAGGGAAAGATGATAGAATAGGAAGACGCCAAGAATTTATTTGGACTGCAGGTTAGAGATTGCCTTCCCTATCAGGAATTGGTATAAGAGTATAGGCAAAGAGAAAGAAATAGAAGGATCCTAAACAAAAGACCAGGACTGGTACAGTTTTTAATACAATCTAGAACAAAAGCGGCCATTAAAAAAGGAATAATTAGTAGAGTATATAACATATTGCAATGATAACTATAAGAATCAATCAAAGGGGATTAGAAAGGATTGGGAAGGGAGATTAGATAACCAATTCACAAAGAAACAATGTAATGATATATGTATGTCTTCCAAATATGCAACAAAGTCTAGAAGATTTAGGATTTTTGCCTGGAAATGTTTGCATAGATATTTTTATACTCCAAGTAGACTATAGAGAATTTTTCCTCAGGCAGACAGTAAGTGTTGGAGGTGTGAAGTGGAAGAAAGAGGTAACTGGGAACACTTTTTTAGATTTTGTAGTCCCACCTCAGTGAGAACCCTGTCTCCCCCAATCTGTCCTGTGGTTCAGCTGCCTGTCTTGCCTATTGCCTTTCTACTCCCGGTTACTCCCTCTGTGCTTAGGTTTAAAGCTTGAAGCTTAAACCACAACCAACAGAAAGGAAGAACAACTCCAATTACTGTCTGAAGAATCTGTTCTGTCCTACGCACCCTACTGTGCACTTATCCCTTCACTCAGTGAATGCACAGTCCTTTCTACCCCCGGGTACTCCCTCTGTGCTTAGGTTTAAAGTTTGAAGCTTAAACCGTGACCAACAGAAAGGAAGAACACCTCCAATTACTGTCTGAAGAATCTGTTCTGTCCTATGCACCCTACTGTGTGCTTATCCCTTCACTCAATGAATGCTCAGTCCTTTCTACCCCCGGGTACTCCCTCTGTGCTTAGGTTTAAAGTTTGAAGCTTAAACCGCGACCAACAGAAAGGAAGAACACCTCCAATTACTGTCTGAAGTATCTGTTCTGTCCAACGCACCCTACTGTGTGCTTATCCCTTCACTCAGTGAATGCTCAGTCCTTTCTACCCCCGGGTACTCCCTCTGTGCTTAGGTTTAAAGCTGGAAGCTTAAACCATGACCAACAGAAAGAAAGAATCTGTTCTGCCCTATGCACCCTACTGTGCACTTATCCCTTCACTCAGTGAATGCTCAGTCCTTTCTACCCCCGGGTACTCCCTCTGTGTTTAGGTTTAAAGCTTGAAGCTTAAACCATGACCAACAGAAAGGAACATCTCCAATTACTGTTTGAAGAATCTGCTCTGTTCCACACACCCTACTGTGCGCTTATTCCTTCACTCTGTGAATGCTCAGTGTATGTTGCATATTTTTACCTAAGCACATAACTATGTATTATTTTTTCTGCTTTTTTCTCTCTTTCTTATCTTAAGCTGTTTCTTCCTCTCATTTATTATATTGCCCATGTTGCCTTACCCCTTTCTGATTTAAGATACACTCTTTCTGCCCTACCCATAAAGTACCTGCTGTCTCTTTTGCTTACCAATTGTTTTTCCTCTCTAGCCTTTCACTTTCTGGGCCTGCCTGATCCGGTCACCCTGTAGGCTCACTCCACTACCCTACCCTACCCCCAACTCCCACCCACTCCCAGTGCACCTACACTTATACCTCTTTGACCACACCCCTTACCTTATAGCCCTATCCCCAATCCCATCTAATTATCCTATTATATACTTATCATATATCATTTACTTACCCTCAATAACTAACTCTTTCATTATATACAGCCTACCTCCTCACCCTCTCTCATCCTATACCCTATCTCTCTACATTTGTTTCGTCTCTACTCCTGATCATCTTCACTTTATCTCTTGGCCATTATTCCTATGTCGAAACACACAAGGATACTACTCCTTTTCCCTATTCTTACTTTTCTATCTGTATCCTATAAACTTACAGCCTATGACATCCGTGCATTTCTGAACTTCACCACCCCTCACAGCATACTTTACTAATAACACAGTCATCCTCCTATAACTATATAAACTTAACTGCAATACCCTCCTACTTGCTTCCTAAGTATCACAGACTTTCTCATTTAGCTTACTTTCAATCCAGAAAATCACTCTACATCTTCTCCAAACCTTTAAAGATTACAGTCAGACCCCAACTACACCTCCTAGTAGCTGGTGATATTCACCCCAACCCTGGCCCTAACATTTTAGATAACACTAACCCCCTCACCTCTATTCCCTCCACCTCATACAACCAAGCAAAACCCTCAAACCCTCTCCTTATAGCACATCTGAATATACGCAACATACATAAAAAAATAGCCTATCTTCATGCACTCCTAGATGTGCATTCTTTTGGCATCCTATGCCTTACAGAAACATAGCTAAAACCAACAACCCAGGATAACGAAATTACCCCACCTGGATATAATATTTTGAGAATAGATCGCTCAACCAGAAAGCGTGGGGATGTAGCCATCCTATTCAAATCTGAGCTGCAAGTTACTACTTTTGACATGCATCTTCCTATTAGTAGTAATGCTGAAACCCTTACAGCAAAACTACAAATCAATATCTTCAAAGCCATTTATTTAATATGCTCCTACCTTCCTACTGGAAATAATATCAATACCCTAGAAAACATCCTTAGCTGGCTCTCTACCTACTTACCCCAAGAAACCATAGTACTGGGTGACTTTAACATTGACTGGACTATCTGTATCTCACCTAACCCAACAACCCATATAAACCTATATGGCTTTTCCCAAATAATTACCTCCCCTACTAGAATCCATAAATCTAATAACAAAGAAAGCACCTTAGATTGGATCCTTGTTAACAATCATCCCTTGTCTTACAAAGCAGGCACCCTTCCAGATGACATTAGTGACCACTCTCTAACCTTTGTATGTAGACAAAAGATCAGCATTCCTAACTCTAACGTATTTAGAATTACTCGGTTTAACAAAAATTTTAACCAAGAAAGCTTCCAAACCGAACTTAAGGCATGTGACTAGTCACCTATAAAATACCTACCACTAGAGGAGGCAGTGTTATATTTCAACACTAAATTCCTACAAATCTTAGACTATCATGCCCCCTGTTTGATCCATCAGAAACAACAGAAAAACTGCTCCATGGCTTACAAATGAGACCAGACAAAAATCATATTAAGAAATAAAGTTTGGGCCAAATGGAGAACTACTAAAAATTCAATAGACCACCTACACTTTAAGCAACTGAAGAACTCTACTCAAACTTCTGTACTCCTTGACAAGAAAAACTTCTACTTTCGACTCCAACAAACCCACCAGCACAAACCACAAAAGTTCTGGTCAGGCATAAATAAGCTCTTACATCCAGGCCACTCCAAAACACCAACCCCAACAGGCTCCACCCATAACAATCCTAAACTTATTGCCAACGCTTTCAATACCTTCTTTACTGATGCATTCCAATCCCTAGCCAATTCTTTACCCCCTGTTACTACTAACCTGTCACCCACTTTAACTAACTTGTCTCCCTCATTTCATCTACAACCTGTGCCTACATCTTTTATCTGCACCCTTCTCTATAGACTTAAACCAGGCACCCCTTCAACTGACCTCCTACCAGCTGAATATCTACAGAAATCAGCTAAAGTCATAGCCTATCCCATCTCCCTACTTATAAATAGAACAATCATTGAAGGAACTATCCCAGCTATCTGGAAAATCTCCCATATCATTCCTCTTCATAAGGGTGGTGACTCTACTGAACTCTCTAACTTTTGCCCTATAGCCCTACTCTCTCCACAAGCAAAAATAATGGAGAAGTGTATCCACCGACAACTACTTGACCACCTTCTCCATAACAATTTACTTGACAGCTGTCAACATGGCTTTAGACCATTCCACAGCACAACTTCTGCCCTTCTATCCTTTTCTGATTGTATCAATAAAACTTGTAATAACAACTCCCTATCATCTGTACTCTTTATTGACCTCTCAAAAGCCTTTGATATGGTTAACCATCATCTTCTTTTGGATATAGTTAAATCTCTTTCACTTGATACACAGGCACTACACTGGTTTAAGTCCTACCTAGAAAACAGACAACAAGCTGTGATCTGGGACAAGGAACTCTCTACACACCTCAATGTTTCCCTTGGTGTACCTCAGGGCTCTATCTTAGGCCCTCTCCTATTCTCTGTTTTATTAACGATCTAAATCTTACAATTCCTCAAGCCACTTGCATACAATATGCAGATGACTCTAAGCTAATTTGCTCTGCTACTTCCTTACCCGAACTCCAATCGCTAACCGAGAATGTATTCAATAAAGTTGAAAATTGGTTCCTACAACGCTGCCTTCTCCTGAACGCCAAAAAAACAAAATTATTGCTCTTCAGTCCTACAGTAAAGTCCTCTCAATTAGACCTTACAGTGACATCCAAAAATGGTACTGTAATATCTCCAGAACCAACCACCAAACTCTTGGGAGTGATAATTGACCATAATCTTACCTTCGACATACACATCAATACCACCATAAAATCAGTTAATAGAAAGCTAGACACCCTTTACAGAATTAAACCCTACCTTACCCTCTCTGCTAGAACTACTATTGCCCACACCCATCTCATCTCCACACTACTCTATGCATCTCCCATTTATACAAATCATTCAAAAAGCAATCTCAACAAACTGGCACTCACCTATAACAACATAGCTAGATTTGCCACAAACTCCCCATTTAGAACCCACCATTGTTAGAATCTAAAACAACTTGGATGGCTAGAACTCCAAAATCAACTATTATTTCAACAACTTACGATCACACACAAGATCTTATTTCATCCTACCAATACTCCAATACTAACTAGTGTTATCACCCCCTACAAAAATCTCTCTACCCTTCGCTCAGCCAATAGGTTAGTAGTAACTATACATAAATCCAAAAATAAGGCTAGGGACACACTGTTCTCAAACACTGTAGGGGAGTCTTGGAACCTGCTCCCCAGGGAACTCTCATCTTTCTTCTCTACATCTCTATTTAAAAAGCAACTTAAGGAATATCTCCTGACTCACTGGCTATGCCCTTGCACAAATCCTGACTAAAACTCCCCTCCTTCATTTTTTTATGCCTAGTTTTTCTTAATACTCTCATCCCGTCTCCTACTAACCACTGTGAAGATGTGATTTTCAGCCTACTAAAGCTACTACTAGCACTGCCTTTCCTTAATCTGCTATTGAGCTTAAACTCACTTAGCATGTGCTCTTCTTTAGAAACAGAACTCTACCTTTAGTTTTAATCTGCCACAGAGCTTAAACTTGTTTAACAAGCTCTACCCTAGCTTCTTTTTAGAATGACTGCTTGTGCACAATTATTAACATATTAGTACTATTATGTTATGTAACAATCTTGTTTTTCTACTTGTAATTATGTACTATGACTTTAACTGTAGTGGAGCTTTTCTCCCCAGGTCTCTACTGAAAATTGATGTGTCCAGCTAGACTAGCCCGGTCAACAAATGTAAAATAAATAAATAAATAAAATATTTTCTGAGAGTGCAGTGAGTTGGCAGACTTTAAAGATTCTTTGTGGGATGCACTGTTGGAAATGCTGGTGAGCAGATTGGTCTGATGAGGGAGATGATTTTTCTGAGCTATGATAAAGAATTAGAATTGCTTAGGCTAGACATGGTAAGGCCTTGCATTGTCTAATAATGGTGATTGTGAAAAAAGCAATTAGTATAAAATGGAAATCAAAATATCAACTAACTATACTGGAAGTAGTGAATATATACAGAGATAAAACAACTGGAATTGAGATCTTCAGAAAAGGGTAGGCACACACTTCATAGGAAAAAATGAGAATTGTGGGAACAATACATACAAGGAAGGATTGAGGTCTAAAAGGCAGCAGGACTTAAATGAGCTATGTAATGTTTGAGTGGGAAGGATTGGGTAGATTATAAGTGATGTATAATGTTTGCAACAGGGAGTGTGACAGTATGGTTTGTGATGTAAAATGCATGCAACTAGGATTGTGTCGGTGTGGTTTGTTTTCCTTTATATAAATGTATGATTGCCTATGCAGTAAAGTGATGGTTTAATAAAGATGCTTCTTGTTTAAAAAAATCAGGAATTGAATAATTTATGTAATATTGCTTAGGTTATATGATATATACAGCAGGTTCTACTTTATAACATTGATTTACCATAACATTGTCTTGCTTAATAGTGAGAAGACAACATCTAAACTCCCAAAATGGCGAATTTCGCTTCTGGGAAACTAACCACTTGGCCACCACTGACAAAAAAAAATAAACAAATAAAACCAATCAAAGTACGGAGCTTTGCCTCCCACAGCCCCCATGTGGGTACTGTGCCCTCCAGACACCCCTACTTAAAGATTCCAACTCTGAGATTGAACTACAGTGGAGAAAAGGGCAATGGTTGGCAGTGGTGGCCAAGTGGTTAGTTTCCCAAAAGCAAAATTTACCATTACAGGAGTTCGCTCTTTTGAAGTTTAGATGTTGTCAACATTATGGTAAATCAATGTTATAAAGGGGAACCGTATAGCAATATATGTGAAGTATAATGTTTATGTTAATGCAGTTTGATTCATTTTATATGAATGTAAATTTGTCTATGTCAAAAGTAATAATTCAATAAAAGTGTTTGAAAGAAAAAAAAGAGAAAGTCTTACCATTTCTTCGGTAATTATCAGATGCCCTTCTAACAGTCTAGATCTTGGCTAACCTGAGTTTTTGAATAGCTAGTGAATACTTTCTTAAACTAATGTGCTATAATTGTCTGATTATCAGTTAAAGCTCCATTGATCTCCATAGGTTCATAGGTTGGTACTGTTCTATCGGCCCTAGGGCCTATACAAGCCTAGCTATAACAATTCCCTGGCTATTTCTTCCCACACTGTTTACTTCCCTGGACCCCTGTTTAGCAGGGTGACTGATGCGATCCCCGGGGTGAATTTCCTTTCTCCCATTCAATCTTCAAGGTTCCTTTTGAAGAGGGCCAAAGAGGCACTCTGCTTGACATGTATGGGCAGTCTATTCCAGAGTCTGGGGAGTCTCTGGGTCAGGAACCTATCCCTCTAGCATGTTTTGTTTATTGTGATGACAAGGTTTAGATCCCTGGAGCGTGTGGCTCTGAGGGATTGGGATTTCTTTAAGTGTAGCATGTCCAACAGCTCTGGGTTTGACATGGCCTTGTATGTTAAGCAGAGATTGCCTCTGAGTAGATGATATGCGACAAAGTATAGCAGGCGTTTTTTAAGGCAGTCAGCATAGGGCATCTGCTTTAGGCCTGTGATTCTTTTAGTGAGGTATTTTTGTGGCCTTTCCAGTTGCTGCAGGTGTCTTGAGAGGTACATACCAAACGGGGCATTGTATTCTATAATGAGGTCTAATGAGGGATGAGTACAGTGGGACAATGACCTCCTTTTTTCTGGATGAAAAGCCCTTAGTAATGAGGTGTGCCACATAGAAGGATTTCCGGATTGTTGTGGCGATGTGGTTATCGAAGGTGAGGACACTGTCTACCTGTGTCCCTAAGTCTCTTATCACACTTTCGGTGTTTAGTGTACTGCCACCTATGTGGTAATTCATGGGTACATGTTTTTTCCTAAAGGGGATAACTATACATTTCTTGGCATTGAGCTTGAGCCCATGGCTCTGGCACCAAGCATCTGTTTCTGTAAGGCCCTTTTGTAGAGTATCCCCATCATTTGGGGCTTCAATAATGGCTCTCAGTTTGCAGTCGTCTGCAAACTTTGTTAGCCAGAGTTCCTTAGTGTTGGCCTGTACTTCAGAAAAGTAGATGCCAAACAACAGCGGACCCAGGACTAAACCCTGAGGTACTCCACTTGTCTGGAGCTGGATTTCGAGTTGGCTACTTTTACAGTGTGGGTTCTCTTGGTAAGCCAGTTGGCAACCCATCGAGTGACGCACGGATTAATGCCCAACTTAGTAAGTCTATCTATGATTCCAGAGTGGGGGATGGTGTCAAAGGCCTTGGCAAGGTCCAGATAGGCTGTGTGGACTGCCTTACCCTCGAGTCAATCAGGTTCAGGAGACAAGATTGGCCCTTCATGAACCCAAACTGGATGGGGTCCAGTGATTGAAGGTTGCCAATGTCTTTGTTTATAAGTTCCATGATAATACATTCCATGGCCTTGCAGATCAGGATCGTCAGACTGATGGGGCAGTAGTTCTCGGGATACAAGGTGGATCCCCCCTTGTGGAGTGGGATAACTGTAGCTATGCCCACTCAGTGGGCACGAAGCCTGAAGTGAGGCTATGATTAAACATGACACTTAGGTGAGGTGACAGTTCATTTTGTAGTTCATGTAATACACAGCCCGGGATGTCATCTGGTCCCATGGATGCTGTATTCTTAGCTTTGGAGAGTGCGTTTTTTACCTGTGTGGCCGTTATTACCGGAATTTGGCAATCTTCTGGTATTGAGATGGGCCATTTAGGGAATGAGAGAGGGGTGAAGTTGGCACTGAATTAATCTGCCAGGATATTGCAATATCCTTGGGATTATTATATTTAATGTCATTCTGCTGTAGCTCAGAGCAGATCTGAGCATTGCTATTTAGAGTCTTGACATAGTTTTTATTTTCATAACTAGCTTTGGAGGATTTTATGAAGGATCTCTGCTTCTTACTGAGGCTGGTAAGGGAGTTTTTTGCATTCTGGGATTTTCCTCTTTTCTGCAATAGTTTCTTCCTTTTGTTGTAAAGTTTGTTTATGGCAGGGGACCACCAGATTTGCTTCCTTTTTTTGGAGGAGAGCATCTTGGTTCTATTTGGGATGGCTTTAGTATTGTTTTGACCATTTATATATTTATTGTATATTTTCTTTTTTGCAATATTTTGAGCCAGACTAATTTCAAAATTAGTTTTCACTTCCTTTAACGTATTCTTAAAAGCTATTGAAACATTTCTTAAATGCATTTCTCCTTGTTATATACTTTATTAACAATTAGATTCATTTCTTTTTCTTCTTATATGACTTTATCAACTTATTATTTCACAAAAATGGAAATTTGCATTTTAAAAAATCACTCATACACTCTACCTTATTCTTCCTTATTAAAGATTTTAACAAATATTCCTAAATAGTGTAACCATCTGCATGATTATACTCTGTCTAATTAATATTAAGAAGTTTCTTAGTTCCTCATAATTAAGCTTATTAAAACCATATATTTTATTCAAGACTAATGGAGGCTTCTCATAGCATTTAATATTAAACCATTAAATCTTATGGATGAATGATCTGAACATCCTAAATGTGGATCCGGCTAACATTATCTATTATTACATCAAACTTAGTTAATACATTGTCTACAATATTCTGTACTATAGTGACTTCTCTGACCAACTGGGAAAAAACCTTCTTAACCTTAATAAATCTAGAAATTCTTGTGCAACATTAAAAGGTGAAAACCAGTTTGCTCAATCAACATGAGGATAATATAAGTCACCTAACAAAATAATCCTTGGGTGATGTAAATATTGAGTTATATATTCATTAAATTCTTCATGCCTTGATATAAGTACAGATGACTTTCTATAGCAACCAAACAATAAAACCTAGTGGTCCACAAGTGGAACCAAGATTCAGCTCTATTATTAAAGTTTCTAACAACTTATTAGTTGATAGTAGTAAAAACGAAGTAGACCAACACCACGATTGATGGAAAAGCTTTAATTCATATAAAATCCAGGATGTAAGCGCTTTCGCGTGCTGCCAATGCACGCTTCTTCAGACAAGTTTAAAACACTCTAAAACACTGTTGACTTATATATCATTCAACTATATCTGTTAATTGGTTAATTGATCCAAATGAATGAATCAATTATATTCTTAAAGTCAAAATGCTTCTTAAAAAATATATATATTCCTTACAACCACAGCACATCAGCTCAAAACAAAACAAAACAAACCAAGATGTGCTGGAGCATATATATACAATTAACATATATTCATATTAAAGCAGAAACATAAAATTTACATTTTGTTTTTCAATACTTAATATTGTTTAGTAGGAAGAGCTATCATTAAGTAATTATATTTAATCTCAACAAATCTAAGAACTACAATCTATAATAAAAAATATAACCAATATTGCACATAATATATACTTCATGTATGCTGCCTATATATGGCTAAGCTAATGGTCTCAATATGCAATTCAAACCGTATCAAGAACTAAAAACAAATCCTCCTTCCTTTTTTTGCATAACAATTAGACTACAGTGATGTTTTATTACGTTTAAATAATATATATGTATATACTCATCTACTCTTCATAAATTACAAGTTATGTTTAACAGAATATTATGAATAAGCATAAATATTTAAAAAATGAAATGTATTAGTACAAAAATACTAGAAATGTGACATGTAGAACATGATGTTAAACTTGTGTATATTGATCCAAGGAAAATCAAACTTATACATGGTAACCAGCTGCACAAATTGCTATATAATGTGTAAACATGAAATAAGAAATATAATAAGATGAAATAAAATTAAAAAATAAAATTACTGCTCTTTTTAAGAACAGCAAAATAGGGGTAGAGACCTAAATATTATGAAAATATAATAATATACATTTATTAATGTCTCATCCTATTACTAATGGTCTTTTCAAAAGATTCATATTCTACAAAAACATATGCATTCTGCAAAAACTCATTGAATAAACCATTGGATATTAAGTAGAAAATGCTAAAAGATGAAATTAGGATAACTCCCAAACTCAGGAGACATATAGAGTTACTTAAAATACAGTAGCTAATAAGATCTGTATCAAAAATGTATAGGGGATGAAGGATCGAATACTTAGAGGCTATATTTAACAACCTATCAGAGAAGATTACATTGTCTTACAATAATCAGTAGGTCATGTCTACAGTTTGATAAGTATAGTATCACCTAAAAAATCTGGTCAAAAAGAAAATGTATTATTATTTCATAAAAATGGAAATTTACATTTTAAAAAATCACTCATACACTCTACCTTATTCTTCCTTATTAAAGATTTTAACAAATATTCCTAAATAGTGTAACCATCTGCATGATTATACTCTGTCTAATTAATATTAAGAAGTTTCTTAGTTCCTCATAATTAAGCTTATTAAAACCATATATTTTATTCAAGACTAATGGAGGCTTCTCATAGCATTTAATATTAAACCATTAAATCTTATAGATGAATGATCTGAACATCCTAAATGTGGATCCGGCTAACATTATCTATTATTACATCAAACTTAGATAATACATTGTCTACAATATTCTGTCCTATAGTGACTTCTCTGACCAACTGGGAAAAAACCTTCTTAACCTTAATAAATCTAGAAATTCTTGTGCAACAGAAAAAGGTGAAAACCAGTTTGCTCAATCAACATGAGGATAATATAAGTCACCTAACAAAATAATCCTTGGGTGATGTAAATATTGAGTTATATATTCATTAAATTCTTCATGCCTTGATATAAGTACAGATGACTTTCTATAGCAACCAAACAATAAAACCTAGTGGTCCACAAGTGGAACCAAGATTCAGCTCTATTATTAAAGTTTCTAACAACTTATTAGTTGATATAAGATTAGCTCCAAATGTTTCAGGTAACAGAATCATGCCTCCATCTCCCTGCTCACTTTTTCTTAAATAGCTGTATAACCATAAAAAGTCAGCATATTAGTATCCCATGATTCAGTAATGCGTATAACTGATACATTTTCAAACTGCTATACTTTAGTTTCATCTGCCTTATTTCCCATACTTGTTGCATTACATAAGTATACATTCAAGGCATGATCAGGTCTTCATTGTCATCTTCACCTGTGGACTAATGAATAATTTCTTCCAAAATAAGTAATAGATATCCTCTAATTGTCGTGAAAAACTATTCATCCCGATGGTAATTTCAATTAATATAATCACGGGAAAAAAGGTTAGAATCAGCACTCATACTTACCCAATAAAGCAAGATAGTACGATTATGAGTATAACTTCTCAGCCAGGTCATTTACATATACTCATTCATGTATGGTGAGTCATTTTAACCAGGCGATGGAAGAATTTTGCTTAAAAAACTCTTAACTTATTTCTCTCCACTATCTCTGTTATTTCCAAAATAGACTTCTTCACATGATTCAAGGGCATATGTCTTACGTTATTTGCACCACAATGTATAACACATAAACCATGTCTTCCATCATTAATCTCCTGACAATTGAGGTACACTCACTAGTTTTACAACAGCCAGTGAAGAGACTGTATCTTTATCTTTACTTGAATCAGTAATATGTTTCCTAACAGGCTTAAACATAAATCTGATAATACTAAAATCTCATCTAGACTAGTGTTTAAATTATAAACCCTGTTATTTTCATCCGAAAATCCCATGTTACCTTCCATTTTCTCTGTCTTGTGTGTCATTCACAGAATTTATATATTCCTCCTGGTGAATCATTTTAACAGTGTCAGCTTTAATTAATAAGAAATTTCCTAAGGCAGTGTTACAGACTCATTTCTTTCTACATACATTTTTATTTATTTAGTTATTTATTTATTTACTGGGATAGTCCGACTTTGCTAGTAGCCCATTTTCAGTGGAGGCCCGGGGAGAAAAGCTCCAAAGATAGTTACATACATAGTACATATATTATACAAGCTAGATATAAAAACATTTACAAGGTAGACATAAACATTTAAACTCATAATAAAAATGAAACATATCAAAATTAGATAATAAAAAATAATAATATACGCTAAACATTCTTATCAAATATATACACATATAACATAACACTAGGTAAAATCTTTTAGTATATGGCAATCTGATTGTACAATGGGAAGTGAAGTGAGAAAAAGGAGATTACCCAGGTGTTATACAGTTACAGAGCCGGTTATTAAGGAGGTGTTGTCTAAGTAGTTGTTTAAACAAGAAGTTGGTAGGGGTAGTGAGAATGTTTTGTGGGACTGAGTTCCAGGTTTTTGCAATGTGATTGGCAAATAGAGGGTCACCAAATGAGGTGCAAGATTTGTGTGTTTGTAGATGTAGTTTGTTGGATGCGCGGAGTGTACGTGATGCATGGTAGGGTTTGACAAGATTTATTGGTGATGGACAGGCATCTGGATGAAAAATTTATTTTTATTTATATTGTTTATTTATATTTTATTTTTAACGCGTAATATCCTATATCAATTTCAACATTAGTAGGTCAGGCAAAAAAAAAAACAAAAAAAAAACCCAGCAAAAACATGAGTCCACAAGGATCAGCAAAGTGATCTGTCTTGCTTATAATATTTTCATTGACAAGTAGGACTGCTCACGAGCCCAAAACTACCAATACACTGATGATTTCAGTCTCATAGGTACAAAGTATGACATATTAAGTGTCAAAACAAAATTACAAATTGACTTTAAGAAATTAGAATACCCCTTATTTCACTAGAGTCTCAGCTTAACACAGTCCCACAAATAGCACATAGAGAAGCAGTGTCTACACAACTCTGAGAGTTAGCTGTACAGACTGACAGCAGTGCATCTGCATGACTGGGATAATCCCAGTCTAACCTAATCACACTTCAGAATGGGCAACATTCACTAGAGTTAGTTGTACACATTGATAGCAGTGCGTCTGCATTACTGGGATAATCCCAGTCTAACCTAGTCACACTTCAGAATGGGCAACATTCACTAGAGTTAGTTGTACACATTGATAGCAGTGCATCTGCATGACTGGGATAATCCACATCTGCATGACTGGGATAATCCCAGTCTAACCTAGTCACACTTCAGAATGGGCAACATTCACTAGAGTTAGTTGTACACATTGATAGCAATGCGTCTGCATGACTGGGATAATCCACATCTGCATGACTGGGATAATCCCAGTCTAAACTAGTCACACTTCAGAATGGACAACATTCACTAGAGTTAGTTGTACACATTGATAGCAATGCGTCTGCATGACTGGGATAATCCCAGTCTAACCTAGTCACACTTCAGAATGGACAACATTCACTAGAGTTAGTTGTACACATTGATAGCAGTGCGTCTGCATGACTGGGATAATCCACATCTGCATGACTGGGTTAATCCCAGTCTAACCTAGCCACACTTCAGAATGGGCAACATTCACTAGAGTTAGTTGTACACATTGATAGCAGTGCGTCTGCATGACTGGGATAATCCACATCTGCATGACTGGGATAATCCCAGTCTAACCTAATCACACTTCAGAATGGGCAACATTCACTAGAGTTAGTTGTACACATTGATAGCAGTGTGTCTGCATGACTGGGATAATCCCTGTCTAACCTAGTCACACTTCAGAATGGGCAACATTCACTAGAGTTAGTTGTACACATTGATAGCAGTGTGTCTGCATGACTGGGATAATCCCTGTCTAACCTAGTCACACTTCAGAATGGGCAACATTCACTACAGTTAGTTGTACACATTGATAGCAGTGCGTCTGCATGACTGGGATAATCCACATCTGCATGACTGGGATAATCCCAGTCTAACCTAATCACACTTCAGAATGGGCAACATTCACTAGAGAGATAGTTGTACAGATTGATAGCAGTGCATCTGAATGACTGGAATAATCTCACTCTGACCTAATCACACTTCAGAATGTGCAGCATTCACTACAGAGTTAGTTGCAGAGACTGAAAGCAGTGCATCTGCATGACTGAGATAAACCCAATCTAACCTAATCAAACTTCAGAATGTGCAGTATTCACTACTGACTTAGTTGTAGAGATTAATAGCACTGTGTCTGCATGACTGGGATAATCCCAGTCTAACGTAATCACACTTCAGAATGCGCAACATTCACTAGAGATTTACTTGTATAGATTGATAGCAGAGCATCTCCATAACTGGGATAATCCCAATCTAACCTAATCACACTTCAGAATGGTCAACATTCACTAGAGAGTTAGTTGTACAGATTGAAAGCAGTGCGTCTGCATGACTGGGATAATCCTGGATTTCACAAAGTATGGTTTTGTGAAAGGTAGATCATGCCTGCTCAACTTGGTCGACTTCTTTGAGTCAGTCACCAGAGCTGTGAATAAAGGCAAGGTGGTTCATACAGCCTACCTTGATCTGGCCAAGGCCTTTGATACAATTCCCCACTCAGGAATCATAGAAAAACTCACTAAGCTAGGCATCAACCCCTATATCACTAGGTGGGTTGCAAACTGGCTCATAGACAGAACCCACAGTGTGAAAGTAGCTGACTCCAAGTCAGACTGTTGACTAGTCATGAGTGGAGTCCCACAGGGTTTGGTCCTGTGTCCTCTCCTGTTTGGTATCTACTTTTCTGAAATCCAAGCCAACACGAATGGATGCTGGCTGACAAAGTTTGCAGACAAATGCAAGTTGGGAGCTATTATTAACTCCAAAAAGTGATGTTGAAATACTACAGAATGGCCTCACTGAGACCAGTGACTGGTGTCAGAACCATGGCCTTAAATCAATGCCAAAAAATGTGTGGTCATCCCCTTTGGGAAAACCCAGTTCCCATGAGTTACCATATTGATGGTAGTCCATTGAACACAGAAGGTGTTATAAGAGAACTGGGAACACAGCTTGACAGCAACCTCTCTTTTGATCACCACATTGCCACTGTGGTCAGAAAATCTGTCTATGTGGCACATCTCATTACTAAGGATTTTGCATCCAAGAAGAAAGAGGTAATTTTCTCCCTCTACTCTTCCATCATTAGGCCAATCATCGAGTACAATGCCCCATTTGGCATGTACCTCACTAGACACCAGCAACACCTGGAGAGGCTGCAAAAGTGCCTCACAAAGAGGATCCTAGTCCTTAAACACTTGTCCTATATGGACAGACTCAAAAAACTCCAACTATTCTCTGTCTCATATCAACTACTTAGAGGCGATCTCTGCTTGACTTAAAAAAACAATGTCCGACCCACCTCTGTTAGAAATGCTACATCTAAAGAAATCTCAATCCCTCCACACCACACACTCCAGAGACCTCAACCTCATTACCACAATCAACAGAACGTGCTGGAGGGACAGGTGCATAACTCAGAGACAGCCCATGCTATGGAGTAGACTTCCCATACATGTCATCAGAGCACCACACCGACCCTCTTCAAGAGAAATCTTGATGAGTGGATGGGAAATAGAAAATTCACCCCAGGGATCACTCCAGTGGCTCTACTCAACAGATGCACTGGATCTAAGGTTGGGTGGCACGATGCCAGGGTAATCCTATAGCTAGGCTTGTTACGGCCCTAGGGCCATTAGTCTAGTACACACCTATGAACCTATAAAACTATGATCGCAGTCTAACCTAATCATGCTTCAGAATGGGCAACATTCACTAGAGAGTTAGTTGTACAGATTCATAAAAGGGCATCTCCATGACTGGGATAATCCCAGTTTAATCTAGTCACACTTCAGAATGGGCAGCATTCACTAGTGGCTTAGTTGTATAAATTGATAGCAGTGCACCTGCATGACTGGGATAATCCCAGTCTAATCTAATCACATTTTAGAATGGGAAGCATTCACTAGAGATTTAGGTGTACAGATTGATAACAGTGCGTCTGGATGACTGAGATAATCCCAGTCTAACTTAATCATGCTTTACAATGGGCAACATTCATTAGAGAGTTAGTTGTACAGATTGATAGCAGTGTATCTGCATTACTGGGATAACCCCAGTCTAACATAATCACACTTCAGAATGTGTAGCATTCACTAAAGAGTTAGTTGTACAGATTAAAAGCAGTGCGTCTGCATTACTGGGATAATCCCAGTCTAACCTAATCACACTTCAGACTGGGCAACATTCACTAGAGTTAGCTGTACACATTGATAGCAGTGCATCTGCATGATGGGGATAATCCCAATCTCACCTAATCTCACTTCCAAATGGACAACATTCACTAGAGAGTTAGCCGAACAGATTGATAGTGCATCGGCATGACTGGGATAATGCCGGTCTAACCTAATCACACTTCAGAATGGGCAGCATTCACTATGGAAATGAAACAACTTAACTGTGTATGAATTTAGACTGCATGAGTCTTGTATCTAAATCTGCTCCCTCTTTTCCTTCTCTTCCTTTCACCTGATCTAGTTTATATAACTCATAAAGACTAAGCTGTGCTTAGGGCTAAGAAAATAGCATATTATAACTTAAGAAATATTCTTATGTAGCAGCTTTTTTCATGTCTACTGTTTTTGCCCAACAGATTCAGCTGTTTTCCACTCATCCAGGGTTTCAGTCATTTTATTACAGAAGGTAGGAGATAGAGCAGATCTCATTTTGGTTTACAAGACTTTCAAGGACAATATTATCAGGGACTGTAGACAGAAGGCACAGGTCATGTTTGAAGTCTCATGAGCAAGGGAAGCAATTTATTTGTCAAATCATTTAGGACGCCAAGGAAAAAATAATTTTCCTTAGGGTTTATTAGTTTGCCCTTGTTGGTAAGGTAGACCAAAGACCTTGTATGGAATATACAGTTTATAAGTTGTTGTAGGCAGGAGACATGATGCTTAACAATGCATCTTATCCTGATACAAAAGTTACTAGTGGGGCTCAGTGCATAACAAAGGTGTTATACATTCAAGAAATGGATTCAATTAAGTCTCATCTAAAGCTGTCGGTGGCTCTCAACCTCTAAGAATGTTTCTGTCCTGTAACTCATCTAGTGCAGATACAGATTCTTAGTTTTAGCACTTAAATTTGCTTATTCATGCTCAGCACTTGTTCACAACTTGTAAGCACTAAATAAGCTACTAATTACTATAGCATTCAATCTTCCTCATTACCTAGAGGAAAACAGTTTTGGTACTTACTTTCCTCACTTGCTTAGAGAAAAACAGCTCTTGTACTCACTTTCCTCACTTATATAGAGGAAAATGTTTTTTATTCAGGCATGTCAAAGGGTCAGCTCCCAGTGTTCTCCCCTGTCTATCTGATGAATCTGGGCATCTTGAGGCAATGTAGAAATTGCCTCATGTACACAGACAACCCTCTCCTCCTACCACCCAACACTACAACCTGTGAGAGATGCACTTATCTAGCCAAACTGGAGGAAAAGCTCTCTCCAACCAAGACTGAACCTGACAGTCATGAGGAGAAGGTAAACATTTGCACCACACGACACTCATCACATAGTCTCACTACGTCTACACCACCAAAATCCACACATAGAAACAAAAAAACATTCGCGGAGGCTCTCAATAATAATCTGCCTAAGCAACAGAGACCTCCAAAGCAGAAACACAAGCAACCTCCATCCCCCAACACAACCCAAATGGCGCATAGCCCACAGACTCAGTGTGCCACTCAAACACAGCCAATAAGGCAGAACAACATACCCAACACACTAGTCATAGGTGACTCTATAGTCAGGTACACTGATGAAACAAGGAGAAGGTTACTGTCAGCTGCCTGTCGGGTGCCAGGATCCACCACATAACCCACGCACTCAGGTCACTCCACAACAAGTACAAATATGACTCTGTCATTGTCCATGTTGGTGTGAATGACCTGAGAAGTACCTCCCTGGACTACATGAAAAGAGACATGGAAGAGCTTTCCGATCTTGTAGCTCAGGCAGGTAGCATTCTGCCATCACCCAGAATGATACCACAGTACAAGGACAAAATGATTGACTTCAACAATTGGCTAAGCTTCTGGTGTCATTCTAAGTGGATCCAGTATCTGTCTGCTTGGGATGACATGGTCAACAGACCACGATGCTTTGCCACAGATGGCCTGCACCTATCACCCCGGATACTGGCTAAGGCTCTTGCTGCCTCATATAGTGCCGTTTTTAGGCAGAGTTCAAGTAACAAATTCACCACCATAACAGGAACAAGCAAGCAAAAACTGAGGGTAATGCTACTCAATGCTAGAAGTCTAAATTTCAAAATGCACTCACTCGAGGCACTCCTTAAAATGGAGAACATCGATATCTGTGCAGTGACTGAGACCTGGTTCAAGGCTCCAGAGAGCACCCCTGCACTACCAGGCTATAACTCATACCACACTTTTCAGCCATGTAACCTGGACTGAAACGCCAAAGGTGGGGGGGTGTCCATATTCATTAAGGATATCCACACCTCCAGGCTAGTTGCTCAGCATAATGCATCCGAGGTTATCCAAGTGCAACTAACTCTTGGCAAAACTGCAATCCAAATTGTAGCTTGCTACAGATCCCCCACCATGCCCCAGGATTCCCACTCCTCTTTTATTGATGTACTTTAAAATATTAGGGTTCCACCAAATACTCTAATAATGGGCGACTTCAACTACCCCACCATTAACTGGGAAAACTACTCATGTGCCAACTCCTTAGTGCAATGCTTTCTGGAATTCATAAACTCCAATGCCCTAGATCAACTTATACACACCCCCACCAGGGGCAACAATATCCTAGACCTAGTCATTACCAACATGAGTGACCAGTGTTCCACACCTGAAATCAAATCCTCGTTGGTTCGATCCGACCATAAGCTAATCACCCTTGATACCCACATCCCACCCCCACCCCCCATTAAGGAAACCACAGTAAAAAATTTCTCCAAAGCCAACTTCATGCTTCTTAAGACAGAAGTAGTGAACTTCATGACACCCATGCAGATGGACAATGCAGTTACAACTGCTGAATACTACACAAATGCACTCTATAAGCACTTACATGACTGCATGGATTGTGCTATCCCAAACAGAACCAAGATGCTATCCTCCAAAAAAAGAAGCCAATCTGGTGGTCCCCTGCCATAAACAAACTGTACAACAGAAGGAAGAAACTGTTGCAAAAGACAGTAAAATCCCATGAGTGGAGGAGCTCCCTGGTCAGGCTCAGTAAGAAGCTGAGATCCCTTATAATATCCTCCAAAGCTAGCTACGAAAATAAGATCACCACTGATTCTAAGGACAACCACAAAGCATTCTATAGCTATGTCAAGAATCTCGATGGCAACACCCAGATCTGCTCTAAGTTACAGCAAAACAGCATGAAAATTACAGAACCAACTGATATTGCCAACATGCTCGCAAATAGGTTCAGTGCTAACTTTACCCCCCACCCCCTAAAGAGCCCATATCTACACAGGAAGAGAGTCCCTGTAATCACAACTACGCAGGTGAAATCTGCACTCTCTAAAGCCAAAAACACAGCATCCATGGGACCAGACAACATCCCAGGCTGCGTTTTACACGAACGTCAGAATGAACTGGCTCCTCACTTAAGCACCATGTTCAATAATAGCCTCGCATCAGGCTTTGTGCCCACGGAATGGTGCACAGCAACAGTTATCCCACTCCACAAAGGGGAGCCACCACTGATCCCAGGAACTATAGACCTATTAGCCTGATGTGCCTAGTCTGCAAGGCCATGGAACGTATCATCATGGAACTCATAAACAAAGATGTTGGTAACCTCCAAACTCTGGATCCCACCCAGTTCAGGTTTGTGAAAGGCAGATCATGCCTCCTGAACCTGATTGACTTCTTTGAGGCAGTCACCAAAGCCGTAGATGAGGATAAACCGGTTCACACAGCCTATCTTGACCTCGCCAAGGCTTTCGACACCATCCCCCATTCTGGGATTATAGCTAAACTCAATAAACTAGGCATAAATCCGTACGTCACAAGATGGGTTGACAACTGGCTCACTGACAGAAACCACACTGTAAAGGTTGCAGACTCCAAATCTGACCTCAAACCAGTGACAAGTGGAGTACCACAGGGTTCCGTCCTGGGACCGCTCCTGTTTGGTATCTACTTCTCTGAAGTACAGGCAAACACAGAAGGCCTCTGGCTAACGAAGTTCACAGATGACTGCAAACTAGGAGCCATAGTCAAGTCCCCAAATGATGTGAACATCCTACAGAAGGGCATCTCTGAGACAGATGCCTGGTGTCAGAGCCTTGGCCTCAAACTCAATGCCAAAAAGTGCAGTGTCATCCCCTTTGGTAAAAACTCTGTACCCATGAACTACCACATAGGCAACAATCTACTTAACACCAAATGCGTGATAAGAGACCTTGGGACCCAGGTGGACAGTAGTCTCTCCTTTGATAGTCACATCGCCACAGTAGTCAGGAAGTCCTTCTACATGCACACCTCATCATAAAAGGGTTCTCATCCAGGAAAAAAGAGGTCATCGTTCCCCTCTACTCGACACTCATTAGACCCATTATAGAGTACAATGCCCCTTTTGGAATGTATCTCACAGCAGCTAGAAAGGCCACAGAAGTACCTCACAAAGAGGATTACTGGACTCAAACAAATGCTCTACACTGACCGTCTCAAAAAACTCCAGCTTTACTCCGTAGCATATCACCTACTCCGAGGTGATCTCTGCCTAACATATAAAGCTGTGTCAAACCCAGAGCTGTTGGACATGCTACACCTATAGAAATCCCAATCCCTCCGAGCTATACGCTCTAGGGACCGAAACCTTTTTACCACAATAAACAGGACATGCTGGAGGGATAGATTCCTATCCCAGAGACTTCCCATACTCTGGAACAGGCTACCTATCTATGTCAAGCAAAGTTCTTCATTAGCACTCTTCAAGAAAAATATTGAGTGGATGGGAAATAGGAAATACACCCCGGGGATCACTTCTGGGTCTCTGCTCGACAGTGGCAAAGGAAAATAACTTTTTTGGGTGGTGTAAGCCAGGGAACCTTGTTGGCTAGGCTTACGTAGGCCCTTGGGCCGATAGCCTAGTACCTACCTATGAACCTATGAATCAAGGGCAAAGGCCAAAAATGCAGGAACAATTTTAAACACTAGTACTGTTCAGTTAGAGCACCAATCTGCTAATAGTGTCAGCATTAATAAGCATTTTCAGAGGGACAAGATGTTTTTTAATTAAACTATTGTGTCATAAATCAAAACATTTTAGGAGGGACAAAACAAAACTCTGAGCCAAGTTCACGGCCATCCTTAAAAATCAGGCATTGAGAGATACATCCAGGACTGAAGTGTAATTGCGTTAAATTGTGATTATCAAAGTCTGTCATGACATTTTTGTTAAAGCTTTTAAAGTCATTAGATTGTTTTCCATGCAGTTTTGTAGCAACTGCAATCACAGAACTACAGTGTGTGTGGCAGCGTGAGTTTTGTTTTGATATGACAGCAAGGTATATATACATAAGAACCAAGTTAACCTAACTTGCTATGTTTAGTTTATTAGATATGAACCTTGATACAACAAGGCTATGTTTCTCTTGATTTTGAAGTATAATCATTGTATTCCATGTATTAGTTGTAAGCTATGATATATTGCCTGTGATGTTATGTTATGTTAGGTTATGTTAGGTTAGGTTAGGTGGGTTCCTATTGTGTTATCGAATTGCTGAAACTTCGAACCTGAAAACATTGAACACAAGTGTGTTTATCTGTACATATTTTACTTACATGCGGGGGGTGCAGAGTTCTTGCCCCCTGCTTACGACCGTTACTTTCTGTCCGTTTTTTTTTTTTTTTTTTTTTTGTGTTCGAAATGATAAAACTTCAAATATACAAGTTCGATCTTGTGGTGTTCGAAGATTTATAGTTTCAATCACGTAATAGGAACCCAAGTTAGATTACATTAGCTAACAACTGTCTCTCTTGCTTCCTGAATGTTGTCATTTTCACTCATTTGTTATCAAAGCTGAATATACGTATCCTAATGGAACAGCACACTTTCAATGAACCTTGATAGAGTTGTTCTGCATTCAGTACAATAACTGGATGTAAAACTCTACCAAAAGGATTAAACTGAACGTCTGCACATTATTTGTAAAATATGTATGTTGAGGATCTCACTGAAAATGGGCCTAAGTTCTCTGGCACCAACAGGGTCATTAAGTTGAAGTAAACAAATAACTCTGCCTTTGGAAACCCTTGCACCACCCTGAAGCCAAGCTGACAAACTATAATCAAATGGGACTGCATCATGAATAACCAGTCCTCAGCCGAACTGTTAAATAGAGCAAGTTACTTTAGACAAATGAACCTCTGCCAGAATATTCTAGAAATGACTGTATAGCTATCATGGATAACTGTTCTATCTAGGCTATAGAAATATCTTAGGATCATAAGGCGAATGGCACAATGGTAATACTTCCCGTTGTTTCAGTGGAAAGACAATGTTGATGCAAGCCAAGTGTTTATTTCTTCCTACTACCAAAATGCTAAAAAGCAGGAGTGAGGGAACGGTAGCACAGGACTCTCAGGGCACACTAAAGATTAGGATTTCATGTATTTCTTATTTATTTATTTATTACAGTTTGATGACTGGGATAGTCCACTGGGCCTGGAAGAGCCCATTTTCAGTGGAGGCCCGGGGAGAAAAGCTCCACAGGATAGAGACAATGTTACATTAGTTATACAAAAGTAAATAAAGTAGTAGAACAGTGAAAAATACAGAGATAATATACAATTTGTTAAAAAGTCATAAGATTTCTAATCCTAGGCAATGATTTACAAAAGTGAGATTCATGTAGTCTGAACATATTAAAAGTACAGGCATTTCAAATGAAAAAAACATGTAAGTAAAATATGTACAGATAAAAAAACAAGCTTGATTTATTTATTTTTTTTGGAAGTTAGGAATATGAGGAGAGGACAGAGAGAAGAAGGTGAGGTGGGAGAGGTAAAAGGTGGTATGTAGTGGAGAAAGGGAGTAGGTTGGGGGAAGTGTATGAGATATAGGGTAGGAGAGGAAGTACAGGCAAAGGGTAAGAGAGCACAGTGATAGAAGGTTGAGGTATATAGTGCATGGGAGATGGTGTTAATTTATGTGGTAGGGGTATAGGAACATTCCCACTTTGAAAGGAGGTGAGACTGGAGACGAGTTTTGAAGTTTGAGTGGCTCTGAATATTTCAAAGGGTGGTAGTGAGAGAATTCCAGAGTTTAGCTAGGGAGCAGGATAATAGTAGGTGGCCAGGTGGCCAGAGGGTTGACGAGGCTTATATATGTTTAGAAGATTGTGTTTTTCTTATCTTAGAGAGCGGTTAGGAATGTAGGGGATTAAAGAGGTGGACAGAGAAGGACAACTAGAAGGTTTGAATATGAGCTTGTGAGCAGTAGTAAGTCTAAGGAGTTTGAGGTAGTTAGGAAGTTCAAGCCATTTCAGGGCGCTGAGGAGAGACAGTGATGCAATGAGTTTCCGGAGTTGGTGGCAAATTTGGAGATTTTATTTTAACAGGCTTCCAACTTGGCCTGTAAGCCTAGCTGAAGATTAGTGAATGGGGGGGGGGGGCATACATAAGATAGGGAAGAAGGTAAGTAGAGGTAAGGGGGTGTCTGGTGGAGACGGTAAGGTAATGATTGTGTCTATACAGGAGACCTAGTTTTTGGTGAGGTTTTTTGATATTAGTTTGGATATGGATGTCAAATTTTAGATTTACATCAATTATGACACCGAGCAGTTTGGTTTGTGATACTATTTCTATGGGACTGTTATTCTGAGCAGTCACTGTAAAAGAGTTTTGTCTATATTGGTGTTTCTGGATGGGGAGAAGATCATTAACTTTGTTTTATCAGCATTTAAGGCAAGGTGATTACTATGCATCCATGATTCTGTATTAGAGAATGCTAACTGAGTTCTGAGAAGTATTTTTTCATTTATATTATATTTATATTATTTATATTTTATATTCAGTCTTTATATTGTTGAAGTATGCCCCATCTGATTCAACTAGCTTTTTTCAGGGGTAAGAATTTCTGCAAGTCCAGCAGTCTGCAAGCTTGGGATGTGAGGAATCAAACCTATTACTAGCATGATATATCTCACTGGTAGTTCACAACTTGGCCATGAGTGTAATTAGGTCATGGAATGGCTTATAAATCCAAAATGTGCATGCTGAATCAATGGAGTGAGTGACGAAGGTGCCAGGGCAATAGAATATTATGAAGAGAAGGGAAAGGCATGGCTTCAGATGGACTTGACATGTTACAAGACCTCATTCTGCAGCTATAATTACATGTTTGCAGGTACTTCTATGAGTATAGAAAGTCAAGGACTTTGATTTACCACCTTGTGCCAAAATGACATGCAGTTAGCTAGTTCTGAAACATTCTTATAACACCCCCCCACACACTCACATACATACACACACACACACGTACACACACACACACACACACACACACACACACACACACACACACGCACACACATTTCAGTGAAAGGTCTCCAGTCAGCTGTTGAAATGCACTTTGATGAATGCCTGTTCTTAGAAATGCTGATACATGAAGTTAGACATATTGCCTCAGTCCTTGTACAAACAGTTATTCATTGACCGAGAGAAACAGGAAACCTTGGTTTGCTTACCAACCTCTTCAAGGCTTTGTGACCTTAGAATTAGCATATTTAAGTTTGGGGCTAAATCTCTTAACAGTTTCCATTTTTATTTTTTTGTGAAATGAAACTCTGTAATAAAATCTGATTGTGAGGAACTAATTTCCTAGAATTTCCATGCAGAGAATTCCATTGCTTATAATTAACTCCACAGGAAGAGTCTGTCAGAGTCAGAAGAACAGAGTAGCACTTTGGTGGACTCCCCAGCACTGGTCAGAGGTGCTATGAGAAATAAAACAGAGGTTAGCCTAGTTAACCTTCCATGAGCATGAGACTGCAAGGGTGTCAAGCAGCAAAACCTGTCTTCCTCCAAGACTAAGTCTGTGAGTGTGAAAAAGTATTTTCACTGGACACACTTACAGTTGTAGTCAGGCATAGTCAGTATATTAACCTGCATACATTTATTCCCATTTATTGTATCTCTTTGAGACATTAACGCTGAATGAGTCAAGAAGACATTCAAAGGCATTTAAATGAAAGCCTGCAACACAGACGTGCATGATTTGCTTGGAGATAGGAGCACACATTTAAATGCAACCATTTGTAGGATTACAGGTAGAACAACTGAAAAAAATATACAACTGAAAAATAATGTATATGCATACACGTGTGCAGGGAACAACATCCAAGATATGGAAACATTTTTTAAATGCGAGGTGGTGTGGGGTCAACAGTATGAGGTTGTTAAGCATGGGACAGAAATTTCTGATTATACTCTTGAAAACAGTTGCTTCTAACCAGTCCTACAACAGTAAAAATCAGAATAATAAAACGTTCAGTTGGCACCAAATACTACAATGAATATGGAATTAAACAGTATAGATTTAATTTCAACACGTGAGAGGCAAACCTGGCTAAAGACACAGCAAATTAAAATGCAGACACTTAATAACATAGTTCACTGTGACCTTCAGCATTACTGTGTAACTGCAACTGCCATTCTATTTGATGTAAAGAAAACAAGTTAACGAGAGACATACTGGTGCTGTTTGTGTTTTTCTAACAGAATTGTTCATTATCTTATCCATCCACAGAGATCACGAGGTGGGTGTGGAGACACTGAGTTCACCCTGAAAGGGGGGGGGGTAGTTGCTGAGATTCCTAGAAACTATTGACGTACACAAAAACAACACCCTCAGCTGTTCTCTTGCATAGCTGAATTTTGAGAAAGGTAGGGAGAGAGACATAATCAAAGACATAGCGAGAGTAGGCAGGAAGGGAAGAAAAGAAGAACAGACAAATGAAAGAAAACAAATAGTGGGAAAAAGAAAAAATGGCTGCTCTAAATTAGGTTCAGATAAGCAAGGATTTCACCACTGTTTTTATCTGAAATCAGCAAAAATTGTAACTGTCTTTATTTAATCTTTATTTCACATAATTCTGGAGCACATGCTATTCCAACTTTGAATATGAGTGAAATGCCCGCCCCTCTGTCACTCATTTCTCAATGCCTTGAAGAGCGCAGTTTATAATGCTCCTGCGAATGATTTGGCAACTGAACATCATTTCCTAAGCAAATTACGATGATTGTTTAGAACAAGGGGCGCTTGAACCCCTTTATTGTGTGATAGCATCTATATCTTAAAATGTAAAGAAGGTATTTAGCCTGTGAATGTCACTACCTTTAGACAGCTGCAGTGAAGAGAAGATACTGCAAAATCAAGAAAATGAATGTGCCAATTGTACAGTAGAGCTCCCTCCTGTTAAAGTGGCATTTCTGCGTGTTTTCCCAAACGCACTGAAGTGCCACTAAATCAGATCATGGCCACAATGCTTTGTTGCAGTTCGTGGTATTTGCATGTGACATAACATTCTTTTATGCTTCAATATTTGCTTTATCCCACTCAGGATAATGATGACACTGGAGCCAATGCCAGCATGCAATGGACAAAAGGTAGAAAACTAATCCTAGGAGGGATTAACACCATCACATCAGTCTTGTGCCTTCATTTTCCCCAGCTGAACAGGCCAAAACTGTATTCACCAAGTCCAAACATGTACAATATAATTCATTATATCATCACAGAAGATATGCTAATCAATATAATTAGTATATAAGCATCTGAAATATAACTGCAATGGGTTTCAGCAATTCTGCTAATATGAAATCAATTTTGTTTTAAGAAAGTGTATTTTTTTCCATACCCAGCTGTCATTTTGTATTTGTATAGGTTGTGTTTTTTTTCTCAAATTCTTTGTGTTCTTTTGGGGGAGGGTAAGATAACTGAAAAAATATTATTGGGCTACTATTTTAGTGAAGCCTATTACACTAGTCTGGGGTGTCACAGTGGCACAGTGAGTGGCATTGTTGCCTTACAGCAAGAAATTCCTTAGTTTGAATCTCATCTGAGGTGTCTTCTGTGCTAAGTCTGCATGTTGTCCTTGTGTTCACATACATTTGCTTCTGATGCTCTGCCCCCCCCCAAAGAAACGCAGAAGGTAAAATGGCAAATCTGAATCATCCCTAGATTTGTGTGTGTGTGTGTGTGTGTGTGTGTGTGTGTGTGTGTGTGTGTGTGTGTGTGTGTGTGTGTGTGTGTGTTTGTGTTTTGTGTATGTGTAATGCAGAAGAAAGTCCTAGCAATATATTTTTATTCTCTACATGCCTAGTAAACTACATAGATGGCAGCTGATATTCAGGGGTCACTATGGGAGTCGGATGGGACTCGAAAGCATTGATGAATGAATTAGACCAGTTTAGTTTCTAGACCATTTTACTGGCCCAGTAAAAAAAGCTTGATTCTTAACCCAAAAGATTTGCACCATAACTTACAGCCAAGAAAACCAACAGAAAACAGTTGCAGCTGATCAAAAACATTGTAATGTACAACAATAAACGGTAGCCATGATATGCTACTACCACTTAAACATTAAAGAAACACTGCACCCAGCTAGGTGCAGGTAGCCATATGCACAAGCTTGCACATGCTCAAGACCATTTAAATATACCACACTTCCATCACACTTAGATATGTAGCCAAAAATGCAGTTTATTGATATGTTTAATGTACGTATTTATGCAATGGTGCTTTACTGCTGTTACTTATCATTTCCATATCACAAAGGTGTGTTAAGGTAGTGTTACGGTCCCGTAATCCAGTACCATATTTACTTATGGTCAATTATTAATGCTATCCCAATGCCTGATTTGTGTTATCACATTCAATACTTTTGCATTTCTTTAAATATTTTTTATACCACAGGGTTAGCCTGTTAGGGAGATCGCCTTGGGCACTCTGGGTAGTGTCTCCAAGGTATTGATGAGCTTGGATCAGTATCTAAGTAGGATCAACAGGTGAATTCCCTTCCAAAAAATGCCTCTTCAAATCTCCATCATTAGAGGTTCTGCTTGTGAAGCACCAGCATCTTCGGGCTTTGAAGAACCCAACAGTCACCCACGCATCTCCAAACCCGGTACTGGTTTTATGTCCTCATGGAGAACGAACTGAACTCTGTCTCCTTGTCTAAGAGTGGGTCTGCTCTTCTCCTCTCTTTTTCTAGAGGTATGATCATGGTGATTTAACCTTCCTTGAACATGGCTGTTATCATTTATCTCTCTTTGTGAATGCATCTGGTCATCCATCACTCTTTGGGTATTGCTCTGATCATCCATCTGGTAATTTGGCGCTCTAATGAAACCTAGTCAGATGTAACTGTTCTTATATTTCTTGCTGAGAACTTTATGTCCAGCCTGTGTGCTGTCTCTCTGTGTATTATGTCATACATCAGCTACCTACATCAGATATCCTATTCTTGAAGCCTGGCTTTTGTTAGTCCTGTAATCTCATACAGTAATGTATTCTTCCATAGAGAAACTTTGGTCTGGATTCTCAGCTATATGGTCTAACTATTTGCTCTTTAGTGCTTTTCAAACAGGGTTTCAATAGGTCCAGCCCTGACCAAGTTCTGATTCATAAGTAACATTACTATCACTGAGATGGTGACTGCAATGCACTGCATTTTGATACAATGAGGGAATTCATCTGCTTTACTTGTAATGGTTTGTAACTCTGGCTCACATTTTAGATTTCTTCTCAGAATGTTATGATAAACCTTTCTGCCAGACTATTCATAACAGGACAATGCAAAGCAGGTTGGTGGTGTTTAATTCCATTTAGTCTAGAGAAAGTTTTAAACTTTTTCTTTGTAAACTGTTGTCCACTATCACTGATGGTCTGCCTTGGCTGACGTTCCCCTGTAAACATTCTTCACAGCTCTTCTGTGACAGTGTTCTGAGGTAGTTGTTTCCATGCAGATAACTTCTGGCCATTTATGACAGAGCTGACCAGAATGGTTGGACCAAAGCACCTTATAATAATTTACAAGCAGTAAAATATGTATAAAACTTAAAATGCATCAAGAAACAATGAGTATTCACCATAATTAAGAGCACTGCAGGAAGAAATTATAGACACAGAATGTAAAATCATCTTTTATTTTTTTTTCAGCTCATTTAGAGGTGATGTGGAACAGCTTGCCCAAGGATGCCGAGTTACACTTTAGAATTTGAGGTTGATTTGAATGTTAAGGAGTTGTATTGCTATTGATGAATGAAGAAACAAGAACCTCCCCTTAGGTCCAGATAGAGAAGTGGACCTCTTACCCTAGTCTATCTTCCAGTATCTTTCTTTGCATTGAGTGATACTTTTATTTTTCAACATAGACTAAATATTATACTTAATGATGGAGACTTAGAGAGGCATTTCTGTATTTTGTCTAATTAAGTTGTTTAAAATTCTGCTAGTTTAAATCTGAATGGGATGTCCTGGTCTCAAGAGACAGGATTGATAATGGCCTGTTCACAAAGAGATCTGAAATATTTACATACTTATAAGAGGTGGATTTACTGGAAAACATTATACTAGTGCTATGTATGGTTGCATATGTATAGGATGTTCACCTGAAGCAAGGTACAAGGCACATAGAAGCAGTTCTTATTTTGATTAAAAAGCAGAATAAAGTCAATATTCAGGTAAATCTAATACCTGATTGATGTGGTTTCATATTATCTGTTTTGTTGTTTTTATTTTCAAACAGGACTCTTCTCAACACCTGCAATTCATCACAAACTGTCTACGAGCTCAGTGCAGTAATGAGGCTGCCATCATTTCAGTTATAATCCTATTGCACTCAGCTCATCTTTCCATGCTCTTTTTTTTCTGGAGTTCTTATTTTTTTCCCTATTGTATCCATAAAACTGAACTCATCACCTCAATGCGCAACAGAACTGATTTTTGTACTTGTTTCCTCCAACTGCATGTAATAATTTTTTGCTTTTCAGAGGATTATCATATCAGAAATCACACCAGTATTCTTGAAACTTTAAAATCGTGGTCTGGTAAAACCAAATGTAATTTTGCAGTGGTTTCTGTGGTTGTGGCATGTGAGGTGTTGGGTGGTTATTCACAGTTTGGATCTGCAGTATGAGACGGGCTGATGCACTGCTGTAAATATGTTGTTTAGCAGAAGGCAGCTGCTGACGGGGTGAAGGAACACGGCTTCCCTTCCATGAAGGTTCCTTTTTTCATATTTATGCAAGAATAGAGATTCTACATATAAGTAAAGAGGGCAGGCATAGAGCATAGCTTGTCATCTGTAAAAACTCTTGGTTCCATTTTCTGTTATTTAATTACATGGCAGGTTTTGTTATAATGCATACAAAAAACACATTTTGCCATAATATTTGTGGTTTTGGCTGTGATATTTGTTGCCATAATGTCCTCACATGAATCGTGTGTGTGTGTGTCCATATATGAAACATCTTCCAAGATCACAAGCATCATGACCTCTCACCAGTTAGTGCAGCTCTGCACCCATAATGCAACACAGCTCAAGTAAACACTTTCAGTGTGAAATACAGGCATCAGTGAACTGCAATAACACTTCTACACATGCCATTTACATAAGCACACTGCACGGGTACCTGTTTGGTGCACAGTAACATATCACTGCTGGAACCCTACTAGACAGCTCTGTCTGAGTCAGGAGTTGACCTTCTCCATATATTTTTCTGGTCATTGTCCCTATACAGTGAATAACATGTGTCTGAACCTTAAGCTATGTTTCCAATGTTCTAACATAAGGTTTCACTGGGGTTGTGGCACATCTTCATAAGCTTCTCCTCCAGGTATTTTCTTATCAAGATGACTGACTGATAGAAATATGAAAATTGTTGGCAGACAAAGCCACTCTAGTCTGTAAGCTGTCCACTTCCTACTACACAAATAACTTGTCTTATCTTTACTTACACCATGCTGACGTAACGGATTACCACCTTTTGGTCATCATATGCTGACCATCTTTCCCATGATTTTCTGCTGATTTAAACAATTTTTATGTGAAACTTCCTGAGGAAAACAACATGGCCTTGGTTACTTTCAGTTAGATACTTGTTATATTACATTCAAGATACTATAGCTAAAATCGAACACAATGCTAGCAGTTCATTTCTCTAATAATCCTTTGTCTACCTTATCTCTAAACTACTGCAGCTGCAGAGGTTCCCATCCTCTGAACAAGGCTGTTTGTCTAGAATCATTACATTTATAAAATGGTATATTATCTATTCATATGCTTCTGACCTAGCAGATTAACACCTGCTTCTCAAGTACATTTCCACAAGGCATAAACAAGAATATTGCTGTGCTAGCAGTTACTAGGTCAAAGGGCAACTTGCAAGTTTCAGGAAGCATGCTGCAGTTTTAGTAAAGAATATTTTCAGTCTCATATGAAACTCAATTTATATAAATCACAGTGCATGAGAAATAGAATGAATAGCATATTAAAAACACTTGATTATTAATTTGGCATTAAGCATACACATATTAATACATATTTTTCTAACATCTCCCTCCTGTTAATACTTTTTATTCTATTTTCAAAAAAGGATAAACAGCTTGCTTCTTTTCCTAACCTCTTCCATTTAGGATTTGCAGTTAAGAAAGTCATTCAGTTTAAACTTTTATGAAAGTGTCTTGCATTCTAGCAGCTCTTCAAATTCAGTACTTTGATACATAGTCTCAGATATGGATATATCTATGAATTCCTTAATTAATTTCTTCATGCAGGGGATTCCGCAACAAATACAAACTCCTATTAGGAGTAAACCTACCCCAATAGCAATCAATATGTTCATAAAGATGGAGCCCCACCCCCCAAAGGCATTCTGAAAAAACTCTGTCAGAGGGTTTGGGCCTGGTTTGGTCATGGCTGACACTTGCTGAATCACCTTGAGATGGTCGTTGATCTCATGCTGATGGTCAGGAAGGAACGCACAGCACTCTTCTTTGATTAAAGCGCAAGTTCCGCCTCTCGCCGCTAGGGTGAAGTCAAGAGCCATTCGGTTTTGAAGCACTACAGTTCTCATGGCATTCAATTCATCAGTTATCAGTTCAAGGACAGAAAAAGTTGCATTACTCATTATTTCAAGAAGTTTGGATAGTTTTCGCAGCTCCCATATTGATTTGACTCTGCCATACATGGGCGATATACCTGCCCAGGATATAACAGCATCGCTTAGGTCCATGTGCACAAGTTTGGTTCTCACATTATGATGGTCTTTCCACCCCGCTTCGATTCGTCCCACTGGATTCTTCGGTTTCTTAACAGTCGTTTTGGTTATGTCTCGAGTATTTTGAATACTCCCCTGAGGCAAAGCTGCAATGTGTCGGATGGCCGGAACCAGGTATCCCAAAAAACAACTGCCAGACCAATTCTCAGGTAACCATTTATATGCCTTTTTTCCACATACAAAAATAACAGTCCTCTACCTTTGTCATTACTTTGTTACGAAGTGACTGCCCTGCATGAAACATTTTCCTAGCTATCACTGATAACTGTTTGAAAAGTACAGGATTGTGCTGTACCTGATCAAGAGTTTTATGCATAGATTTCAAAAATGAGTCATAATCTGTACTACAAGATCCACTCAAATCATTTGGTTTTCTATAACATTTATACTGTACAGTAACATTACATTTACTCCATCCAAATTGGATGGAGTCATTTTTATAAAAACATACAATTCCTTTTTGTGTCACAGGCAAATACAGTGCTACCTTATCTTGTGCTTTAATAGCGACTGTGTCAAAAAACAGATTTTCCCAGGTCCCATTGACCCCTAGGGGGATAGCAGTCATTAACAAACCCCCGTATGCTGTTGGTATGGCCGTACAGACCCAGCAGTTCGAAACATTGAAAGTCTCTGCATATACACGTGTAATTGCCTGATAAGTGTTAAAGTTCGGATGCCAGTCTATGTTTGGTTCATTACGTCTAATCAGTTCAACCTTTGTGGCAGGAAAAAAGTAAGGCCACAGCAAAAAGGACAGTGTGATCAATATTGCAATAAAAACAATCATACAAGTTTTTTGAAATTGCTCAGTGTCTCTACTCACTCTGTATCTGTCCATTTTGTTCTTGTTGTGCAACAGTAACAAAGTTTTTGTCCAGTTCAAAATTTTTAACCAGTTTACAGTGCGTCAAATGAATCCAGGAAGCTCGCTCCGTGATTTTGACTGCAGTGGGTGTTGACAGCAGTACCTGGTACAGACCTTCCCACTTCGGAGAGCTCCAATTCTTCCATTTCGTAATCTTCACCCAGACCCAGGTGCCTGGGGCTACTGGTGCTTCCGATTTTGATTGTTCTTTATCTGAAACAGAATTTAACTGCAAAAGTTTGTTATTCAAAAGTCTCCTCATATATCCTGCAAGTGAACTGTCAGCCTCCTGCTCTGTAGACATGAGAGGTTTCCACTGAGGTGTATAATATGCCCTCCCAAACAAAGTTTCAAAAGGAGTTAATCCCTTTACATTTGGAACAGTTCTCATACTAAACAGTGCTAAAGGCAAACAGTGCACCCAATGTTTCTGTGTCTCTTCTATCAATTTCCTAAGCTTATTTTTCAGTACCCCATTGTGTCTCTCTACTAGCCCTGCAGATTGAGGGTGGTACGCGCAGTGGTTCTGTAACGATATTCCAAAATAAAGGCTAAGTTGTTGGATTGTTTGGTTCATGAAATGTGTCCCGTTATCACTATAAATCTTTTCCGGTACACCAAATCTGGGTATAATTTCTTTAACAAGGACCTTTGCAACCATAGCTGCATCTGGATTTTTAGTTGGAAACGCTTCTACCCATTTGGAAAACATGTCTATAATAACCAGGCAATATTTCTTATTCTCGCATTTATTCAATTCTATGAAGTCCATACAGATAGTATGGAATGGATATGGTGGTGTAGGAAAATTCCCTCGATTAGGCTTCAATGCCCCTTGTGCATGATGCTTGTTACAAACAAGGCATGCTGCACAAAAATTTTTTGTATAGTTTGTAAACCCATAGGTTGTAAACACTCGATTCACTAACTGTACCATCCCCCCTGTTGAGACATGGCTCTGCCCATGGCTCAACAACGCTGCATATCTAAACAAATTAGATGGCAAAATCGGTTTCTTTTCCTTGGAGATGTACAGTCCCTTTTCGAGGATTGCTCCTCATTTTATCCACTTTTGTTTCTCAACATTTGTAGTAAGTGTCTGCATTGTTTTTAACATTTCTAAATCTAAAGTCTCTGAGGGTTGTAACTCCTCACTCAAAAGAAAAGTTTCTGTGGCTGAAGCTGCCTGCTTTGCAGCTGTATCAGCCCGCATTACCTTTTGAAATTCTATCCTGTTGTTTTGTATGAGCTACGCATTTGCAAATAGCTACTTTTTTAGGTAACTGAATTGAATCTAACAAGTCTAAAATAAGTTGCGCATGATTAATCGGTTTACCAGTAGATGTTATCATTCCTCTATTTTTCCACTGTTGTGCAAAAACATGTACAGTAGAAAAAGCATACTGACTGTCAGTATAAATGTTCACTTTCTAACCTTTTGCTAAGGTACATGCCCTTGTTAAGGCAATCAATTCTGCTGCTTGTGCAGATAAGTTGTGTGGTAAAGATCTTGTTTCTAAAGTTTCAGTATCAGAAATGACTGCATACCCCACTAGGGTCTGTCCTGTAGGACCCCTCCTGCACGAGCCATCCACATAGCATGTCACCTCGGCATCATCCAAGGGAACATCCGTAAGGTCTCGTCTAGGTAATGTCTTTTGCTCAATCTCCTGCAGGCAGCAGTGCGGTTTGCCATCCGCAGGGGTTGGAAGCAAAGTTGACGGATTCAAAGTTGTGCATCGTTCAATTGTCATATGAGGTTGGCTCAACAGAATGGTCATACAGGAAAGATGCCTAGCTGGAGAAAGATATGCTACTTTTTCTTGCAGTAAAATAATTGCGACTGCATGAGGCACACTCAATGTGAGAGGGTGGAATAATACTACTGAGGCTGAAGCCTGCACTGCCATTGCAGCTGCAACTACTGTTTGTACACAGTGGGGCAAGGACCGTGCCACTGGATCTAACTGTGATGAATAATAAGCTATGGGGCGTTGTTTGTCCCCATGTTGCTGTGTCAATACTGATGTCATATAACCTTGCTTACAATCTACAGTTTGGATAAACTGCTTGTTATAGTTTGGTAATCCTAAAACTAAGGATAATGCCATCAATTGTTTCAGCTTACAGAAAGCTGCTTCTGCTTCAGGTGTCCATTGTAATAAATCCTGTGCATCCATCGTTTTTTTAAATATTAAATCAGCCAGTGGAGCAGATTCCAAAGCATAGTTTGGTATCCAACTCCGACAAAAATTAGTAGTTCCCAGGAAGGACATCATTTCCTTCTTGGTAGTTGGTCTAGGTGCTTGTAAAATCGCTGTTTTTCTGTCTTCATCTAATATTCTACCTTCTTTGCATATTACATATCCTAAGTATTTAACTTGTTTTCTCCAAAGCTGTAACTTGTCTTTGTTTACTTTGTGACCTTGAGTAGCTAAAAATTGTAACAAAGCTATCGTGTCTTCTTTGCATTCTTGCTGGGTGGGGACTGCCAGCAGAATGTCGTCTACATAAAGTAGAATCTGACTACCTTTCGGTGGGATAAATCCCGCCAGGTTGCTTGCCATTTCCTGTGCAAATATTGTTGGACTTTCACAATATCCCTGTGGTAATCTGGTATATGTGTACCGCTTTCCCTGAAATGTAAATGCAAACCAATATTGGCTGTCAGGGTGTATCGGTATCGAGAAAAATGCATTACTTATGTCTACCACTGAAAAATACTTCTGTTCTGGTTTTAAATCATTCAGTAAGGTGTGTGGATCTGGCACCGTTGGTGCCCTGGGTATTACTGCATTATTCACTGCTTGTAAGTCTTGGACCATACGCCATTCCCCATTTGCTTTCTTGACAGGAAATAAAGGTGTGTTACATGGTGAATCAGGAGATTCTATTAAGACTCCTTCCTTAAGTAAGGCTGCTATGATAGGTTTGATTCCTACCTCTGCATCCTTTCTCAAGGGATACTGTCTTTTCTGGGGTCTAAAAGCTGACTTTGGCGTTATGGTAACTGGTCTTGCTGTTCGTATTAGTCCTACATCTGATTTCCTTGCAGACCAGAAAATGTCTGGTATGTCTCGCAAGGCTCTTTCTTCTTCTTCCAATAAGAGTAATACTCCGCTATTCTCACTAGCCTGTGAGTGCACAGCTGGGTGTGTCTGTGTAACCCAATTCAATTTCTGTTTCTGTACTCCTTGTTTGGAGAGCTCTAATTCTGTCTGCTTTTCCCACCTTGTGACTTTTTCACCTAAGTCTGCCCATTTTAAAGTTTTATTCTTAGTCAAACTAACATGGGGCAGTCGATTAGATTTGTAAAGTGCTAAAAATTCCTGGGGCAATGAACAGCTTGCTACACTGTTCCCTTCTGCATCCCAGTACAAGTTTTGCAATACTAGCCTGTTTGCATGGTTTTGAAACAATTCTTGTTCATAATCTTTATCAGGTCCTGGTCTATTACAGTAATATAGAGTACAATGCAACAAATGCTGTTTGTCAATGTCGAGGGAGGGGAACTTGCTGATGGCTACGTTCATCAGTTCTTCGGTTACTGCCCCTGGACCAGTCGTAACCAAGTCCTGGCTATACCAATAATACATTTCACCCTCCGGTCGCACTACAAAAGTATCCATTTGTCACTGTGCTTCCATACCCTGCATGGTTGGAACTACGGCTATGCCAAATATCTGCATCAAATCTCTACCCAAAAGATTCACTGGGCATTTTGCAGAAACTACAATTTTACTTTTCTGAGTAATCCCTGAAATGGGGTCTATTATTGTAATGTCACGGGAGAGTGGCTCCCGATACAGCTGTCCATTAGCTGCTTTCACTAGTATATAATCTGGTGATTCTGTATCTTCCGGTAGTTTGGAAGGGTGTATCAGGGTGCGTGAAGCCCCTGAGTAACACAAAAAATTAACTTTCCTCCCCTCCACCAGAAGCATCACTTCCGGTTTCGTGTCTGCTAAGTAAAGGTCTAAGCTCAAAAGAGCTAGGTCTAAAATTTCATGTTCTTCTACGTCTGTGTATTCATATACATCCTCTACTCCTTGTGTCACATCCTCTTCTCCTGCTATCACATTTACACTTACTTTTCCCTGCTCATTCTCATCTAATGATTCCTGGCTATCATATAGTCATTCCTCATCCTCCTTATTTTCTGTAGTCGCCTTCTTGTTTAGCCTGCAATCCCTTGCTAAATGTCCTTTTTCCCACACTTAAAACACTCACCCTTTTTCTTTCTTTCCTCGAAATCTTCTGATCGTTTGTCAGATTGTTTATTTCCCTGGGTATTTTTCTTACCCTTTTTCCCAGTTTGTACTACAAATACTTCTGACCCATCTTCTGCTGAAAATACTTGAGTTTTCTTTTTCTTTTTACTATTAAAATGTCTTTCTGCATGTCTAGCATATTCAAGTAATGGCTGTAATCTACTTGTTCGATGATCTATCATATGCTTTGTAATGAAGCTACTAATAGGTGCAATGCAACCTTTTAAAAATGCATTTTTCAATTGTTGTTCATACGGGGAATCATTTGTTTGATTTTCAGGAACTGTCATGCCACTATGATTGTTAAAGCACTCTAATAATCTGGCATAGTACCCATCTACTGTTTCTTTTTCTTGCTGTATGCATTGATTAATACAAGTCCAATCAGCCCAAGGCTTCCACTTTTCAGAGATTTGGTCTGTTAGACCCTTTACTCTGCCTTCCAGTTCTGTATCAGTATGTGGGAGTGGTCTAAGTTGTGCGTCACGAGGATTCCAGTTGCCACTAATCATGTGCCAATCTGGACCCACAATTTGTCTAACTACTTTTTCTACTTCCTCTCCATTCAAATGGTAACTTAATCTCATACCCTGTAAGTCTTCTAAAAATTTTCTAAAATTCACCTTTGGGTGGGGAATACCTTCTGTGGCTTTTCAGATATCTTCCGGTGTCCACGGTCTATAAACTAAAAGAGTCGGATCTTGTCCTGCCTGTCCTGCCTGAGGATTCGGTACTTCTATGAGCGGACATATCTCTTCTTCGCTCATAGCTTGTGATATTCTATTTAATTAATTTAATTCAATTTCCCTCCTCAAATCGCGCGTTTGAGACCTGGTCTCGATGGGATCCTGACAAACGGTTGTGCTTTTGCAGGGATGACTGGGTATAGTGGAGGTGGATCAGCTCGTCCACTCGCTCCATATTCTGGTAACGGAAGTGGAGGGGGCGAAGGAGGGGCTGTTGCTATCACTAAATTATTGTCTTCTTTGTCTAAAAACATAGTTTTTGAATTTTTAATTCTTTGCTCCCTACGATTTGCTTCCTCAAGCCACCTGTGCGCCTGAGGGACTCCTAATTGTCTCTGCTTTTTTAACTGACCTTTTGCGTCTATTTTTAACTGTTTTACAAGTTTCATGAGTGCAAGTTTATCTAAATTACCCTCGAATTTGTACTTATCGACCCATTTGGTATAATATTTAATATTATCGGCACGCTGTAATTGCATATACTTCGCGTCTTCAGTTAGGGGCGTGTCCCGGGAACTTTTTGCGCACTGATTTCCCATTGGTGTCTTAGCTAAGCTATAAATTGTTACGTAACCCTTTCTATCACATGGTACCACAAGTCTACACCTTTTTCACAGTTTATCTAGAATAACTGTCTACCTATTCTCTTTCCCTGATCTGTGACAAAAAACAGTAACCCCTTCTTCTGTCCCTAATTTGCATAGGTAAATTTACCTGACAAAAAAACAGTTCTGTAACTAGTCCCTGATCTTGAAACAGAAATAAAGTAATTCCTCCTTACCTGACCCTCCGTGAGTTGATCCACCGGATCATTGACTCGTCCTCCAATCCCAGATCAGAAACAGTGGCTGGCCTCTTTCGAACGACAATTCAGTCGGAGGTCTTTCAAAACAGAAGAGCCGATTTGGCCTCTTCTCCGTACGGATGCATGCCACCGGGCCCAATTCTGACCTAGGTCCAGAGCGAGAGATACGTTTCCGGTCCGAAGGACCAATCTGTCAAAGGAAAAATATACTTTAAAAATGATCAAAACACGGTAGGTTCAGGTTAAGGCACTTTAATCTTGCAGCAAGGAGACAAAAACGTGCTAATACAGAGTTTGTCTAACCAGAAACAGGAAATGCATTCATTTTTATAGGTTATCAAATTAATCCTGTCCTACCATGCTGACGTAAAGGATTACCATCTTTTGGTCATCATCTGCTGACCATCTTTCCCATGATTTTCTGCTGATTTAAACAATTTTTATGTGAAACTTCCTGAGGAAAACAACATGGCCTTGGTTACTTTCAGTTAGATACTTGTTATGTTACATTCAAGATACTATAGCTAAATCGAACACAATGCTAGCAGTTCATTTCTCTAATAATCCTTTGTCTACCTTATCTCTAAACTACTGCAGCTGCAGAGGTTCCCATCCTCTGAACAAGGCTGTTTGTCTAGAATCATTACATTTATAAAATGGTATATTGTCTATTCATATGCTTCTGACCTAGCAGATTAACACCTGCTTCTCAAGTACATTTCCACAAGGCATAAACAAGAATATTGCTGTGCTAGCAGTTACTAGGTCAAAGGGCAACTTGCAAGTTTCAGGAAGCATGCTGCAGTTTTAGTAAAGCATATTTTCAGTCTCATATGAAACTCAATTTATATAAATCACAGTGCATGAGAAATAGAATGAAAAGCATATTAAAAACACTTGATTATTAATTTGGCATTAAGCATACACATATTAATACATATTTTTCTAACAGAGACACATACTTTTTTACCTCACTGCAGCTGACCATCAGTGATAACTCTCCTATTTTAGCAGGTCTACTGAACTTGTTTTAGCCTCCCCTGGCCTCTTCCCAAACCATGTCCATAGCCACTAAACTATGAGCTATGTGCAGCATCATACTTCTTGCAGGGAGTATGGCCTAAACTCTCCAGTCTGTGGCAGCCTTGTGAGCTCTACTATGGCTGCCTTCAGGAGTGGCATGCACATTTCCTTGCATGGACATCTCAAGACCAACCAGCGCACTACTTGCAGCATGGACTTCTCTTGGCTCATAACACTTTTATTGCAGTAAGGCCTGGCGGCCCTCCCTTCAGGATGGGTGAGCTGACATTAGCCACGCACTGACATCCTCCCACTCTTGGTCCGTCTAGCACTCGTCATTAGTCAAACACAGGTCATCTAGGGGCCAAGCAGAATTGTATTCCTCTACACCATCAAGGATAGGTTCATAGGTTAATAGGAGGTTACTAGGCTAGTAGCCCTGGAGCCCTTACAAGCCTAGCCATGTTAATCCTGAGTTACCTCAATTGTCTTTGGCTATTTGGACATAATTTGCAGTCCGCGTCTATGATAAACACCAACCACTCCTGTCCATGAGGGACATTGGTGCCACCCCAGGGTGAATTTGCGGTCCCCCATCCATTTGTCAAGGTTGCACTTGAATAGGGTCAGTGAGGAGCTCTGCTTCACATGAATTGGAAATTTATTCTAGAGTAGCAGCAATCTCTGGGAGATTTATCTGTCCTTCCAGCATGTTCTGTTAATGTCACAGGCTAGGTTAAGACCCCTAGAAAAAGTGACTCTTGTGCCAATTGACTTCTAGATGTGCAGCATATCCATCAAGGCAAGGTCAGAGACTGCCCTGTAGGCCAGGCACAAGTCACCTCACAGCAGCCTATACAATACAGAGTACAGTGACAGGGTTTTCAGTCTAGCCATGTATGTCATGGTTTGGAGACCCTATATTTCCTTGGTGAGAAACCTCTGTGGTCTCTTCAGCTGCTGCAGGTGGCTGGTGAGGTACTTGCAGAAGGGAGCATTGTAGTCTATTAATGGTCTGATGAGGGTCAAGTATAATGGAGTTATAACATCCTTAGACCTGGATGCAATGCCCTTATGAGATGCTCAGTGAACCCAACGGATACCAAGGTGCTCGACCTCAGTGCTCAAAGCCACAACCACTAAAGGAGTTACAAGTATTTCCAACAACTTCAGACAGTGTTGCTTTGAAAAAGAAATAATGTGTACATTTCTGTTTTCTCTGTTACAAAAACGCTGTTCTTGCTGAGTATAGAAGATTGGAATTTGGGATTTTACAGTGTTTTTCTAACAGATAAAACAGAAACTTATGTATTTCTTATTCAAAGCAACACTGTCTGAAGGAGATGGAATTACTCATAACTCCTTTAGTGGTTGTAGCTGTGAGCACTGGGGGAAGCACCTCGGTATCCATTTGGTTCTTGGTTTTGTCTCCAGTGTTTGTCTCCTGTAATGTTTGGTTACCAGAATGTAAAAGACTTTCCTTACCACAGTGAAAACTTGGTGGTTGAAGTTCAGATTTCCATCTACCTGTGTTCCCAGATCTTGCACCACTGGGTTTTAACTTGGGGGGGGGGGGTGCTGTCAATATTGTAATTAGCAGGAAATTCTACTTTGCCAAAGGGATAATAATGCAAATATTTGCATTTATTTTTACCCCATGGCTTTGGCACCAGTCATTTGTATGTGTTAGCTCCTCCTTTAATACGTAACATCTTTGTGGGACTCAGTGATTGCACCCAATCTGCAATCATCAGTAAATTTAGTAAGCCAAAGGCTGTCTACTTTATCTTGGACTTCTGAGAAATTGATTCCAAACAGTAAAGGGTGGAGCACAGATCCTTGTGGTATGACACTGGTGACTGGTCTACTGGTAGAGGTGGTGCCACCAACTTTGACAGTATGTGTTCTGTCGGTGAGCCAGTTGGCTACCCATCTAGTGATGTAAGGGTTAATCCCCAGCTGGGAGAGTTTCTAAAGGATACCTGAGTGGATGATTGTGTCAAAAGCTTTGGCTAGATCAAGATAGGCAGTATGCACTGTCTTTCCTTAATCTAGGGCTCAGGTGACTTTCTCAAAGAAGTCTACTAGGTTTAATAAGCAGGATCTACCCTTAACAAAGCCAAACTGAGCCGGGTCTAGAGTATGAAGTTCACTATATCCTTGTTGATAAGGTCCATAATGATTCTTTCCATGGCTTTGGAGATGAGGCTGGTTAGACTTATGGGTCTATAGCTCCCAAGGTTGGTTGATGGTCCCCCTTTGTGCAAGGGAATTACTGTTGCTGTTCCCCACTCTGCTGGAACAAAGCCAGTTGTCAGGCTATGGTCAAAGAGAATGCCACGTAGGCCCACTAGGTCCTGTTTTAGATTGCTTAATAAGCAACCTGGGAGGTTATCTGGTCCGGCTGAGGCCATTTTTTTGACCTTGGAGAGTGCAGATATGACCTGATCTGTAGAGATACTAGGCAGAGGACTAGCGTAAGGTATGCTTTGAGGTATGACTGATGGGGACAGGGGGGTGATGTTTGAACAAATCTGTTAGCTAGCAGGTTGCTATTTCGTCCAGTATAGTATGAGTGGTACCATCTACTACCAGTTTGGTTTATAGCTGGACATCACGTTTTAGATTTCAGACATAGTTAAAGAATGCCTTATGATTATCCTTAGCTAGGGATTCTATCCTACTTTTGTAATTAGCTTTAGAGGACTTTACAAGATTTCTGACTTGCTGGTTCAAGCTGTGGAAGGACTTGTTCCGCTGCTGAGTCAGTACCCTTTTGGCTGTTTAATGGATGGGTCAATTTAAGACAAATAATTGGCTAATGCACCTCAGACACACTGATGATATTACTGGATAGCATCACACAACAATTGAATTATTATAAATTAATCACAGTAGGGCACTTCAATGTTATGTATCACTGGCCAGTAATATCAGTAGAATAGAATGCTTGATTTTGCTATGTGTTTTTAAGTCATTCACAGAGTGCTATTATTTCACAAAACAACACACTATCATGCTTTACCGAGTAATTATCTTTGGCTTAAGTAATTTCTCTGGTTCAGAATATATTCCACTGGAAGAAAATCCTGTAATAACTCTTGCTGGAGTCCTAGACTCTGAAACTTGAAGAAATATATTCACGGATTCCTCTCTGAAAAAAAAAAAACAATTTCATCCTCAGGACCAGACTTCACAAGCTGGGAGTAAATATCACTGTAATTCACACCCTGGGCTAAATAGATGATTCTCCAGTATGTACTTTCCTCCTGCAGTTGTGGTACCCGGGTACCTCTGGCTTCTTTAATGTTATTTTTAGCACAACTTGCCTTCCTTTGGCCTTTCAGCCTTGCATCCAATTGGCCTGTTTATTCATCCCTGATCCTTGAAGTGGAAAGTGCCAGCTGGGAGTGAGAAATGTCAGGCATAATGGTTATTATCCTGTAGAAAGTTAGAAGTTTATTTTTTAGTTCTAACAACCCTTTCCTACTAACTGGTGAGCAATGCAGTGCTTGGCTGTGCTAAATTGCATGTAAGTGTTCACGTTTCACAATCCTAATGCTCATCTGGGATACAGATACTCAACCAGGGTTGTACGTCCAGGACTCTGTGCACTGAAGTGCTGTACTGACCCCCCCCCCCCAGGTGGTGCTCCTGTGGTGGGACTTAGAGCATGATTCTTTGGGGACTAGCCACAATCTGTTGTTAACAAAAAATCTCATACCTAAAAATATTTTAGCCTCAGTCATTTCAATGCAAACTACTTGGTATGACATTGCTAATAATAAAGGCGCTGCATTATTTCGCGTAATAATCTTGTCCCTTTCAGTAAACACTGCACCTTTCATACTATGGGGACAGTTCTACAGTAATGCACACTCTTAACATGTCTTCCCAGCTTCATAAAAATATGCAGTTACTAGGCAAGCGGTTTGCCATCTCTGATGCCTGAAGTGAGACTCAAAACTCCATTTTAAACTGAGACATAGTATTGTTGGCTTGGATAAGTCAGAAACTAGAAACCACTGATGATTGCTTTCTCGGGTATACTGTTTGATAAGTGAGACCTTTCATATGTATCCTTCTTCATTTGTATTCCCAAAAGCTTATGCATATCCCCTTACTTTTTCTGCTTAGTTTCCTGATTCCTTCATTCAGTCCTTTGGGAATGACTTCGGCTTTAACATCATAAATGCTACTCTTAATATGCTATAAGGTACTTCGTACTAAATGCCATTATTCTATTTATGGCACCACTGTGTGATTTTGCTAGATACACAGAGCAGTCTTATTGTAATGTTATGTATGTATATAGTAACCACTAAAACTCGACTAGTCATAGGATCAGAAAACTAGTCATTTATTCATTCATTTCAATTTGCTGACTGCTATAACCTGACTGAGCAATAACAACCCCTTTTCAGCAAAGTCCCACAGCCAAACAATCAAAATATAGAAGTTATATATACAGTTAGGATAATACAGTATATAAAAATAGAACAGCATTTACAACAAACAGAGAGCAGAAGAATTAAGTTTTAACACAATAATCATTAATGTGTATAGAATTAAAATGGTGGCACACATTTTACAGACATTATAACTGCACAATGTAAGTCAATAAAGCCAGGCAGAAACATTTTTAACAACAGAAAAACTGAATAAGAAGCTTAAGAAGAGTAGAGATTAGGGTATGGTGGGGGTGGGGGAGGGGGCTGCAATTTGAGAAATAATGGAGAGAAGTAGGAAATAAAGAGGAAGGACTTTGGCGGGGTGCATCCTGAGCATGAAGTTAATCTGTTTTTATGTGGCTATATGACATACATTTGAAGTACCAGCTAAATCAATAGAAAATAAAAACAACAACACAATACAGCCTTATATTTGTTAATCTAAGAGAGGACATCCTTTGATGCACACCTGTTTTAGGTATCTGCTCTGAACTCAGAATTAATACAAACTGCATTTTATTCTACAAAGCGCATATACAAGAACATCACCTTTCATGCACCAATGCATGCTGATTTATAATGCACAAGATGCAAATGCATGCAAATGTCACAAACCCACCACAAATCAAGAAACACCAACAAAGTCCTGGGACTTAAATTATTAAATAAATAATATCTATCTACTTCCCTGACTTACAGTTAACTCTAAGGGAAAATCATGCACAATGTGATGGAGGGAGGGTATTATCAGCTTATTAAGGAGGGCCTCATATATGAGGTGATATGGAAAGTGAAGTATGTGTTGTTATATGTGACATCAATGACCCTTCTTTTATATGTGACATCAATTACCCTTCTTGATGAAGATTTGGAAGGAGTACACAAGCACGAAAATATTATAGTTAAGTCACGAAGGAATAACTTCCCAAACATAACCTGACTGCTAGAGTTGTAATAGAGGCAAAAATGCTTGGTGACAGTGGTAGCCACTCAATGGTGTAAAATATGGCTCTAGGTGATTCATTCGTGTTGACTAATGTCACCAAAGAGGCATGGGTATTTGCCATTGATAAGTGGGTTGAGAACCTGGCCTACTCCAACCTATACCTGGGGCCCATATCAATGGTGGGATGGGTGAATGCACCCCAATTGTCCAGTGTGTGCCCACAGTAAAGCTCAGCAGCCTTGGGTCAATAAGCTATTGTCCAGATGGTGTCCAACTGACCAGCTTGAGTTACCCGGGATAGCTCTATTGAGCAAAAGCTGGATGTAAAACCAATCAACCTGTCAAACATAAACTAAGAATTGCTACACTCAGTGTAGATTCACTGACAGGATGGAGCTTGGAAGTAGATGATGGTAAGGAGGAGGCTGGTTTCCTATGTATCCATGAGACAATACTGAAAGGGAGTGGAGCAAAGCCACTTGGCTTGGGATCCAGAGTCTACTACTCAGGAAGAGGACAGACTAGAAATGATGTGGGAATCGTGGTGAGGAAGAAGCTTTAGAAGGCAGTGAGGTATGTCTTCAGAATTAGCAACAGACTCATGGCAATCAGATTCCAGCCAAATGGTAGAGTAGTATTAGTAATCTCAGCCTATGCTCACAACAGGGCTGTGATAGAGAAAAAGAGTGCATTCAGATAGCAGTTGCAGAATCTACTAAATAAAGAAAGACAACATGAATTAGTGTTGATAATGGGTGACCTGAACGCACATATCAGGACATACAGAACAGGATATGAGGACTGCCTGGGTCCACGTTGGTGGGGTGACAGGAATAAAGAAGGAGAGGCCATTCTAGACTTCTGTCTGTCAAATGACTTGATTGTAGCCAACACATGGTTCAGAAATAGAAACAGTCACAAGATCACATACAACAGTGGCCAACGTGCAACTCGGGTAGACTTCCTTCTTGTAAGGAAAGGGCACTGGGGTAGAATCAGTGACTACAAAGTCATTCCTGGTGAAACAGTTGGCCCACAGCATAAACAACTAGTTACCACAATCAGCTGCAAGCATTGGTCAGAGAAGGCTCTAGGGTCAAAAGATACCGGGCTTAAAACATGGATGTTGACTGGAGAGAAACTACAACAGTTCAAGTAATTACACAAGGCTGTAGCCCCTGAAGAAGAGGAAAAAGGTGGAGTTGAAGAAGAATGGCAGCACCTCAAAACAGCATAAATGCTACAGAACAGATCTGTAGCCAAGCTAAGTAATGAAATAAGATACATAAGGTAATATGGTGATGGAATGCAGAAGTCTATTAAATCATCAGAAGAAAGGAGGAGTGTAGGAAAAAGTGGGGGATAGAAAAGACAGACTAGGCTAGAAAGGAATACTGGTTGGCTAACAAATAGGCTAAGAAAGCAGAGGCACTCTACTAGCTTCTGGAAACTGACTCAGCAGACAACACAAATAAGCTATATCAGATTGCAGGGCAAAGACAGAAAGATAAAGAAGATAGTCAGACACCTTTCATAAGGGAAGTCTTGCTGTGGTTTGAAGTTCCAGAAACATTAGTAGAATTAATGCAAGCTATGTAGAAAAACTTAATGACTCAAGTACAAACAGTGTTCAGTCTTACAGTGGGGTTCTCAGTAGGAGTGAGTGTGCATCAGGGTTCAGCTCCAAACCCACTGCTGTTCATTCTGGTGATGGACTACATTAGCAAGCAAGTAGAAGGGGACAGGTCAACAAAGTTGCTGTATGCAGACAATTTGGCATTACATGCAGACTCTGAGCAAGAACTTCAGAAAATGTAGGGGAATGGAGTGTAAACCTGAAGGCACATGGGATGAAACTGAGCACAGATAAGACAGCAATGGCAGCAAATGGGAGAAATCAGAAGAACCTGAGAATTGTGATAAAACTGAAAAGATTGAAACAAGTTAATAACTTCAAGTATCTGGGAGGGGTGGTTGCAGAGAAGGGAAGTCTGAATGAAAAGGTCAAAGCTAGAATCAGAGGGGCTGCAGCCAACTAGCAAAGTGTGTCAGGTGTAGTGCATGACAGAAGAATGCCAAAGAAGCTGAAAAGTAAGCTGTATAAAACAGTGGTGAGATAAGTACTACTGTATGGTACAGAAACCTGGACAGTAAAGGTAGAGAGCAGTTGAGAAAGTGAGAGGTGATGGGGATGAAGTGCCTAAGACAGGTGATAGGATACACACTGTGGGACAGATGACGAAATGAGGACGTCAGAGCAGAAGCCAAAATAACTCCATTTGCAGAAAAGGTCAAAGAGAACAGATTACAGTGGTCTGGGCACATGTGCAGAAAAGCGGAAGACAATCTGGTGAAGAAGATTTTGGACAGACAGGAAAAAAGCAAGAAGAAACGATGGAGTCCAACAAAGAGCCAGACAGATTGTGTGAGAGAAGACCTGCAACAGTCAGGCATGACTGTTGAAAAGGATAGGCAAGTGGCATTGAATACAGAGAGCTGGCAATAGTTTACAGATACCCCAACCCCAAGTAAAAATGGAAAAAAGGGGTTGATGACAATAATGATGGTGATGACGAATGTCCGGTGAAGGTCTGTATCAAAAACCCACTCAATATGGCACAGATGTCTGCAATGATCTTATACTTTCCACTCCACCTATGCACAACACTGCTGGCTTTTCTATGGACCCTTTGCAGTAGCTGATGCCTCTTTCCTTGTATGTCCTCTGGAACTGCACACAGTATTTTTTTAAGCTTCTCAGCTTTACGTTGAGGTAGGCTCCAGCTTGGGAATCTGCACAGTGTGCCAGCTGACCTAGCTATAGTTTTGCAGCCCATGTGCACTACTTTGCATCTGTTAGCAATGAGCCTTACCTGCCACTGTTCTGCCCCATTCTTCATCTTTTTGAAGTCCTTTACTAGACACGCCATTCTCTGGTGTTGCACCTATCATTATGTCATTGAAGAATGGGTTGATTCTATCCTCTGCATCAGTGGATATGTCTGAAGTAAACACACATAAAAGTATTGAACTCAGGACTGACCTCTACAGTACTGCACTTTTCAATTTCCTCATTCCTGACATCTTCTGTAACATCACAGCTTTCTGTGTCCTACCATTTAATCATGAATTAATTTAGGTCTTCAGTCTTGGTCCTACTCGAGACCCTCTGGTTTTCTTTTCAGCTGAGAAGTCAAATACCTTATTGAAATCCAGGCTGACTTCATCTATCCATGCTCCCTTGTCACGCTCACCAGTCCAGGTCATTCGGCTACCAGTGCTCCCGTATGACACTCACATGTGACCCAATAGGAAACATTCATCAAGTTTGACTGACAGCTCCATCTGATCATGAAGTTGTATTGCTTGCTGTCCTGGAGAGAGCTGTCATCTAGGAATCCTACCTATCTTTCCCTGAACATTCTCTCTACGACATTTCAAGCTACTGCACACCCTTACTTCCCCAGATTTTCTTTGATCTCTGTCTTGTACAAGGATACATTATTTACTGTCCTCCGTTCCTCAAGCATGTCTATACTACCCATAGATCTGTTGGACATGTTTCTCCAGGGATTTACTAACAGACTGACCAGATTACTGAAGACACTGGGAGGTAGTAAATCTAGTGCTCTTATTCTGTCCTCACTAAGGGCACTGAGTTCCCCCTTACCATCACCTTTTTTGATACTGGTGCCTGTCAGCTAATCTCCCCACTGTGTCTTGCCTCCCTCCCAACATATTGCTTCACCCTTGCTTTCCTCTGTGAAAATTGAGGGAATCTATTTATTCTGTACCTCTGCTTTTTGCCATTCCTCTGTGAAATGCCACCTTTCCTTGGTCATCATATTCAGGTCTGCCCTTCCCTACCTCCTTTGCACAATATGTAAAAAATGGAGTTTACTATGTATAATCACATCTTATTTAAAACCTTATGAGGTTGCTACTTAAAACAGTACACAAAATACAAAGGAATTTATTTCAGGGTGAGCAATATATACTTAAGCAATAATCCCATGATTGTAGGTGGGTATATCAGGATTTACCCACATTTGGTGTGGTTTAACCATGGGTGAAGCCTAAGTGATTAAACAAAGACAACTGTGGGTAAAACCTGATATACACAAACAGGAGTGGATTATTGCTTGTATACAATAATATTATTTAATAAAGAAATTGCTCACCTTTCTTAAATAATGTAATTGTATAAGGGCACTTCTCTCTTCTTCCACATTGTCTTTGCTATACTGATGTACGGTGTATATATGGGACTTACTTTCCCACTTGCACAGTGCATCAGTGCAGGAGAAGCTACTAAGAAAACAGTAAATTTACCATTTTATATATATATATATATATATATATATATATATATATATATATATCTATATCTATATATATATATATATATATATATATATATATATACGGGTCTAGGACACATGCTCAACTAGTATATGTCCGAATCACAAAACATCAAACACACATACACGAAAGCGCTTAACATCGAAAAGTGCTTCCGTGTATGTGTAGTTCAAAAATAAAAATCTACGTTTCTAAAGGGGGGCTTTGCCCCCCTGCACCCCCTGTCACCCCTCACACCCCCCTACTTTATTATTCTCACTCCGAGATTGCACTACAGTGGGGAAAAGGGAATTTTCCCTTACCCGCACTGTAGTCTGATCTATGAAACAGGCACACATACACGGAAGCGCTTGTCGATGTTAAGCTCTTTCGTGTATGTGTGTTCGATGTTTTGTGATTCGGACATATGCTAGTTGAGCATGTGTCCGGATCCCATATATATATATATATATATATATATATATATATATATATATATATATATTTGCACATATATATTTCTATATGTGTGTGCATAGACATAGATATAGCATCTCTGAGATCACACAAACTCAGAGAAGTAGAAAGTGATGTAAACAAAACACTCACTTTCACACTCTTCTATTATCTAACCACCATTACAAGACACTGGCATCCTTCCAAAGACAATGTTCTCAGTGTTGATTAACTGGTTGTCAACAAACAGCAGATTTTCAGTATAAAAGTCCTTGTTACTCTTCTTGACCATTTCTGCCAATGTTCGAATTTCACCTTTGTTGCTCTCGCTCTCTCTGTTGCCATTTTGCTAGCTTCTTTATGCTGTGCTTATTCCATCTTCTCACTTCCCTCCTTTCCATCTTTTATATTCCTATTATTTTATCATAAAAACTGCATCATCTTTTTGCCTCTTTTGCCATTTCCTCTCAGTCCTGTCCATAGCCTTGAAGGTTCCACCCATGACTCATTACCATAACTTGTTTAGCCCTGCAGTTTCCTCCAAGTTGGTTAATATCATATTTGATCCTCACTGCTAAAGTTCTTCACCTGTTGGCACCATGACATGGAGTGATAAATCCATAACTGCAACCAGCGTGGTCTGGGGTGAGTCTGCGATCGAAGCAGTAGAAGCAAGGGAAGGTGAGATCGAGTCACCTTAGCAGTTTGTCCATCCTAAGAGGAGGAGGGAGGAAGCTCAGTCTATTGTGATAGTGACACCCATCAAAGGTTTGGAGGTCTAGTACATTCAGTTTAAAAACAAAGGTGTGCATGTTCATGAAGAATCATACAGTTAAGCTAGGGAAGGGCGGTGGACCATGGGTGGAAGTGTGTATACTCATAGGCCCAGCACTGCAAGCATTTTTGATCATCAGAAGAGTCATGTGAAATGAGGAAGCAAAAAAAAAATAAAGGGCATGTGTAACAGATAACTCACTGAGTGACAGAAACCCTTGAGAGTGTGGGCTATGGGTACATGATGTTTAGCAGGCAGTGGGGGGGGGGGGGTAAATCCCCACATCAGCATCTTTATCTTTGTACTCTTCACGTGCATCCATATCAAAAGCACACAGTGACATTGTCACTGTTAGCTAACAGTACCCCCACCTGGACATCCATGGCAACTTCTAATTTGGTTAGAAATGTATCCAGAATCCTGTTCTTCCTCTGTATATTTGTATGCCTTGGGTTACGACCTCAGCCAATTCCTGTTCCCTATCTTCCCTGTTGATTGTAATCCCTCAGTCTGTTCCTGGTAGGTTCCGATCTTTTGTGAGTATTACACTCTTCCTAACCACATTCTTTTTATCCTCTCCTACAGTCCTGCATCCTCCACCATTGATGTGTCCACATTGTATCAGTCCACCAGCCCTACCCCCACCTTCTTCTTCCTCTTCGTTAACTTCCTAAGCACTTACTCTACATTCTGAACCTGGGGCACCATTGTCTCTTAATGAAGCATTACCTTCCACATTTAGCTCACATTTTATATCCTCCTTTATGTTGATTGCTACAGTATTCTACCTCAGACTCCCCCTTCTGTATCATTCCAGACCAATCTATAGTCACGTATCTCCGTGTCCCACCTTCTTCTAGTCAGTGGTCCATATTTCTGTGATACCAGGTATAAGTCCCCTTCCTTCCTGCTTCATTGGCTTGCAGTTCACACGTCTTCTTACCTGAACATCTTACACTGCTAAGTAAAATTACCCAGCCTGCTCTAAATCAGTTTTTTTTCTTCTTCAGCTACATTCTGAATCGGTTTTTATCTTCTGTCAACGGCCTGAAAACCTACTCCCACTTCTGCTCCTACCTTCCCTTTGCATCTTCCCTTTCTAACTTAGTTTAAACGTACAGTCATTTGAGATGTGCCATTCCAATACAGCAGAGCTGCCTCTTCTGTGCTAAGCTGGATACTGTCCCTGGAAGACAGCTGGTCTCTCTGACAGGTATGCATCCCCCTCCACCTAACAGTATTAAGCCTTCCACAATTGTCTGCTGTTGTATGCTAGCTCAGGCCCCTCCCAAAAACATCTGTCAGGTCTCTACGTTAAAATAACCAACAGGAAACACAACAAGCCTTAGCCCACTACTTTTATTCTATGCTGATTAAAAGACTATTTACGTCAAATGTCATATACGTACATCATACAGACTTTCTTCATCCTTTAAAGATATAAAGTGAAATAGTATAGCTGGCCTCTGGGACAAGAATAAATTACAAAATCAAAAACAAGCACAAGTATTCTGGCACCTTGACACCCAAGATATCTTGAATCTTAATAAACGATAAAACTTTATTCTTGCTAGTTTACACAACTTTCACCACTAGGGCTTCTTTAGGCATGATAAACTATACAATGAAAACTCACTTATATACCTAAGCACTTAACAGAATATCACATGATTAACAGCTCAATCAATTAATAAAATATTTAAATTAGCTTATAAAGAGACTCTAAAGCTTGCTTATAAAAATGCAAAACTTATTGCTCATAAAAAATGAGTTGTACAAGAATAAATTATTCAAATCTTATCTCTACATTTATCTTCACTTCTACCCAAATCCTTCAGTTTAAAGCTTCTTTCATTTTCACTGTAGCTCAAATCTTGACTCCCCTTTGTGTTATAAATCTTCTGTTACCAAAACCTTCTTCTCAGTTCCTGCACTAGGTATTGTCTCCTGTACTTTCTGCATCATGCCACAATGGCGATGTTGTAGTGTACTGGCTCACCAGCTGTTTTGTGCAGAAATGGGAGTGGCCAGAATGATTGACAGGACTAATGCCTGTGATGGGGTATGCAAATTGGCATGCCATGCAGATTTGCCAATAACATTATGCATACATTGATTGTTGATTAGTTTCTTACAGCAGGAGTATTCATTATGTAGGGGGGTGCAGGGGGGGTGTTCCCCCTGCAAAAGCAAAGGGAAAACAGTAATGCCAATGACATCATGCACACATTGATTCTTGATTAGTTTCAGTAATCACCTGTACTGCCCTGTCGCTATTTATCTAATGTCCATTCCATACAATTGTGTGTATTAATGGGATAGGTATCCCTAAACAAGTAAAGTGACCTAGATATTTTGCGCATGTTTGTTTAGTAATAAGCATGTAGAACATGCGTGTGTGTATGCTAAAATATAGCAAATGCGTGTATGTAATTACATGTGTGCGTTAAAATACAGCAAATGTGTGTAAAAAGTAAGGCCATGCACCCTGAAATACTGACCTACAGCTAAAAATAATGAACCACAGGGAAAGACCCAGTGAGATCCCCGGCATTTTTCTGGCAATTTAAAATAAGTTGTCATGTCTCTCTGACTGATGCGCATAAGGGGGAAAAACAAGTCCTCAAATGAGTCACAAAGTATAATGACATCATTGGATTTCAGTGAAATAGGTCAGTATGTGTCTGACTGCGATCTGTGACTCCGATAAAGCACAACTATCAAATATCACACCTTTATATAACTACCTGGTTAGTACTAACTTTCCTGGCTTTGTTGTGGTGGACTGGCTCACTGGCCATGCTTCCTTATCAGGATGAATATTCATGCTGATGACAACCACATCATATTGGTTATTCATAAGTACAGATAAACGTCAACCAGCTGGGATGGGGTTTGGGCGGTGCTTGGTACTGTGCATCTGGTGAGCCAGTACACTTCAACATCGCCACAACTCTCCCCCACACCTACCACCTCAGCCTTTCTCATCTATGCTGATTGGATCTCTCCTATTTTCTTTCTTCAAGATTTCTCCACTGCTCTGGTTCATGTGACCTCTGTTCCTCCCATGTGGCTGAATGCCCCTCCATGCCCACTTCCCTCCTCCTCCTCTCCTTGTGGTGTTGGTTCCACCACTTCCTGCCAATTTCCATCCTCCTCTCCTGGTGTTGGCTCCTTCCTGTATAACCACCTCTGGTTTTATCCCCCCCTTTTGTCATTTAACCCTGTTCTCTGCACCTATCTTCCCGCCTTGGTTTATTTTCTTTGCCATCTATTTCATGGCTGCATCTCAGACTACCTTCCTTTATTTTACTGTGTTCTTCCCCACTTGCCTATAATCACTGATAAGCTCCACTCATGTCCATCTGTCATCTGCCTTTCTCCCCCTATCATTTTCCACATTATCTTGTCTGTTGGCGTCCTATTTCCTCCTCCCCTCAAGTATCATTCTATCCTTTCTCACTTGACTACCCAGTTCACTATCATCTATAGTTCCCATATTCTCCCCAGAAGCTTTCCCAGTCTCTTACAGATCCCACATCTTCTACTACCCCATAGCATGCTGTTACTTTCATATTCCATTGTCAGATACAAAACATGTCCTTTTTATTATTATTATAGATTTTTGTCTGTATAGTTTTTAACACAGCCAGGCCTTTATGCTTCAGGTTTTATCCTTCATCTACCAAGCAGTAAATTATCCTAGTTGTCAAGGAAAACAGATGTGCAATAAAATAATGTCCATAATGGTCAAATGTCTAAAAATCCATCTTATGCAAAACTAGGGCTGTGGCTATAGATGGATATAGCCCTAACATTGGCCAAGGCATCCCAGGCTTGATTAGTGGCTTGGGCACCTGAGGTGCTGGCAGGGAAGGATGGACATGTCTGTCCTGGGAGGTGGGCATTCATCAAAGATACTCTCTGAAGGAAAAAGGGGAGTAGCACTCGGATGTTATCTAAAAATGCAGGGGTGAGGGGCAAGGAAATAAGGGTAGGTCATAATAACCTCCCTTAGCTCATTAGCATGTGCTCACACATTCTCTCACAAAGCCCTTAAGATCCATGCTGACCCCAGCTCACTCGAAGAATTTGGGGCCAGTTAGGAGCAGGTAGATCTGGCAATGAACAGGAGCACTGGGAGAGATGGAATGAATGAATGAAACAGGGAAGAGGGGGAAAAAGTCCATCTTATGCATAGGTATAAATTTTTATTGTCTCTGTCTGGTATTTCCATCATGACCCACAGGTTGTAATACAGTAAAAGGGTAATTTGACATTTCTAAGAACACTTAAACTAACTGCATTTTTTATGAGATAGGTTTATTTGTATAACTTCTTACAGTGTTACAGATTATATGATAGTAGATGAAATGCTTAGTGCAGATGATAGAAAATGTACAAAAACATGCATTTGATTAAAAATACATTATTACGGCAAATAAGAGGGGGACAGTTTAAATATGTGTGTTAAATCTTCACTGGAAGGTCTGAGGAGATCTTTCACTGAGGTGTTTTAGCTTAAATTTTAAAGCCAATCATTGTATTATGCTGGCCGACAGCAAGAGACACTCCATTCCAGCCATATTATGCCTTATATACATCAGCAAACATGAAACATTGATAAACAATAATAAATGACTGTGAGGTTCAGACTAATAATTATTTGTTTTACAGTTATAGTTTAGTAGATGACATATGAATAACCTTTGAATTTTCTTTTATAGTTGACAGGTGTGCTACTTTAAAGAATTAAGCAACCAGACATTTAACACAGCATGTAGTGATTTGCATTATTTGACTATGTAAAAGTGAAACAAGAAGTCTGTCTGTAGTGGCTATGAAGGGAACATGAACGGGAGCACCTGTGCATTCAGACTGTTTTATATGCATTTAAATTCACAAACCAGTAAGCAAATACCAATAAATAAATAAATACATTTCAGTTTGGGATGCTAAATGGGGCACTCCCCAGGCTCTGACTCTTACTGATCCTCAATCAGTGAACTCTGGGGGTGAATGGGGTTCAGAGGAACTACAGGCAGCATTTGACAAGTACTACAAGGTAGCTGAGGTGTTTAAAGTTTATCACTACATAGTAAAGTGTCGTTGTCATATATCAGAGTGCCTCAGATTGTACTTCATAAGAAGATAGGATCTCTCAGAGTATGTGGCCAGGTGTACTACTGATGATGAGTATAAATACACATGAAGTAGTGTTGAGATAATGAGAGGGGTGTTTTTGTAGATTTCCTAATTTCATTGGTAAGTACTAGGATAGCTGCCCTTGTGTACCATTTTAAGCCTAGTTACTTTCAATTGGTGAGAATCCAACTCTCTGTCTCTTGTTTGTGAGGTAAAGACCTCAACCACTATGACCATCCCCAAGTTTCCTTTTCACAGCATGAAAACATAAATTTCAAAAATGTCTTTAAATATGCCGTGGACAGATTTGAGACACTGTCCAATTTGATGAACACTTGTTAAGGTTAGTGAAGCACTGTTTCGGTACCATTTTATAGACTGTTACTCTGACCGCTTCTATATATAAAAAACAGCCTTACTATGAAGAATATATGTCGATAGACACTATGCTAATCTTAATAGCATTGCTATCATAGCAGCCATTTTTAGCACAACCCTTGCCAGAGTCAGTCTTCATAATTTATTTAAAGAACTACAGGAAGTCATCTATAATAAGATCGAACATTTTTCTTAATAATTTTCTTAATAAGAAAAGGGACTGGGACTATCCAACCCCATGTTTGGTGATAAATTAAATGATCTGTGTGTTCAAAGTATATTAGGTTTCAGATGGTCCTAAATCTGTAGATACAAACTTAACAAAAGAAACACTGTCTGAGGACTGTAAGAGTTTCACACTCAGTATTACTAATACAGAAATCTCAAATCTTACATCCTTAAGTGAATATTTTAACAAGGTAGAACAAATGAGGTCATTAGCATTCAACCAGTCATAACAGAGTCTGAAAATTATGCAGAATAGGAATAAAAAGAACTGTTCCTTAAAGTCCTAAAAGAAAACATTCAATTTATTTATTACATTCACAAAAACCCAAAATTAAACAGAGTAGTTTACAACAAAACACTGCTGACAGGGGAGTTTTAAATGATATCTTGTGACTTTTTATGTATATGAAGCACATACTTTATATGTATTGTAGGCCTCTGAAACTCAGTAGGAAGGGATGTGTTATTAAGAATATGCTTAATGTAGCCCTTTGTGTCATAAAATAGGTTCCAGAAAATCCAGTTTGCTGCTATTATCGTTGTTGAGAACATTTGTACACTAATCCGCAAGCCTGATTTTTCAGATGAAATATGTTGAAAAAAATCACAGCCTTAGTATAACACAATACCTTACCACCACCTAAAAATTAAACCTTTTTAATTTTAGATGATGCAATGTAAACAGATTCTGAAAAAAAGTGAAAAAAAAAAAGAACAAAAACGTTTTGCACATTAGGGTTTTGCACACTACTGTATCACAGAAATGCTAATATTATATATGATTCAAAAATAATTGCCTGTAGAAAGTAAAAATTTATGTACCATGCATTTAAATACCAGTCATACTATATATTACCTGCAGGTTAAAGTCCTGGCATACCTGATGCATTTAGCAAAGATGGCATGTTTTGAAGATATTTTTGAGGATGTACCATAGTTCCAAGGCTGCTTTAGAGTAAATTTAAAACTCGCAGAACCTGAAGTATTCTGTTAATAATTGCTGGGCCTAGTTCTCTTTAAATTACCTATAGCATACATAATAAAAAACAAGCTAGAAGACAAGGTAGTAGCCTGACATAATCAAGAATATAGCTTGTGCACATGCACAAAAATTAACTTTGTAGCACTTAAATTATTGGCAAAACATTTTCCACACTGAAGAAAAGGTATGCTTTGTTCTGTTTGGGATGATTTCATAAACAGTTCCTGAGCTGTCCCACAGTTCTGTTTAATACATATATGTTAGGCACTGGGTATGCTTTAATTCATGTGACATGTACCCCCATATTGGTATTACATTCTAATTTTAACTTTGTGGTGGTACCAGCACTCCTTATCTCTAAACTTACTGAGTCCCACAGAAAAAAATGCTCTGTTATCCAGTCATTTCTTTCTTTCTTTTTGATGATTTCATTAAAGAAATTTTAATATCAATATCCATACCATTGGTATTTTAAGTGTCATTAATTAACCTTATAAACAATATAGTCTTTGAAATAATCATCAATCAGCTACTATATCAGGCATTCCCATCTAATAAGATGCTAAACAGGAACCCTCAGATTATTAACATTAAGAAATGAAAAGTTGTCTAAAAGACACAAGAAGAGATGTGCAGCTCAATCTAGTGATGGGATTATAAATGTACAACTCAGTGTAGCTAGGCCCGTCATAGTCGGTGTGTTTTAGTAAGTAGCTAAACAAAGACTGAGCCCGTGCAAAGGCTGTATCTAGTGTTGCAGTAACAGTTGCACTTGCAGAGATTGAACACACCCTGTTTGAAAGAATCACTGGGGAAAGATGTAGAATAATGTCTGGGTGCTGCTCCCTTTAGGACTGATCTCTCTGACGAGAAGAGGGTTAAGCTGTATCGAACTGTGTGTCAGGGCTACTTCACAGTGGTACAACAGCACAAGCAACCCAGAGCCCCCATGACACACTATTATCACCACCCAAACATCAGAGCCATGTTAACTGATATTAATAAAAATCCATGTGATATACTTCAAAAGCCCCGTCAATGGCCAGAAAGTAAAGACAGCTACTTCAACACAGACTAACAATAACAACAGGTGTAGCAGACTTCATTCATTGCAACACATTCCTATATCATTTTGAATGCATGAAGGGTTCCACTTGTATGATTATTAAGCCATTATTTCAGTAAGGTTAAACAAAAAGATATTGAAATGCTTGGATCATTCTGTCAATTAAATGGCTAAAAAAATGATAGGTACATTCTTCCTGTGTCAGTCAATCTACTAAATATCCCTCCTTGATAAGTTCAAGGTTGGGTATTACTTTCATCCAGATGGAATCTGGCTTTTTTGTTTAACAAAATCCCAGTCTGGGGTTCATCCTCATATTTGGGCAATACATACAATAATGTAAGGTGGCCTGAATGCAAGTGTGTTCATATGCAGAGCCACTTAGTTTGTCCCCTGGTTACTACCAAGCACTCCGTATTATTAAATAAATCAGAATATACACTTGCTCAACTTCAACAGTTGCAGATGTTCCGCATCACAGCAATGACCATTGGGTATTCCCAACCCATTATGGAGAACAGATAGTAGAGCAAGAGTCTGTCATTTGAACAAATCGGTTAAAGTTCGATCCAGTAAGGTTGACTGTCTTTAATGAAATTACTTTTTATGTAAACCTGCCCTGATTTCCCACGTTTGGATAAAGTATAAGTTAATTATTTTTGCCTTGTGTTGGGCATTTTTTTTGTTTCTGATCTGCAAATGACTAGTTTTATGCAAACTTGTATTTCTGTGTGTTTTTTGTATTTTTTATGTGGGGGGATATTTAGCATATTTTTGTACTGCTAGATGCTTTTCTTGTGTTTTCATTGTGGGGGACAATTAGTTTAATGCATGATTTTATTACTGGAAGCTTTTTCTGTTTTCTGTGTGGGATTGCTTAGTTTAATAAACATTGTTCCATTTTATTGTCACTTATCTTGTCATTGTACATTTCTCCATATTTGTATGTCTGCTGAGATTTGACCCTGGTATGAATTTGGTTAGAATTACTCAGTGCTGTACCTCAGTAAACACATTCAAATAAATATAGTTTTGTATTGTTGGATTCTTTTTGTATTTTTTATGGGAGAATGTTTAGTTTAATACAGTTTTGTATTGATGGACAGGGGTGCATTAAATTATTTGAAATGCAGCTGCAGTTAGAGTTTTCTTACAGCAGTAGCAAGTTTAGTGCAAAGGTATATTTCTTCATTAATCGCACACGGACTTTCTCCATGAATGTGTCACCATGGAGTTGATATATTTAATTACATTAGGGGTCTGGGGTGAGGGCAAAGCGGGGGCCTTGCTCCCTGTGGGAACACTTCATTTTTCACATTTTTGATATTTCCATGTTTATTGTACATATTGTATACTTGTTTCAGTTTTAGGGAATGTTATTTTTGTGTTATAGCATCAAGTGATAGAGTAAGAACTTATCTGTTTTATCTAAGATTAAAGACCCCTCTTGGCAAACTCTAGGTTGGATAGAATTACAATCAGGTTGAAAAGAGAAAGGGGATCTCCTTTGACCATAGCCCAGGCCGAGGCCTGGAGAGCAGACTTCACAAATGTAGCCTAATTCCTTGAGCTCTCTTGAGATAACAATGCTTGCTGAATGTATCTACAAGGAACAAGTGTCCATAGCAAAAATATCTACAACAAAGGATTTCTCCTCTGGCCAAGCGGGTTTTTAATGCAGCATTCTCCAATGGGTGGTTTGGCCATCCAGTGTCAAAAAGCAACGTAGCTTGCAATCCATTTAGAAAGTGTCTTCTTGGTAATGCATAGGTAACCCATACATTGATGGTGTATCTCCAGGGTCTGAAAACGTTTCCATTTTCTGCATTCTACCACTGCAAACACAGCATGAGAAGTTGAATGGAATGTTCCAGAGAAAACTCTAATCACCGTGAGGAAGAAGTATGGTTTCATCTCCAAGAGACGCCCAACCCTTGTCAAAGACCAGGTACCATTCCACACACATTAGGGCCTAAAGGTCTGAAGCATGATACACATAGCTGATGGCAACCAGGAACATCTTCAAATAAAGAAATTGCAGCACCTCCAAGCTATCCTTCCAGGAAAGTGGATGGCAAGCCAGTCTAACATGAAGTTTAGGTTATAAGGATGAGGGGACTGATTTCTCAACACAGAAATGGAGTTTCAGCACTCCCCTAATAATGTTTCTCCAGCCAGTGCTGGCCATATTTCTATTCTCCACAAGGTCATTATGCACAGAAAGAGCTGGCACATGCAACTTGACTTTGGCATGACTAACACTCAGAGCCTGCGGGTACATGATATAGGTAAAAATCACCTGCAGACTCATTAGTTGGGGTCATGTTGGATACTAATCTAGCTAGACTGAAAACTTTTTCACTTAAATGCAACTGCAGGCTTAGACCTGTTCAGTGGGTATATTCCTTGCAGCTGCAGTTCTCAAAGGGCCATGACTAGTGGGTGGAATATGGGATATACATCAGGATCCAGGCCCTGAGACTGAGCTGGTTAGTCTTCCAAGTTAATAGGGATTTCTGTGCTGACAGGATCTCTAGAGTCTGAAACTACTCTTTCCCCAGACATCAAGGAGTGACAAGCATGCGTCTTCGTCTTTCTTCCTTGAATTTTGAAATGAGCAATGAAGCAGCAAAGGTAGGAAGGCATATAAGATTCTGTCATGATAATGCATCCACTACTATCTCTTCTTACATTATTACAGCAAATAAAAAAGAGGAAGGCCCAAAGTCTCCTCCAAGGCAAACAAAATCTCGAGCATGCCCCGCTTCCAGAAGACAATGACCAAGCAAGACTTCTGAAATCAGAACTCCAGAAAAGTATTTTAGGCCAGCATCCTCATTCAAATTCCCTGGGAATGTAAAACACTAAGAGAAAAATGCCCCTGTCTATTGTTCAATGGTAAATGGGTATTGTTTTCCTGTAGAGGGGGCAGTAAGCAAACTAAGAATGTCCTTTGTGTACTTTAAATATTCTGCCTCCCATCCATCCTTTCTTTACCCTTCATAATCTTTCTCCACCTCTGTCATGCCTTTTTTGAATGTCTCTGTAGTGTTCCTCGCCACCACCCATTCTGGCAATCCATTCCATGGCTCTACAACACCGTCTGTGAAAAAGTATTTATAGAGTTTCATAGAGTTTGCCCTCACAATCATCTGCCTGTGCACCTCACTGCTTTTTTGCTTATAAAGACCCCTTCATATCTTTTTGACATTGTACTGTATACCATATCATGCCCCCCTACCCCCACCAACTTGTTCTCTTCTGATCTGTAGTGAAGAAAAATTCGTAGTCCTCTAGTCCTTGGTCAGATGCTTTCTCATTTAGTTTATGATCCTTTCTGATGGCTTTCCTGTAGACAAGTTCTTACAAACTGATGTCCCTTTCCTTATATAACCTTCAAAACTGCCTTCTGTACTCAAGTTGTGCTCTAACCAGAGTCCTATAGATTGGAAGCATTACCTCTTTTTTCTGGAGTCTGTCCTTTTAAAGATAGAGCCCCAAATTCTGTTTGCTGCAGCCACTATCCTCCCACTCTTCTCAAGGTGATCAATGCAGGTATGATCAACAGTCCCAAGGTCCTTTTCGGGGTCTATATTAGAACATCAAAGTTTCAAAACTTCAAATGTTCTAATATCGACACCTATTCAGTGAAAGCTGAAAACATTGAACATACAGAACAGCAAATTTTTTTCCTAGAGAAAAAAAAATTGCTGTTCCAAAACACATACACACAACACAAGCACACCAAACAAACAGCAATCCACACACATACACCTAAAAATCTTACACCTAACCCTACACTAAACTATACACACACCACTAACTATCCACTTACCTTAACCCAAACCCTAACCCTAAGGTCCGTCAGTATCGCACATTCGCCTCACCCGCGCCATAACCCTAACTCACCTACCCCGCCCTAACCCTCACGTCCACACAATCGCACACTTACCTGACCACGCCTTAACCCTAACTCACCTAACCCTCACGTCCACACAATTGTGCACATACCTAACCCACACCCTAACCCGCCTTAACCCTCACGGCCACACAATCGCACACATACCTAACCCGCACTCTAACCCTAACTAACCTAACCTGCACTCAATCGCACACTTACCTGAACCCGACCCTTAACTTTCCACCATAGCCCTAAAAATACTAAAGCAACAGAAACGGACAACCGAATTCTTTCCCTAGGAAAAAATTTGGTTTTCTGTTGCTTCGATATTTTCAGCTTTTGCTGAATAGGGGTCAATATTAGAACATTCGAAGTTTTGAAACTTCGATGTTCTAATATAGACCCCCTTTTCGTGTACTTTTGCCATCAGCTTTACTCCATCTGGCCGATTTGTCACACTTGTGTTGTTGTGATCCATGTATAGCAATTTGCATTTGTCTGCACCGGTTCTCAATTGCCACCTTTGTGCCATATTTGTCAAGCTTTCCAAATCCATTCTTTAGACATTCGCTCCATCCTCCAATGATATGCTGATATTTGTGTCATTGTTATAAAGAGTCACCTTGTTTTCTATTTCCTCTGCTGTGTCTGAAACAAAAAGACTGAGGTGTACTGCACCCAGGATTGACCCTTGACCCCTGAAGTACTCCATATGTAATGTCCGTTATCCCTAATACGGTCACCTGAATCCTTTGTATCCTACAGAAGTCCATTTCATTCAGATTGACCTTCTCCCAATCCCCTCAGCCTTCCTATCAACCTCCTGAGTGGGACCAAGTCAAAAGCCTCCCTGCAATTAAGGTAAACCATATCTAGGGATAATTCTATGACAACTGGTTAAATGACCATTTCATTGAAAGACAACTCATGTAGTCAAAATGGTTGAAATGCCATTTTACTGAACCACCATTTAATCAAATGTCAAATAACTGAAACATCCACAAGAATGGTAGGAAGGCAGTCAAGGACTCAAGGTAATATATTTCAAAAATAGTTTTTGTTGCAGGAAGCAAGCCCCGCTCCCCTCCACCCTTATCTAAATATACTAACTCTATGGTAACACAGATCTAGATAAAAGTGAAAGTACCACATAGACAGGGAATCACTGCAAGCTCTAATGGAAACACACCACCAGTGACCATGTATAGGTAACACCAGTGACCGTGTAAAGCTGCTTCATATACTTCTGCATGTTGTACATACATATTCTGGAATTATGTGTAGATAGCCCACATTCAATGAAACAGTCTTTCATCCATATGGTCATTTGGCTAAACCGACTTGAAATTATTTTAACACAATGATTTGGCTTTCAACAAAAGTGTCATTCAGCCAAATGGCAGGCTAATGACCTGCAGTTCTCTAGATCTTCCTGCTCCCTCCATTTTACAAAGGTACCATACCTCCTGTCTTGCAGTCCTCAGTACATTTCTGCAATAGCCAGTGATCTGCTGAAAATCTCCATTGAGGGCTCTGCTAACACACTGGCCTAATTTTGGAGGACTTTGGCCCCACTGCATTCTAGCAGGCAGCCCACCTAGTTCTTGTAGTTCAATCTCCCTAACGGCACAACGTTCTTTCTTGAATCCTGGCACCTGTCCACCTTTTTCCTAGTCTACCATTCCTTCACCCAGCAAGGCATCCTCTCCTTGCTTTTCTTTGTGAAAACAGCAGAAAAGTATTCAATCAGTATCTTTTCATTTTTCCCAACCTTCGGTATCTTCTTATCGTTGCTCAGCCTAACCATGTCTGTGTATTATCTTTTAATTTCTGCCACTTATAGACCAGCCATCTGTCAGAATGATGAGAAACCTTCGAAGCATAAGTTTCTCCTTAATGCAGAGATGCATTTCCTGGTAAAGGACCACAGTACTTTATGAGTCCAGGTGGGCTCGCCAACTCACAAGACAAAGAACCCAAGCAATCATCATCATCAATATCTGGGACAGGTCTGGATGTAGGAAGGGATGGCCTGTCATCAGATTTGCATTGCAGTACTGGTCTGGGACAAAATACCCCAGAAGGTGTACTGTCTCCTGGGGCTATTTATGCATCTGAATTCCTGGGCAGCAGGCCTCCCACAAGAAAAGTAGAAACAATTGGTTTCTAACATTCCTGATTTCTTTTTTAAACTTTGATCCTCCTGATCAGCTTTCCCATTTCAGAACTTGGAATTGAGTTCCAATTGTTATAAAGAAAAAAAGTTGGCGTACTTACCTTGGCTATTTGTAAAACAGCCCAGCACTTATGCATTACCCCTCCAACCCCGAGAGAATAATGTGATTATATCTTATTACAGGTGCTTATACTGTTTTGGTGGGGTAGAAATGACACTTTGATATGGTTTGTTTGAGCTGCTAAATGAAGCAGAAAATAATCCTTTAACTGGATCGGGCTTTATCAGGTGACTAGTGCCTGAGGCTCCAGAACTTAACAGATTGACTGAGATGGTTCAAGTGTACAAGGAATAGTTTTTTATGTAAATCATTCTTTTTTAAACCTGAGCAGTCTGTGCAGCTGTATCTCACAGCCTAACAAGACTCAAATGCAACAAGTCACCATCATAGCTGGAATTATTTATTTTTAAAATGAAGGTATGCAACACAAAAAACTGTATAAACTGCATGAAGCACATGAAATGTTATCAGTACCAAGCTATTCAAAGTGACATATTCAATTCTGGTTTAAGAACAAATCTATCTATATTCTTCGTTGAGCTGTCTATGTTTCTATCTCTTATAATTAATTTTTGTTTTGTTATTTAACAGCCTCTGTATTTGAACACATACGTGTGTGTGTGTGCGTGCATGTACATTTGTGCGTGTCACATTCCAATTAGCCCTGCCCATTCAATTGTTTCTTGCTGCACCTCAATTTCCTTGGTTTGAAGTCACTAGCTGTCAACATCTGGTAGCCGACCAACGGCTACCTGAATTCCAGTGTGACACAGGAGTACGTGCCAATTGCTATACTTGTCCAAAGCTCTAGACTCCTTTTCCAGGAATAAGGTGGTAAAATATTGCTTTTACTGGGACCTATACTGGTTTGAAAGACATCAGAATAAACTGCTTTGCACACTCAGGAAATGGCTTGTAAAGTCCGGTGATCGTTAGTGGGCTGAAAGGGCAGAATCAAAGTGCCTACAGGCTGCTATGATAGCATCCAAGAGGAATGAACAGTTAACAAGCAGATAAAGCAGCCAAAAGGAGTTTAGTGCAGAATCCAACAAGCAAAACACAAATCTCCAAACCAATGACAATTTTAATAAAATCCTATTGAAATTCAGTAACAACACCAAAAAATAACAAGCAAAACTTTGAGAAAGAATTTTTATTCGAATAGGCTCTCATGATTGCACTTATATATCTGATGTGTTAAGTTATGGTGTGCATTAACTAACCACACATTCACAAACACAAGGCTATGCTGACAAAATGTTGAATTTGGATTAGTAGAAATATTCCAACCTAGGATCCATCAAGAAGGGACCTTGATATTAAACAAAATGCTCCTAAGTCAGTGGTATTAATGGGCCTATATCACTTTATCGAAGATCCTAGTCAGGAAATGACTATTTGTCAAACCCACTTAAGTGAAATGTCATTTTAGCAAATGAATGTTTCAGCAAATGTTTCACAGGGAAAGGAAGTAGTTGGCCATCATTGGGAATTTGCCCCTTTCCCCACTGTAGTGCAGTCTCACAGTTGGTATATTTAGTTAGGGGGCTGGGCGGTGTAGAGAGCGAATAGACTATTCTACAACCTGATATAGACCCAGTATAACACATGCAAGACAGGACTTTAATTTGACAAGCTAAAGCATGATTTTAAAAGCCTCTAACAGAAGATTCCAGCATCTAACTCTCCTCCAAACGTCCAGCAATTTAACATAAAAACATACTTATAAAAACAGTAGAGTTTATTTTACAGATATTAAGTTTTTGTCTATGACACCACAAAGTTGCAATGTGAATGTGTCTTTTCATTTACTGAATCGTGCCTGTACATTGTCTGATTTGTGACCAGTATAACATAAAATGTAATGAGGAAGAACTCTGATGTGAGTAATTTTATTATGATATTATAACACACACACACACACACACACACACACACACACACACACACACATATGCATGCACGCATACACACACACACACACACACACACACACACACACACACACACACACACACACACACACATGCACACATACACACACACACACACACACACACACACACACACACACACACACACACACACACACACACACACACACACACACACAGTTTTTAGTAAATGCATATGACAGAAATTTAAAACTTTGGAAAAGGTTTTAATTCAGAACAGTTTTATTTCTTTACCAGTTACAGTGCTGGTTATGACAGTAGTCAGTCTTGGGCCCTTTACTATAGGTATTTTCTTTTCAGAGGTAAAAGTGGCCAGCTACGCATGGCTGAAAAAACATGTAAATTAGGCAAGGAGAGAAGCACTGTTATCTTCTTCTACATTTGCAGAGGTGCATCTAGGGGATGCACAAGCCAGTGCATTTCTTTGTGCCGGTCCCAAGCCCGGATAAATGGGGAGGGTTGCATCAGGAAGGGTATCCAGCATAAAACTTCGCCAAATACTTCATGTGGACACCAGTAAATATTTCCATACCAGATCGGTCGAGGCCCGGGTTAACAACGACTGCCACCAGTACTGTTAGCCAACAGGGTGCTGGTGGAAATTGGGCTACTGTTGGCCAAAGGAGGAGAAGAGGCGGAAGGCATGGCTGAAGCAGGAAGAGAGGAGAAAGGCTAGGACTGTGGTAGTGAGGGTTGGAACTTTGAATGTTGGCAGTATGACTGGTATAGGGAGAGAGTTAGCCGATATGATGGACAGAAGGAAGGTTGGTATATTGTGTGCGCAAGAGACCAGATCGAAGGGAAGTAAGGCTAGGTGTATCGGAGGTGGGTCCAAATAGTTTTATCATGGTGTGAATGGGAGGAGAAATGGCGTAGGAGTTATCCTGAATGAAGAGTATGCTAAGAGTGTTTTGGAGGTGAAAAGGATGTTGGATAGAGTAATGTTTATGAAGGTGGAAATTGATGGTGTAAATATGAATGTTGTTACTGCATATGCTCCACAAGTTGGGTGTGCGATGGATGAGAAAGAAAATTTTTGGAGTGAGTTGCATGAAGTGGTGATGACTGTACCCAAGGGTGAGAGAGTTGTGATTGGAGCAGATTTCAATGGGCATGTTGGTGAAGGGAACAGAGGGGATGTGGAAGTGATGGGTAGGTATGGTGTTAAACAAAGGAATGCAGAAGGTCAGATGGGAGTGGATTTTGCGAAAAGGATGGACATGGCTGTGATGAATACGTATTTTAACAAGAGGGAAAAGCATAGGGTGACATGCAAGAGTGGAGGAAGATGCACACAGGTGGATTATATCTTATGTAGGAGGGCCAGTCTGAAGGAGATTGGAGACTGTAAAGTGGTGACCGGGGAAAGTGTAGTTAGGCAGGATAGGATGGTGGTTTGTAGGATGGCATTGGTGATCAAGAAGAGGAGGAGTGTGAAGGCAGCACCAAGGATCAAATGGTGGAAATTGAAAAAGGGTAACTGTGAGGTGGAGTTCAGGGATGAGTTAAGATAGGCACTGGGTGGCAGTGAAGAGTTACCAAATAGCTGGGTAACTACAGCAGAGCTAGTAAGGGAGACGGCTAGAAAGGTGCTTGGTATGACATCTGGACAGAGGAAGGATGACAAGGAGACATGGTGCTGGAATGAGAAAGTACACGAGAGTATACAGAGAAAGAGGTTGGCAAAGAAGAAGTGGGATTCTCAGAGAGATGAGGAAAGTAGACAGGAGTATAAGGAGATGAGGTGCATGGCAAAGAGAGGTGGCGAAGGCTAAGGGATAAGGCATATGAAGAGTTGTATGAAAGGTTGGACACTAAGGAGGGAGAAAAGGACCTGTACCGATTGGCTAGACAGAGGGACCAAGCTAGGAAAGATGTGCAGCAGGTAAAGGTGATAAAGGATAATGAGGGAAACATACTCACAAGTGAGGAGAGTGTGTTGAGCAGATGGAAAGAGTACTTTGAGGGGTTGATGAATGAAGAGAATGAGAGGGAGAGAAGGTTGGATGATGTGCGGATAGTGAATCATGAAGTACAATGGATTAGCAAGGAGGAAGTAAGGATAGCTATGAAGAGAATGAAGAATGGGAAGGCTGTTGGCCCAGGTGACATACCCGTGGAAGCATGGAGGTGTTTAGGTGAAATGGCAGTGGAGTTTTTAACCAGATTGTTTAATGAAATCTTGGAAAGTGAGAGAATGCCTGAGGAATGTTTTGGTACAGATTGTTAAGAATAAGGGTGATGTGCAGAGCTGTAGTAACTACAGAGGGATTAAATTGATCAGTAATAGCATGAAGTTATGGGAAAGAGTAGTGGAAGCTAGGTTAAGAAGGGACGTGATGATTAGTGATCAGCAGTATGGTTTCATGCCGGGAAAGAGTACTACAGATGCAATGTTTGCTCTGAGAGTGTTGATGGAGAAGTACAGAGAAGGTCAGAAGGAGTTGCGTTGTGTTTTTGTAGACTTAGAGAAAGCATATGACAGGGTGCCTAGAGAGGAGTTGTGGTATTGTATGAGGAAGTCGGAAGTGTCAGAGAAGTATGTAAGAGTGGTACAGGATATGTACGAGGGTAGTGTGACAGCGATTAGGGCCGCGGTGGGAGTGACGGATACATTTAAGGTGGAGGTGGGATTACATCAAGGATCAGCTCTGAGCCCTTTCTTATTTGCAATGGTGATGGACAGTTTGACAGACAAGATCAGACAGGAGTCCCCGTGAACTATGATGTTTGCAGATGACATTGTGATCTGTAGTGAGAGTAGGGAACAGGTGGAGATGACCCTGGAGAGATGAAGATATGCTCTAGAGTGAAGAGGAATGAAGGTCAGCAGGACTAAGACAGAATATATGTGTGTGAATGGGAGGGAGAATACAGGAATGGTGAGGATGCAAGGAGTAGAGGTGGCAAAGGTGGATGAGTTTAAATACTTGGGATCAATAGTTCAGAGTAATGGTGAGTGTGGAAGAGAGGTGAAGAAGAGAGTACAGGCAGGATGGAGTGGGTGGAGAAGAGTGTCAGGAGTGATTTGTGACAGACGAGTACCAGTAAGAGTGAAAGGGAAAGTCTACAAGAGGGTAGTGAGACCAGCTATGTTATATAGGTTGGAGACAGTGGCATTGACAAAAAGGCAGGAATTTGAGCTGGATGTGGCAGAGTTAAAGATGTTAAGATTTGCACTGGGTGTGACGAGGGTGGACAGGATAAGGTATAAGTATATTAGAGGGTGATTCCAGGTTAGAAGGTTTGGAGACAAAGCCAGAGAGGCACGATTATGTTGGTTTGGACACGTGCTGAGGAGGGATGCTGAGTATATTGGGAAAAAGATGCTAAGGATGAAGCTACCAGGTAACAGGTAAAGAGGAAGGCCTATGATAAGGTTTATGGATGTGGTTGGTGTGACAGAGCAAGATGCAGAGGACAGGAAGAAATGGAAACAGATGATCAGCTGTGGCAACCCCTAATGGGAACAGCTGAAAGAAGATGATGATCTAGGCACTGTACACTTTGATGTGCTGAAAAGTGTCTCATAATTGTCACCTACTAATTTGGGAAGACTACTGTGAACTCTGGTTATAAAGCTGATGGTTACAACTTCAAAAGGTACACTATCCTAGAGGACCTAGGCACAATTATAGATGAGGGTCCTAGTTCTGATTACAGGATCTCTGAAGTGGTTTAGAAGGTGTGATTGCTCATCTAACATTAGTTCAAAACTGTATCACCATCCTCAAAAAAGCACTTCATCTGGCTCTGCACTTGGCATCATTCTAACTACTGTACCCAAAGAAACGAACCACTCCACATGTTACCTAACAAGACTTACTGATCACTGCCCCATTCAAACAACCTATTCTAATATGGTAATTATTTCTAACCTCAAAAGAGATGCAGCATTCTTTAATTCTCTTGCACTTATCGAATGGTCTGTGCTTCTGACAATATAGTATACATCGCTCCTTCATTTCATTACTGTTTCCTAGCCAAAATATTGTATACCATGTCAGATGTTGTAAGTATAGGGGAAACACCTGTCCCTTGCTGCCATGAGATTTCAAACAATTATTTAAGCAAAGAGACTTCACTTAGAAACTCTGAAAGAAATTGAATTTACACATGGATAGCAAAGCATATTTAGACCTCTGACAAATTGTAAAAAATTATAATTAGAAAAACTAAATAACCAATCCAGAGACATACTGGTCAGAAATAAAATCATTAGGTTAAAATAACTTGCTCTGTCTCTCTCTCTCTCTCTCTCTCTCTCTCTTATGAGTCACAGATTACTCCTAGAGTGACCCTGAAGACCACTGCTTCTACTCAGTCCATACCCCTTCACCTCATGCACTAATTCTGTTTTTTTGTTTGATTTGGCTAAATTGCTAAAGAATCATTTCCTTTCAGGTTTCCTCCTCTACTTCTTTTCTTCCTGTACATCAAGCTGTCTCTTACAATCAGCCTTTCTGCAACCCCCAGATCTCCTTTAACTTTATTATAAAGCTGTCTCTTTGCAATCAGCCTTTCTGCAACTCCCTAGATCTCCTTTAACTTTATCATAAAGCTGCCTCTTTACAATCAGCCTTTCTGCAACCCCCTAGATCTCCTTTAACTTTATTATAAAGCTGTCTCTTACAATCAGCCTTTCTGCAACTCCCTAGATCTCCTTTAACTTTATTATAAAGCTGTCTCTTACAATCAGCCTTTCTGCAACTCCCTAGATCTCCTTTAACTTTATTATAAAGCTGTCTCTTTGCAATCAGCCTTTCTGCAACCCCCTAGATCTCCTTTAACTTTATTATAAAGCTGTCTCTTTACAATCAGCCTTTCTGCAACTCCCTAGATCTCCTTTAACTTTATTATAAAGCTGTCTCTTTACAATCAGCCTTTCTGCAACTCCTTAGATCTCCTTTAACTTTATTATAAAGCTGTCTCTTTACAATCAGCCTTTCTGCAACCCCCTAGATCTCCTTTAACTTTATTATAAAGCTGTCTCTTTACAATCAGCCTTTCTGCAACCCCCTAGATCTCCTTTAACTTTATTATAAAGCTGTCTCTTTGCAATCAGCCTTTCTGCAACCCCCTAGATCTCCTTTAACTTTATTATAAAGCTGCCTCTTTACAATCAGCCTTTCTGCAACCCCCTAGATCTCCTTTAACTTTATTATAAAGCTGCCTCTTTACAATCAGCCTTTCTGCAACCCCCTAGATCTCCTTTAACTTTATTATAAAGCTGCCTCTTTGCAATCAGCCTTTCTGCAACCCCCTAGATCTCCTTTAACTTTATTATAAAGCTGTCTCTTTGCAATCAGCCTTTCTGCAACCCCCTAGATCTCCTTTAACTTTATTATAAAGCTGCCTCTTTACAATCAGCCTTTCTGCAACCCCCTAGATCTCCTTTAACTTTATTATAAAGCTGTCTCTTTACAATCAGCCTTTCTGCAACCCCCTAGATCTCCTTTAACTTTATTATAAAGCTGTCTCTTTGCAATCAGCCTTTCTGCAACCCCCTAGATCTCCTTTAACTTTATTATAAAGCTGCCTCTTTACAATCAGCCTTTCTGCAACCCCCTAGATCTCCTTTAACTTTATTATAAAGCTGTCTCTTTACAATCAGCCTTTCTGCAACCCCTTAGATCTCCTTTAACTTTATTATAAAGCTGTCTCTTTACTATCGGCCTTTCTGCAACCCCCTAGATCTCCTTTAACTTTATTATAAAGCTGTCTCTTTACAATCAGCCTTTCTGCAACTCCATAGATCTCCTTTAACTTTATTATAAAGCTGTTTCTTTACTATCAGCCTTTCTGCAACTCCCTAGATCTCCTTTAACTTTATTATAAAGCTGTCTCTTTACAATCAGCCTTTCTGCAACCCCCTAGATCTCCTTTAACTTTATTATAATGCTGTCTCTTTACAATCAGCCTTTCTGCAACCCCCTAGATCTCCTTTAACTTTATTATAAAGCTGTCTCTTTACAATCACATTTTAAAAATTAAAGGATTCCACCTCTCACAGCACCTTTGACCTAATCTCAAATTCTTAAAAACAGCTTTCAAATATATAAACTATTATGAGACTTAACCTCTCTCTCACTAAATAATCTATTTTAACAAATTGAAAATAAACTACAATTAGTCTCCTGTCTAAAACTCATTTTCCTTGCTCACGAGAACATCTCACAGTCCTTGTTAAAACTATTGAAAAGTCTGCATTTAAACAAGCATTTACTTTCATCATCACCCATCGCATTTGAACAACTCCCCAGCATGAGTTCAAAACAGGCTTCATACTTAACTATTTTTATTTCAAGCCATCTAATTATATCCCACTGTAATACTGATAGAGACATATCAGTGGTTTCACCACTTTACTAATTGCTCCATCTTAGATCTCTTTGGCAACTCTCGACCCACTCTTGACTCACCAGCAATGGGCATCCACAAAAAAACTCAGTACTCTGCCCAGTTCTCTTTTCACTGTTTAGCAACAATCTTCCAGCTTCATTTCCATCTCTAAATATGACTTTGTTTACAGATGACCTGTTAATGCTTAGAAGTCTATCAAATAGTTCCACAGTCCACAGTAATCTCCAAAGGTAGCTAATAAAATATTTACCTGGTTTCAGACATAATACTCTCCCTATCCAAGGATCAACCCAGGAAATGTAGTTGAGTGTTATAAATAACTTGGCCTCAGTGCTGCCCACCCCCACTCTCTCAGCTTCAGCTAGCTTGTCAAACTAACCAGTACTATTCCTCATTAGGACAGCGCTATAATATTACAACTCTACTTGTCCAAGAAACACGTCTCTCCATAGCAAAGAACGATATTATCAATGGGCTGAATCATTCAGTAATGCACACAACACTGTGACTTTAAAAGAGCAACTTTAGACGACCCTTACCCCAACCACTGTTAGTTCTTGTCTTCTGCTAATATGCTCCTATTAATGCAAGATCCTTCTTCCATTTGTGTACTGCAATATAATAAAAGAATGTGAGTGGTTCCCATACACGGTCAAAGTGAAACTTCTGTAAGGAAGTGCAAAGGAAAGCAAATGGTGCAGTACAGTATAAGCTCCTTCACACTTCCTTACAGAAGTTTCACTTCTACTGCATGTGGTGACTACTCACATTTTCTTTTGTTATTGTATATAAAGTTCTTTAAAATATGTACTTTGCTTGCTTAATCATCTGAAAAACACTTTAAGGTTAAGGAGGCAATATTGTGAGCATTTCTGCAGTGTATAACTCTCAACCATTCAGCATTATAATCGGGGATGAACAGAGCTATCACAATTATGTTTGAATCAGGTATATTTTAAATATCGCTGTTGTTTGCTTAAAAATTAGCATGACAAAATTGGTTACATTACTGCGCATTTTTAAATGCTAAGCCTGGAACTCTTGATGTCAGTCACAGTGTATTGACTGCAATCCTCAATGATTTTCAGAAGAGCAGCACTAGTTTTATGTATGAACTGACTTCAGAAAAAGGCCATTGTAAAAGGCCAGCTGGTGGGATTGGCCAGAATGATTATGGATACTGCTACTTTTCTTAATGAATGCAGCATAGTTTTAGACATGTTTGAGAAGAGGGAGTCCCTTAGGAATATTTTGCTTGACATTAGAGACTTGAGATGAGGTTATATATATAAGATAAATCATGGCTTCGATGTGCCATTATGTTGTCTGCCTCCCTTTGATACTCTGGGGTTAGGTGCATTGCAGTTACAGAATGAGAAGGCAGTTAGTAATAAGACTCAACCTAGTTTGGATGATCACAAATACTTTATTTCGCTTTTACTTTAGATAGTTATGCTATTTCACAGTCCCTTAAGAAAAATTGAGTATTATTTTCCATTGATAATCATATGGTTAAATCCTTGAGGAGTGAACCCCACATTGTATATAGGAAGGACAAATCTTCCAAACAATTATTGGAACAAAATAAGTTGGTAATAAATAGTAAGGCAGGGATGGTAAAATGTGGTAGTTGTAGCCGATGCCCTCATGTGATGGTTATGGATCACATCTCCATCAATGGGAACGTTTATCAAATAAAAGGGCATTTTACTTGTGAATCACAGCAGGTGGTCTAAGTAGCCTGCTGTTCCACATGCAATGCCTTCTATGTGGGAAAAACCTCCAGGAAATTGAAAGACAGGGTATATGGGCATTTATTGGACATTAAAAATGTAAAACTACAAATGCTTTATACAAGCATATACTGGACTACCCCTCCCATTCCTTTAAATTTTCAGTTATCAAACATATTAAAAAGGAGTCGAGTGGCCTTATTGTGAATGAACATTTAGATAAATGTGAGCTAAAATGGCAATTAATACTGAATGGTATGAACTGGCCAGGTCTATATGATTCATGTTCCATAAACTGTTTGTTAAAGTTGAAAGACTTGTAGGTCTAGCCTTTCATATATACAAACTTATAGTCCAACCTAATTTATTATTATTATTATTATTATTATTATATTTATATAAATAATGTATATATATATATATATATATATATATATATATATATATATATATATATATATATATACACATACTTATGTATATTAGCTTGTTAGATTCAAACATTGTATACTTGTATCCCAGTTTTAGGATTTGTCGAACTTATGGTACACTTTAAAAGAATTTTAAATGATCTTAGCTTGCTTTTAAATAGATTTTACACAACATTTGGTGAAATGTTCAGTGTCCCTTTGACTTTTTTTTGGGTTTAATTGATTCCTTAAGTCATTATATGTTTTGACTATTGAAGTACTAGGAGGGCATTACTAGACTAGTTCTGATAAAGTTTCTTTACACAAGAAATGAAAGCACTTAACTGTCTTAAACTGTTTTGGATTTACTTGACTTAAGATTTGGTGGATTTTATTATGGATTACCGCTGGTTCCCACAAGTTTGTGGTTTGTGAAGTTTTGTGAAAGATGAAAGATACATCAAGAATTGGATGCAAAATCTGGGAGATTTTTCAATGACAGTGACACATGGTGCACAAAACAGCATTTGGAGAGGGTCACACATCTTCATGTGAAGCGAGGAGTGACAGCTGGTGTAATTAGTAAAATAGTCATCATTCTAACTACACCTGTTCCACAGGAGGAGTTTGGAAGGCTGTATCAGCCTTCAAGATTTAATGTGTGGCTTTGGGGAACAGAGCAGCTATATAAGCGTGAACACTAGCTTCTGTGGCTCTCACATGGATCCCTGATCAAGTCTGGGTCCCGTAGATGATCACAAAGGAAATGCATATATCTTTTGACTATAGGTATAAACTGTCTAGAGTTTCACACAATGCCCAGGTTAAAAAATAATAATAATTTTGATCTGCCTCCAAATAAAATTTGTAATTTTCTGGCAAATCTTTAAGGAATGAAGTAAGTAAATAAAGACAGACATCTGCGTTTCAGACTTCATATCCTTCAGAAAATGTATGGTAATTCAAAACCTTTTTTTGTTTGTAATAGGAATATATAAAACCAGTCCCTAATTCGGGGCCTTTTTCCCCATTATTTTTGTCTTTGTCCTTGATTCTAAGAGGTAGAGAGGTTTGACCTTTTTTCCCCAGGGGTCAGCATCAAGGGTAGTATTGTTACAGTCAGCATCGTCTGAACGGTTTTAAACATCTTGTTGGTACTCATGGAAGAAACAGCATTCCATTGTGGTAGCTTTTACATTTAGTACCGTAGGCTTAAATGTGGTTTAGATCTCCGGTTGTTAATGACTAAATTATAAATGCTGTTGTGTGATCCAGTTAAATCTCTTTCTGGGTATTTAATTTATGTCTGTAATCTACATATTACTTCAGCTGATGTTCCTGAACTTGTATCACCTGATAAATGTATCATTTTCTTTTGTTTTTAAATGTAACCTTCATTTTATTAACGTATTACAAGTCGAAAGAATATTTTAAGTGCTTGCAGGATTCACTGGTATATACACATATTCTATGTTTGGTGCCTCCAGTCACATTATCGCCAGATTTGCCACGAACAATTCGGATTTCTTGCTGGCACTAATTAATACTGTAACACAGACATATGATGAGGTGATTTTAGTTAAATCACTGAATTAATTATCGCTGTGATGGTGCAGGAATTTGGAGTTAGGGGGAAAAAATTTTCGGTAATGGAGGTCAAACAGGCACCCTTTTACATACCGTCTTATGCTTCAAGTTATTACTGCAATGAAGGACAGGGGTAAGCCCCACCCTTATTGCCTAACAACATAATTAGTCCATAGAGCTCACCCTTCCACCTCCAAAATGAGGAACACTGTCTCTCATAATGTGGAACAAATTGGACAAATGTGGAACATATAGCAACAGCTTACTAACAACTTCAGTTAGGAAGGTCACAGGATGGTTAAAATTTGCTACTTTATATTTATAAAACATGAATTAACATGCATTTTCTGAAGTACAAGAAATCTATAACTCTATTAGTTGACATCATTATTTATCAAATATAAATCAACTGCCTTTTTTCCCTAAATCAGAGGTTTTAAGGGGGATTAAGAGAGCAGAGAAAACGTGGACAGTCATGTGTGTGTGTGTGTGTGTGTGTGTGTGTGTGTGTGTGTGTGTGTCCATCTGTCCTGTGGGAGAGTGGCTTCCTGTGGACTAATGGTTTGGCAGCAGTCGGCCACCAAACAGCATCAAAGTCTGGTGGAGTCTCACTTTGTTTCACTTTTCCATTTCTGTCCATACTCTCACTATCGTGCCTAAAAAATTTCACTTCAACAATTTTTATTCCTCTGGCTTCAAACCACAACCCTGAAACTCCTTCTGCCTTCTTAGATGAAAAGGGAGACGAGATTATATTCCATTTAGACTGCCCTTCTGCCACCACAAACGTGCTCCAGCTGACTGGAATGCCCTACTGCCGTCATTCAAAACGTTAACCCCCTTTTCCTGCATTCAGATCTGCTCTATTTCATAATGTTTCTGACTATATAGCTGCTTTTCACTGTGCATAGTTTAATTACATACTAAGATCACAGCCGTAGTGCACATCAGCCTTATTAAATATGTCTATTTCCCAGCCCTTTAATATTTTTCTCACCATATCACCATGCCCTATTACTACTTTCTTTATTCTTCCCCTACAACTTTCTGCGTCTTCTTTTCAAATAAAACATTTATCTAATGTAACTGCTTAACTGTACTCCTTGTCACTATAAAACCCTGTTAAATCTCATCTTGACCTTATATACAAAATTGCCATTACATTTTGCAATGCTGCATATACCTGCTCCTTTCTCTACTAACCCTCCTCATATCAAATAATTATTTTATTTGTACCGATATCAAATAACTGTGAAATAAGCAAGTATGTTGAACGTACTATTTTTACTCTTATCACAGCTGCAGTATGTTTGATGTTTATAACACTGACTTTATATACTGTTACAATTTAAACTGCTACCACGATATATAGCCATTACAACAATTACATATTTGACAGCTATCCTTGCATACATTTGCTACTGTTGTTATTTCTAACTATACTTACCTGACTGCTTTTTACTTAATGTTTACTTAATATAAGTGATGTATATTGCCAAAGTCTTTGTCATGCTTATCTGTTATTCTTGTTTTTCCTCTGGCTTAGGTCATAGCTGAGAAAGGTTCTTAAAGCGTTTTCTTCTCAGCCAGTTATTAAATGTAAAAAATAAATAAATAAATAAATAAATAAATAAACAAATACTAAAGGAAATAGCCTGACCCAGAGACCACTGTAGTCAGCTCTTATCTGACTGTTTTAAAGTACAGCACAGCATTTGTATTTACTTAAAGAAAAATGTGTGTGCAGCATTGGAAAGCTCTAACATTTTGCACAAAGAAAACTGTGATGGGGGGTGGGTAACAAAATTAAGTCTAGCCTACACTGATTGTTAATAAGGTTTTCACTATATTGATTCTTGCATGGTATCCTAAGGGTTGACAGATAGGAACTGTTGAATGCTGTTCTTTTTATAGCACTCTGCATGGAACACACAGTGCTTCCGGAAAACACCTGATTCTCTAAAGTGCTATTATAACTAAATATAATCAAGGTGATAAACAGGGATTAGTTTGTAGCACAGAATTTATCGACATTAGGAAACAATGTAGCCGTCCCGGGTAAACAGTGCATGTCTTTGTCTCTTTTCAAGACACCACTATACTTTTACGGAAGATAAGAAAAACAGACCTGGTTTTGTGCTATATAGGTTTCTAGATCATTACAGCCAAGCTTCATATCCAAACCTAAGACATGTTCTAACCACATCATTAAATGTAGCTCCTTAGTAACCCCTTTTCTCAGAAACGTTATGCAATTTTAGTTATACCATTTATATCTTTGCTCTGCCTAACATTAGATAACATTACTTTCACATTATTCAAGAAATGTTTACTTTAATTAACTACTGACAGAACCTAAAAGCCTGTAGAAGTATAATGCGATTACATCAAGAAAGGTAGAAAACTCAAAAGAGAAAATTACAATTGGTCAAACAAAAAAACAGAAAATCATGGAACACTAAATGACTCATAAGACTGACTCAAAACTGAATACTTCTCTGCCACTAAAAAAGCCATCTATCTATCAGTAAACCACAACTGCAAAATCGAGCTGATGTGTTATCTTGGTAGTGCACTGTTAGCGAAAGGGATTTTAGTGACACTGTTAGCGAAAGGATTTTAGTGACATTGTTAGCGAAAGGGATTTCTGTGACACTGTTAGCGAAAGGGATTTCAGTAAGGTAATGTATATGGTTAGGATTAGTGCACGAGTAAGGTGGGCAGAGAGGCTTCGAACAGAAAGAACTTAGGTTTCTTCACTTGTAAAGATTTACAGAATTTTAAGCTAAGGATTCAGTTGATTCATTTTTCAATATTCCATCTAAGATTCATGAAAGTATTTCTGATCCCCTAGGCACACCCATTGTTGTTACCTTAGACACTAATCCTAAAGTAGGAAATTTATTGACTAATTGAAATTTTCAGTGGCTCTGTAGGAGGCTTTTTTGATGGACACCAGACATTTTCTATAAAAACTGCCTTCCATCACAGGGTAAACTAGTTATTATTGGACTATAGCAGACATTAGGTTCCATATGTACTTCTATTGCACATCAACATAGGTCTGGAGAGTTGTATATACATCAAGATAGAGGCACAGAACATCCTTTTTTTAGTACTGTGTTGCATTTTAGTTTGACACACAGTTACTTTGTATTTGAATAAGAGTTTTATTTGAAAAAGGTGGGGGCAGATATCTGGGCTCATTCTACCCCCCAGTTATGCAAACATTTATGTACTTCATTTTTGAACTGGAATTAATTTATTCTACTCATTTTTTCAGGATCATGCATATATAAATATTTTTTGGAAATTATACAGATGTCAGCATGAAACACTTTAATTTGAAGGCTTGGCTGAAAATATTTACATACATTATAGCCAGTCTGGTAGTGTAGAGGGATAAAACCCTGATTATGGCCCAGTTAACCTGGGTTCGATTAGGCTTGGCCAACTGACGGAGCAGCAGGAATGGGATGGGTGCACCATCCAAGGTAGGAGGACACTCGATACAGTCCCTAAGGGGGTGTGTGGTCCAAACAGGGGAGTTGCCCTCAGATGTAAATGATGAGCATGGAAGGTGAGTCAAGGCAAGTGGGTAGGTCATAAAAAAATCTTTTTCAATGGAAGCACAGACAAGCTGAACCCCAGGACACCCTCAGGATCCATGACTGGCCCCAGCAAAAAATTGTGTAAGTCCATGGGGGAGGGGTTGGAGAGTAGTGATAAAGCCAGTGTGGATGTTCGGTAATGGGGGCTGAGCTGGTAACAATGAGGTCTGAGGGGACCAAAAAAAATATTCACATGCACTATTTCTAAAAACATTTCCTTTACATGCAATATTTCTAAGATCAAGATTTGTTTTTTGAATGAACAACCAAAAAGAGAAAGTAGAAACTCAGTTACCAGTACCCTGTACCAGAAGAAGACTGCTGTTAATTATTTTCTCCATGCAAAACACATGTATTCACCGCCACGTAATGGCATCATTACCCTATTCAAAATGTCTTACGAGTTAATAGAAATGTAGAAAGGAAAGAAGATCAAGAAAGAATTAAAGGGGAGATTTTTGTTAAATTATAGAACAGGTGTAATTCTTATCATATTTTAAAGTATCATGCAAAGGTTTTGAAAAGAAAAAGCAGACTGCTCATCAAATGTGTGAAAACTGTATTAATATTTAAAACATACATTATGTGGTCTCATACTTTCAATCATTTCTCATTGTATGTTCCTTTAGGAGTGTCTTTAACTTAATGAGTTGAATGATCTTATAATTTATTGATGTAAAGTGTTATACAAGGTTTGTTATAAAATGAAAGATGCAACTTAAGTGACAAAAAATAACTCAGCTAGGCAATCATTCCTTGAACTGTGCAATAAAGCCAAAAAGCAAATAAAATTAGACAAATCCCTCTACTATCAATCCACCCTAAACTCTGCTAACCACAACCCTAAGCAATTCTGGTCCACTATTAACATTATCCTCCACCCAGGGAAGGTTGATACCCCCGGCCGTCCATTCCCCCCTCCTCCAGCAGTATTGCTGAATCCTTCTACAAACACTTCACTGAAACTATAACATCTCTAAACAAACAACATTTCCCTACAACAGCCCCCCAACTCCTAACCCTAAAGCTCCCACTCCTCTTTTCTTCTTCACCTCAGTACCTACCTCCAACATAAAAAGACTATTGTCAAAACTTAAACCCACCAAACTCGCAGCTGACAACCTCCCTTCTGAATACTTGAAAATTGCAGCTGATACACTAGCCTACCCAATTTCAATTCTAATCAACCATTCCATAACAGAAGGGTATGTTCCCTCGATATGGAAAATATCCCATATTATTCCCCTCCACAAAGGCACCCCCTCCACCGACCTCTCCAATTACCACCCCATTGCTATCCTCTCCCCTCTCTCCAAGATACTTGAAAAATGTATCAACACCCAGGCCTCCAACTACCTCCTAGCTAATAATATCCTCCCCAAAACCCAACATGGTTTCAGGCAATATCACAGCACTACCTCCACTCTGCTCTCCTTCACCAACACTATACTTCATCACAAAAACAATGGCCTCTTCTCTACTGCCGTATTTCTAGATCTTTCAAAGGCCTTTGACGTGGTATCTCATGAGCTTCTACTCTCCCCAACCTCTCCTTCTCACAATCAGCCTGCAACTGGTTCCACAGCTATCTACACGGATGCCAGCAATCAGTAATCTGGGATGATAACCTATCACCTCGCCTCCCAGTTACTCTCAGAGTTTTTTAAGGGTCTATCCTTGGCCCTCTGCTATTCTCACTTTTCACTAACAACCTACACACTGCCACCACACAAGTAGCTCTTATACAGTACTCAGATGACTCTACTCTCATCTGCTCTGCCCCCACTCTACCAGAACTACAACAAATCACACAGGAATCATTCTCTTCTGTAGAAAGCTGGCTATCCAATGCTCAGCTCCGACTCAACCCAAGTAAGACAAAACTTCTCCTGTTCTAACCTTCCAAAGCCACCCAAAACACTCCCCACTTCAACATTATCACCAAAGACAATACCATCATCTCTCCATCAGAACACACAAAATTACTCAGTGTGGAAATAGACAACAAACTTAGATTTGACACCCACATATCTCTCACAATAAAAAAAGTTCACAAGAAACTTGGTGCATTATATTGAAGCCGCCAATTCCTAACCAAGGCAGCTAGAATCTCCATAGCTAATTCCCAGCTAATCTCCACCCTACTCTATGCATCACCCATACTTACCAACCTTAGACAGACAGACCTACACAATCTGGATGCTTGTTACAACAAAATTGCTAAATTTGCCACTGGAACCTCCTACCGCAGCCATCATTGTATCTCCCTTAAAGAACTAAACTGAACTAAAAGAACTCCCACAACTCCTTCACTTTAATCAACTCACCCTCGCTCATAAACTTATTAACCACCCCCATAACATCCCTTCCCTTCAAACTCTTCTCCAACCCTATCACTCCACTAGGCCCCTAAGATTAAGCAACAAAAATCAACTCAGTGTTATCAAACCCAAAAACTCAGCAGGAGAAGCTATATTTGTGTGTACCATATCTAAACTTTGGAACAATTTTCCACCCTCTATAACTACTCTATCTTCCAACACCCTTTTCAAGACTGCACTCAAATTCCACTTAAATTTGCACTGGTTTTGTCCTTGTTCTAATACAGACTAACACCCCCACCTGGACTTTTAACCCAACTATACTACCACCACTACTAACCACAGTCAGAATTAGCTAGTTGTCTTTACATACTTTAAAATCTTCCACTCCAAAAGCTCTCAGACTCCAAACACCCACCAAAACCAAATTGAAGAAAAAAGTCTGCTGATCAGCACAATAAAGGTGTATCCTCCAATAAAGTCCAAAAAACGACACCCTCTGTTTGTAAATAAAAATATAAATATATTTAATAGGTGCCGACCACAAACAAACCACACAGAACACAGATTAGAACATGGATTTAACACGCTTTCGTCTCTAACCACGAGACTTCATCAGAAGATTCTGTTAATAAAAAAATTAACTCTTTAATTCTATTTAAAAATTAATTCTAAAAAATTGAAGAAAAAAGTTTTGTTTGTGCTGATCAGCGGACTTTTTTCTTCAATACTTTAAAATCTTGTCTGACAACTTTGTTACTAATATTATAAACGACAAGAAACTATCTTAACTTGCAACATTTACTGTATATACTGTTGATTATCAATTTCCTGTTATTGTATTAAAGCCAACAACATGTAATGTTGTTTACTATTGCTGGAACTTTGTATCTCTATTTATAATGTACATGATGTGGAGCTTTTCTCCCCGGGCATCCGCTGAAAAAGGACCTGCATCCAGTCGGAATTTCCCGGTAAACAAATGTAAATAAATAAATAAATAAAAACTATTTGAAGGTATTTTTGCAGAGATGGCAGGCTATTGGTTGCATCTTAAAGCAGAGTTAGATTCTCTCGGTGTCTTTTTTTTTTTTTACTATATAGCTTACTACTTTTTCGATTTAGAAGCATTTCTATTATTTTGTGAATGTAGGATAGAGTCAGAAGTTTCAGCTAGATCTAAATAGGTATGGTGAAAGATTAGCCATTACCTTCATTTAGGGTCACTAGTTCATAGAAGCCCACATGATAAAATAAGCAGAGGCATCATCAGTTTGGGTGGAAGGACTGTTGACCAGCAATGTCTTTGTTTATGAGTTCCATAATAATTTGCACCACACTCTTACAAATAATACTAACAAGACTGATTGGTCCCGAGTTCCCAGGGTCAATGTTAGGGTCACCTTTGTGGAGAGGCCGCCCTCCTGCAGGCATGTACTCAGTGGAGTGACTAAAGTTAAACAGGTTAAAGTGGAGACTGGTTGTTGTATCTTTCGGCTTTTCCCGGTTAGAGGTCGCCACAGCGGAACTCCGGTCCGCTAATGATTGGCAGTAGATTTTTACGTATCGAGTTGCCAGCCCTGACGTACAACCTTCAATGAAGGTATGCCTATTCATGCATGTCTCCACACAGAAGATGCTTTAGCTGAGAATCAAACCTGTTTAGTCCTGAATATGAAACAACCTGATATGGTGCTAGGACCTAGTTTTAGAGAAAGCATTCAGGACCTGTCCTGAAGTAACTATGGGGGAAGGTGGAGACTAATTGCTTGGGAGAGTGGAAATAAACTAAAGCATTTACATAGATCTGTTATTTGTCAGGCTAAATGTAAATATTGTATATAGTTGAATATTTATTAATTTTGTAAACAATCATTATGTATTAAATCAAAATAAAAAATTGAGTAAAAAAAAAAAAGAAGCTAGAGCAATCATAAAGCCATTCCGAACAGTTTGTCTTTTTCATATCTATGTTTTTTTCTACTAAACTGTTGCTTCTTTTCAAGTTATTTTAGATAGATTGAAAAGTACAAAATCCAGCACTGTATCAAATAATGGGTCTGATCAGTGAGGTAGAAGTTATGCAGTGCTCTTCCTGGCATGACTAGTCTAAGTCTAACATATAACTTTCAAGCCTAACTAAGATGAGGTCAAATCCTGACAAGTATTGCAGGAAGGGCTGTACAGAACTACTCAAGTGTTCCAACCAGTGTGGGTAATGTGTCTATAAAATGCTACCTGACATTGGTAAGAAATTCCTTATGTAATCCAATTTAATCTTGGGATTGCCTGTTTTCATAAATATATGCATTTTTTTATTTTCTTAAATATATATTTGCTAGTATTTTTGAACTTCCTTAAATAAAAATATAGTTAGACAGAGCTCCTCTTAAAATATCTGACTTTTATTTATTGCAATAACATTTATTAACACAAAGACGAAAGCTGTCAAGCTCACGAAATAGACAGGTGCTGAACATTTACAAAGACAAATTCACAGATTAGCTGAACTGAAGAATGATACTGTTGTGATAGCACATAGATTAATCATTCACTGGCCTGTATCTTGTAAACAGCTTTTAACTCAATCATAAGACAGTTGCATCACAAAAGGAAAAGTTGTGTACACAAAAAGTGCATGCTCACTAACGTCATTTACCTGTTCACATGTCCATTTGATTGCTGTAAATATTAAATATTAAGGACCACTTGGCAGCCTGACACAATAAAATTCAAAAGTAACATACAGTTTAGATGACTTTATTGAACATTTTTTTTGATAAAGTGAAGTGCATATTTTTTTTTTTGTGAATGTTTGGGTTAGCAAATGTCTGTGTTTCAGAAAAAGGTAAGTGGGTAAATACTAGGGTTGGGAGTGTGTGTGTGTGTGTGTGTGTGTGTGTGTGTGTGTGTGTGTGTGTGTGTGTGTGTGTGTGTCTGTGTTTCCGTGCATGTCTGAAGGTTAGGGTTCAAGTTAGGGTTAGGTAAAAAGGTAGTTTTTGTGCTGTGCATATGGGTTGGAGTGTATGTGTGTGTGTGTGTGTGTGTGTGTGTGTGTGTGTGTGTGTGTGTGTGTGTGTGTGTGTGTATGTATGTGTGTTTGTGTCTGTTTCTGTGCACGTCTGCAGGTCAGGGTTCAAGTTAGGGTTAGGTAAAAAGGTAGTTTTTGTTTTGTGCACATGGGTTGGAGTGTGTGTGTGTGTGTGTGTGTGTGTGTGTGTGTGTGTGTGTGTGTGTGTGTGTGTGTGTGTGTGTGTGTGTGTGTGTGTGTGTGTGTGTGTGTGTGTGTGTGTGAAAATGTATGCATGTTTGTGGGTCAGGGTTCAAGTTTGGGTTAGGTAAGGAGATAGCTTTAGTGTTGTACATGTGGGTTGGAGTCTGTGTGTGTGTGTGTGTGTGTGTGTGTGTGTGTGTGTGTGTGTGTGTGTGTGTGTATATGTGTGTGTGTGTGTCTGTGCACATGTTTGCTGGTCAGGGTTCAAGTTACAGTTAGGTAAGGAGATAGTTTTAGTATTGTTCGTGTGTGTGTGTGTGTGTGTGTGTGTGTGTGTGTGTGTGTGTGTGTGTGTGTGCATGTTTGTGGGTTATGTAAGGAGATAGTTTTAGTGTTGTGCATGTGGGTTGGTGTGTGTACTTGAGCTAGTGCTTGCTGTTTAGGGTTAGAGTGGGTTAGGGGATAGCTTTAGTGTTTTTTGTGTGTGTGTGTGTGTGTGTGTGTGTGTGTGTGTGTGTGTGTGTGTGTGTGTGTGTGTGTGTGTGTGTGTGTATGTTTGTATGTGTGCATGTTCCTTGTGTCTTGATTAGTGGTACTATTAGGGAAAGACATTTTCTTAAGATAATGTGCAGAAATAGGGATGGAGCAGGGTTAGGGTTAGCACACACATGAGTAAGATGGTACAGATGAGCAAATGTCAAAGACAGGTAAAGAACAGTGGTGTCTGTGTGAAAGAAACAAAGAGGGGAGGGAAATGGGATACTATCCATAGGAAGGTATTCCAAGACGTCTATGCTATAAAATCTGTAGTTGCTTGTAAAATTTTGTACAACCAAGTAGCCTATAAATAGACAAGACCTTCAGTGCTTCATATTTTAACATTTTGTACAATAAATTCCAATTACATGAGAAAAGACACTTCCAGTGTTTAGCAATAAGGGTTTTAACTAATGCTTTTGACCAAAACAGCCAGTTTATGATAGACTGAAGAACTTTTCAAAGTGTGGAGTAAGATGACATTCCAAACAGATTCAAGCAAAGGACTCAGACATTCAAGGCAGCAGATAGTTGGTGTAACATAGCATTCCAGAGTTTGGTAACTGCAGGACAAGCCATACATTCATCTGTACAGTCAGCCAGCTGATGTGGTTATCCTTCACACACAGATTAGAATGTGCACAGGGGACCAATAACCATTATACATAAATACTATGCAGAGTCTAGTTTTCCTACAGTGTTTTCTATGTTGCGACAGTCACCCCTTTTACCAAATCTGTTAAAGTCCTATCCATGTGGTGACAGTCACCCCTTTCACCAAATCCTTGCAGTGCTGTCCATGTGGTGACAATCACCCCTTTCCCCAAATCCTTGTGGTGCTGTCCATGTGGTGACAATCACCCCTTTCCCCAAATCCTTACAGTGCTGTCCATGTGGCGACAGTAACCCCTTTCCCCAAATTCCTTACAATGCTTACTTATTAAGAGGATGCTGTTAACATCAGGGCAACACAAAGTTGGGGTATAATGACTGCTATCAAGGTAAGCAAAGACCCCCCCCCCTATTTCTTGTCAAAAAGATGAAGCAGAAGAAAGTCTAAGGACCTCTAAAATCTTGCCCAAATGGAGACATAAATATGGATTGTCCAGTGCGGCGCCATCCTTATTAGGCTCACTCTCCTCCTGGCTGCTGTGTTCCCCTGGCCCAGTGGGTCTGCCTCTATCAATGTAAGTATCTGTATGGCTATTTGCTTTTTTGCTTCTTTGCAAGAAAACTGCTGTATTGTTTTATCAATTGTACTTACCTAACAAGCTTGCTTTTGCATTTTTGTTTTGAGCTGAAACGGTTGTCTCCGTGAGTCTGTAGATTGCTCAGTGCAAAGGATTATTGTAGTATGTAGCTTGAGTCCTACCAAGAATGTTTGCAGTTTTGCTCTCCCGGTCCTAATGTTTCTTATCGCTGTTTTTTCTTTTTATTTCACTAGAATTGGGATATATCTACCAGATTAATTGCTCGCTGTACTAAACTTGATATCTTGTACAGCTTAGCATTGGTATTTACCACACTTTAGATACCTTGACCAAGGGTCATTAAGCACGCTCTCATGTTTTTTGATACATGTTGTTTAATAGGAATCACATATCGGCAAGTACATACCCTATGAGATTTTCATTCGGAAAGACTTAACCTACATGGTTTATGGAGCATTTTGATATGAATCCCTTTGTTATACTACTTGTTACATGGGTAGTTTAAATTCCCTCTTTGAAAGCAGTACCTCCAAACTTCACCCCGCACGTGACTAGAATCTACGCCACACACTTTGACTCAGGTTTACTGTATTACTAAGGGTGACTTACTAGCATTTGGGCTACTGTACTGTGCTTATATATATATATATATATATATATATATATATATATATATATATATATATATATATATATATATATATATCTGTGAATTTTGTTACAACGTGCCACTACTGGAAGTGTTGCTGAATTCCATTTATCAGTCCTAAAGCCTGGCCTTTTAGGGGGACAAAACAGTGTACTGGCTTGCTGTTTTAGATTTACTCTTTTTGGTGCCAAAAGTATCACTTGGAAGGGATGCATATACTCCTGTTATCACCGACCTATGTCTGCGTATGTTTTTCCTTTCCTTAGTTAACTCACCCCTCCATGCAATAGTGTTGCAGCGCAAGGCTACACTCCTTATCAGGAGCGTTACTTTAACTGTAAAACAGCTGTTCATCAGTGTTAGCGCATGTTTGTGAATTTGGCTACCTTTATCGGTAGTTTCTGCTAGTGACAACCCTATTGGTAGTCGCTGCTATTGAAAATATGCAGTTCTAAGTGTGGAGTGGTCTATCGTAGCATGGATACACTATATGAAAACAATTTTAAAGCTGAAATACACTTTGACTCGATAAAATTTTAGCTAAACGCAGGCAAATTCTATAAATTTTTTAGCTACTTTTATTCTTTTATTAAGAGGTAGCAGCATAACTCAACCCTGCTTATAAGAGGCTGTGCCTTCTTTCTTGTTTCCTCATGGCCTTCTCACATAGATAAGTTCCAACCAACTATTTTCCCCTTTTATTTACACCTAGTGGCCTACCACCGACTGTTTTTTGTTGGTGAGTGGCTGTAAATTTATGTACTAAAAGTACACCCTGTTTCAAGCTAGCTGAATCTTATTACATGTATATATACAAAGGCTAAGGTTTACTTATGCTGTAGAATAGCTCCTTAACTTACCTTTTCTTAACAACATTAGGTCTATGAGGACTATAACTTTTTTTTCTACTCCTGAACCTTTGAATATGTTTCTGTTTTGATACTGTTTTATTATTTTGTAGACTAATGTATACTAGTGTTAGCTAAATGAAGCTGTTTGTTTGATTGTTAATGCCTTATTCTTTTGCAATATCAGTTGATTGATACTGTCTTATTCTTTCCAGTCTAATGTATACCTATGCTTGCTAATAGACTATTTTTTTTAATTCTACCCTACATGATTTGAAATTAATGCTGATTATTGAAGTCATCCTTTAGTGCAGTTGCTACATAGTATCATTCTTGGTGTATGTGGTGGCTCTCTACATAGGAATGCATGTGTAAGATGTTGTTTATTATTGCATATTCAGTCTTTCAACCTTAATTTTTGTTTTATGTCATATGTTAGACTTTTTTACTGTACAGTTTTTTAATCTACTGCCTTCTTTCTCCTCTCCTTAACCCACCTAGCTTATAAACTATATCCTGCTGTAAGACCTGTGTATGCTACCTGCCTACCCTGCAAGAACCCCCAACATAAATTCAACTATCAAACTACAAGCTAAAGGAAGCTGTTGTCCTATTTTTCAAATCTCCCTCCATCCAAAGAATCAGAGAAAGTATGTCTGACCTATCTACTAAGATGAGAAGTTGTATTGTAACTAAAACCTAGTATTTTGCTACAATGTATTACTTTGTATTAAATCTCCTACCTGAACCAGGTTCCCAGCAGCCTACCTCCCCATCTCCCCCTTAAGGTATTTGTCTCTCCTTATTTTTGTGTTGTCTAACTCTGTCCTCTTTCTTCTTCGTCCTCCTACATAATTTAAATGTAATTTTAAACTTTGTCCACTAGGGGGCTCCCTTTCCAAGTCTCCTATTAGCTTCTAAATAATCCTTACCTTTATCTATTTTAGTTCAACACTAAACTACTCTTATTATCTTCTGTCCTGCCATTTATCTTACTTTGTCTAGTCCCATCTCCTTTCCTCCTTTTTTCTGCTATAGTCCTTAGCTCTAGCTATTTTATAAATATACTAGCACTCCCCTCTTACCTCTTACTTCCAAGAAGTTAGCTGTATTCTGCTATTTCACTGATTGTTTCTGTGAGCTATTTCTCACTTGCTCTGACCTGCTTCATTTGCCCTGCGGGCTCACTTCGCCCCCCCCCACCCTACCCCCAGTTCCCACACACCCCAGTACACTTAACCTTATACCACTCAAACCACACCCCTATCTTCTATTAACCAATTACCTCTCACTTCCTTATTAACTTGCCCATCCTATCCCCTGCTACCTTCATCTACCTCATTTTTTTCTCTAACTACTCCACCCTTTCACTATCTCATTAACTTACCTATCCTATTCACCTGTTTTTCCCTTTAATAACTCTACCCTTTAACCTTGCTCTTACCTATCTCCTAGTATCTATCTCCTATTCCTCCCAGCCATGCCTACTATACACAGGCCTACCCTCAATAATGGACTTCTCTTTCTCACTATTCTTACCCACCTATTTGTATCACATTACCTTACTTGCTATGAGCATCATAGCCTCTCTAATTTTCAGCTCCCCTTAAAACACATAATTTCAATCTCTCCTCTAGCCATACAAACCCACTTGAACATAACATCCTCATCATCCTACCTTCTTCCTAAATTCCACAGATTAACTATATTATGTATCCACACACTAAAAAACAAATCCCTCTCCTCTATAAATTCTTGAAACACCTTCATAGCCATTTACAGCTCCTATTACTGCATGGAGATATACATCCTAACCCAGGCCCAAATAATACAATCTCAGATCCTCATTCTGACCATCCCATCATTTCTCGCAACACCAATATCTCTGATAATTCTCTCCTCACAGGCCACCTCAATATTCGTAGCCTAAATAATAAAATAACCCAACTTCATGCCCTGCTACACGTACATTCTCTTGACATCCTATGTCTTACAGAAACATGGCTCAAACCAGTTACTAAGGATAATGATATAATCCCACCAGGTTATAACATCCCGAGATCAGATCGCCTAAATAAAAAGGGTGGTGGTGTAGCAATATTATATAAATCTCATTTACAGGTTACACTACTAACTACCCAACCTCCCTCACCCAATAGCATTGAAATCCTAATCTCTAAACTACAGATAAATGCTAATAAATCATTATATATAATCTGCTCCTATATCCCTCCAGGCAACAACATTAACACTCTTGAAACTGTCCTTAATTGGCCCTCCGTATCCTTTCCACAAGAAACCATACTCCTTGGAGACTTTAACATTGACTGGAACTGTTGTAACTCTTCCCAGCCTAACACTCATATAAACCTATATGGCTTCAATCAAACCATTACCTACCCTACCAGAACCCATAAACCTAGCAACAAGCAAACCACCTTAGACTGGATTCTAGTTAACAGTAATCCCCTTTCCTATAAATCAGATATACTTCCTGTTGATATTAGTGACCACTCTCTTATCTTCATTGCCAGACAAAAAAACCCATACCTAACCACACAATCTATAGAACTATCCGTAACAAAAAACACCTCAACCAAGCTAGCTTTCAAGCCGAACTTAAAGCTTGCAATTGGTCACCCCTTAAATACCTACCACTTGACAAAGCAGTCTCTTACTTTAATAATACATTTCTACAAATCCTAGAACACCATGCCCCCTCTCAGACAGTCAGAACTAAGAGAAAACCTGCACCTTGGCTCACTAAGGAGACAAAACAAAAAATCCTTCAAAGAAATCAAATTTGGTCTAAATGGAGAAATACTAAAAAACAACTGATCATGAAATCTTTAGACAGTTGAGAAATGCTACAAAAAAATCAATATTCCAAGATAAAAAGAACCACTACCATAAGCTCCAGCACACCCAACATAAAAACCCTCAAAAATTTTGGTCAGGTATAAATAGCCTACTCCACCCAGGGCAGTCCAAATCTCCAACCCCAGCAAATTTGACTCAAAATTCTCCCTGCCAAATTGCCATTTCCTTTAATAAATTCTTTGTGGACTCAGTCCAATCATTAGCAAGAACCTTATCACCAGCCAGAATCTCCAACACACTCTCACAAACCATTTTACCTCCTCCCCTCCAATTACAGCTTGTTCCAACCTCTCTCATCCATACCCACCTTCAAAAACTAAAACCATGTACCCCCTCAGCTGACCTCCTTCCAGCTGAAATTCTGCAAATGGCAGCTGGATTACTTTCTTACCCTATCTCTATCTTAATTAATAGGACCATCACAGAATGCACTATACCATCTCTTTGGAAGGTCTTGTATATTATACCTCTACATAAGGGAGGAAGCTCAACTGAACTCTCCAATTTCTGTCCCATAGCTCTACTTTCTCCTTTAGCAAAAATCATGGAGAGATGCATTCACTGGCAACTTCTCGATCATCTCCTCCAAAATAATCTTTTAGTCAGCTGCCAGCATGGCTTTAGACCTTTTCATAGTACTACTACTGCACTCCTATCCTTTTCTGACTCAATTAATAAAAATTGAAACAACAACTTACTCACCTCTACTCTCTTTCTAGACCTCTCCAAAGCCTTTGACATGGTGAATCATCACTTAATGATAGATATACTTACTTCACTTTCATTTGACACTCAGGCAGTCAAATGGTTTGAATCTTATCTTAGAAATAGACAACAGGCAGTCCTCTGGGACAACAACTTATCCAATCTACTCCCTATCTCGCAGGGAGTCCCACAAGGCTCTATTTTGGGGCCCCTCCTCTTTTCTATTTTTATCAGTGACCTGAAAACATCCCTACCTCAAACTACCTGTATTCAATATGCCGACGACTCGACCCTAATCTTCGCTGCAGCATCTTCTGCTGAACTTCAGTCTAACACCCAAAAAGTATTTACCTTAGTTGAAAATTGGTTCTCCAAACACTGTCTCCTCCTTAACCAAAAAAAAAAAAAAAACTTCTACTGTTTACCCCTACCCAGAAGTCTCCCTCTATTGATTTCACAATTACATCAAATAATGGCACTGTAATTGTACTAGACTCAACTACTAAGCTCTTAGGCATAACAATTGACCAAAACCTCAACTTTGAATCACACAAATTCAACCATCAAATCAGTGACTAGAAAACTGGGATTCCTCTATAGGCTAAAACCCTTCCTTACACCTATAGCCAGGACTACTATTGCCCAAACTCACCTAATTTCCATGCTTCTGTATGCCTCCCCAATTTTTACAAATCTATCTAAAAATAATCAAAATAAGCTGGCCACTTCTTACAATAACATTGCCAGATTTGCCACTGGGTCCTCATTCCATACTCACCATTGTCAAAATCTAAACTAGGATGGTTGGAACTGCAAAACCAGCTTCTTTTTCAGCAACTAACCATCACCCACAAAATCTTGCATCATCCTACAAATACTCCCATTCTCTCTAACTTGATCAACCCATATAAAAATCTAAGTACCCTACGCTCAGCCAATAAATTACTAGCTTCAACCCAAAAATCCAATAACAAATCAGGTGATTCTCTATTTACTAACACCATTGGAATCCTTTGGAATAAACTTCAAAGTAATCTTATATCCCTTTCATCTACTCCTCTGTTCAAAAAGCATCTAAAAACCTTCCTTAATTCACAATGGCTGCGTCCATGCACCAATCCTGGCTGAAACTCTTTTAGTCACAACTAACATTTCTTGTTTACAAAGTTTTCTGCTTTAAACTCTGTTCTCAAGTGTCTATTTTGTCTTGTACCTATTATTCTATTTCCTTAGTAATATGTCCTTCACTCATTGCTGTTTCTTTTGTTATGTAATGTAAATAAGCCTAACTCATAGTTTTTTTTTATTACTATGTATAACCAATTGTTGATTAGTATCCCCTTATGTCTATAGTTACTCATGTATATTAGTTGTATCCAGCTGCTGTGAAGCTTTTCTCCCTGGGCCTCTACTGAAAATGGACATATATCCAGCTAGACTAGCCTGGTCAATAAATGTAAAATAAAATAAAATAAATAAATAAATAAAAGACCATGTCAGTATTGCAAATAGATCCAAAACACTGGCTTGAGGGAAGGTCAAACACCTGTTTGAGAAAAATCAAATGAGGCTAAGGCTGCCATATGAAACTTTAGATTTTTAAAACTACAATCCACTCTGCTACAGGCCCCATGAAGGCTCAGTGTTTCTCCAGTAAGTGTTTTACAACTGTAAATGCCTATTTATGTTGAATTGTATTACACATTTTACAACTGTATATGTTTATGTTGAATTGTGTTAGACATCTAATATGTTTTATGCTTTATTTTTGATGTTACTATGGCATGCACCAAGTTGTTTTTAGTATAATAGTATTGTATGGTCTATTTGCATAGCTGCACCTTGTTCACTAATGTTATTCATGTAATTGTGTTGTGTGTAGACAGCTCATACTAGTGTCTAAATTATTTCTATATATTTGTGCTGTTACTGGTGGATAGAATCACATTAGAGAACCACGACAGATTGCTGCTCGCTATATTTTTATCTGTGACTGCATAACTGTCTGGGGTTTTTTTTTCTAATGTTCTTCCAATTGGCTCAGTATCTGCATATACTAAGTAGTTGGTTCAGGACATTGTCCTGCATGTGGTAGCTATTTGCTCAGTGTGTTTTTTATAATCTTTATAATATATATTTACCATCACAAAGGTGCTTACTCCTCTCTGTACTCTTCTTTTCTAGACCTAACACCACTCTTAAGTATTCAACTGCGGTACCACCTTTATCAGTCTTGTAAGAAAAGCGCAGTCCGGGTCTGAACTGTTTGCAAACAGCTACAGTTAACTTTGAGTATGTGTCTACCTGTTTGAGCCAATATTCATTTTCCCCTGGAGAGCACTCTGCTTTGGCTTGTAAGCAGCCCCCCACACACACACACACACACACACACACACACACACACACACACACACACACACACACACACACACACACACACACACACACACATCTTCCACTTTCTCTTATTCCCTTCTGTTAGCAAATAGTATCCATAACTGATCAATACTGTGTGTTTGTTAATTTAAACTATGACCACAGTAGCCTACTGATACAAGGTTATCCTGTTTTTCCACCTGAGAAATTAAGAAATGACTTACAGTTTCAGAGCAGTCCTTGGTCAATTGTGATTGTTTCTTAACACATACTTGTCTTTGCTTTGTGATTGTTTCCAGCCCCTCATACAAGCAACTAACAGGGTCTCTACCCACTTTGCTCCCCACCCTGCCCCCTATTCCCTCCTGCCCCCAGTGGTCCCACCTTTATTGCACTCAAACCCCATCCCATCCTTCCAATAGCCAACCACAGTGCTAACCCAACACTACCTCCTCCATCTTCCCTTTACTATCACACCTCCTCAACTAACATGTACAAGCATACCTTTCCTATGCTCACTGCATGCACTCTCCTTGCATATCTTACATCCTACCAAAGCTCCATCATTCCCCCACTCAACCACTACCACTGTACTGCTACTCACACCACCACTCATGTCTCACCCACACTCAGCTCCCCTCCCACCAGCTCAAGAACCATCCCTATGCACCCCCCCACATATTCTACTAACTATATTACTCAAACATAAAGCATCCCTACAACTTAACATAGTAACCCTCCCACCATACCTATTACCCACAGAGCAGAATCATAAAGTTTCCCTTATAAACAAACACAAAAACTGAGAAAACTAATAATCTCATGCATATCAAAACTAGCCCTAAGTGGAGATATCCACCCCAACCCTGGCCCTACTATCTCCAACCCCAATCCTCATAATCAGACTAGAAACCACAACTTCTCCCATATTACAGCCAATAGAAACCCAAGTGACTTCCTTCTACTAAGCCTAAATATTAGAAGTATATCCAACAAAGTCCATGAACTCCATGCCACCATAGACTTGTACTCCCCAGATATAGTCATCCTGACAGAAACCTGGCTAAAACCTCACATTACCAGTGAGCAAATACTCCCTACAGGTTACGGCATACTAACAGTAGACCGGCTAAACAAAAAAGGAGGTGGTGTAGCTATAATATTTAAACAGCATCTAAACATCCAGATCTTAAAATCATCAGCTCCACAAATAGGCAATGAAGAAATAATATATACCAACCTCAAAATTAACCAAAACAAAACCATCAACATAATTGGATGCTACTTCCCACCTGGCCAAAACATCCCTCCACTAGAAAACCTCCTCAGCTGGTCTACCCACCACCTCCCCCAAGAAACTATCATCTTAGGTGATTTCAATATTGACTGGCAATCCTGTTCTGGCAACAATCCAACCCATCATGTACACCTCCATGGCTTCACCCAACTAGTCCTGTCACCAACCAGGATAAATAAAAACTCCAGCAAGCACACTACCCTGGACTGGATACTAATCAGTAAGAGCCCCCAGTCATATATAACAGGCTGCTTATCAGATAGCCTCAGTGATCACTCCCCAACATTCCTACTCAAAAAATACCTATACCAAGCTAAACCTGTCATCTACCATCAAATACGTAAAAAACTAAACTTTAACCCACTCACATTCATCGCATCCCTCAAACAATGTAACTGGCATCCTCTAAAGTACCTCAGTCTAGATGACGCAGTTGAATTTTTTAATACTACCTTCCTGAACATCCTTAATTACCATGCCCCCATAAGATTTTCCAGAACCAAAGCACAACCCTCCCCATGGCTACAGAAAACCACTAAGTCAGAAATGAAAAACAAGGATAAAGCCTGGGAGCACTGGCACAAAACCAAAACCCCCTCAGCTAGACAGAAATTCCTAGAACTACACAATAGAGTCAAAAAGCTAATAAAACAGGACAAATCACAATACTACCAGTCTGCCCTAGACTCCTCCCAACACAGCCCCAAACAATTCTGGTCCTCCATAAACTCCATCCTCCACCCAGTTAAAGTCAGTACCCCTCCTCCTAACATCCCTCACTCCTCAGAAAATATTGCTACCTCATTCAACACACACTTCACCCAAACCATACTATCACTAGCTAAACAACACAACCCGCCTCCCCTCGACCCCACACCTTCAACTAGTAATCTCCCCACTGCCTTCTCTTTTTCTCCTGTACCTACCTCCAACATAAAAAACTCTTAACTAAACTTAAACCCACTAAATTAGCAGCAGACAACCTCCCAAGTGAATACCTACAAATCGCAGCTGATGCTCTGGCCTACCCAGTATCCATCTTGATTAACCGATCTCTGTCAGAAAGTTACGTTCCCACACTGTGGAAAGTATCACATATAATTCCCCTCCACAAAGGTGGACCCTCCGCAGAACTAACCAATTACTGCCCCATAGCTATTCTCTCTCCACTCTCCAAAATACTAGAGATGCATACACTCTCAGGTCACAGACTACCTACTTATTAACAACCTCCTTTCCAGTACTCACCATGGTTTCTGACCAAACCATAGCACCACCACTGCCTTACTCTCCTTTACTAACACTAGCCTTCAGCATAAAAACAATGGCTATCTCTCCTCTGCTACTTTCCTAGGCCTATCTAAAGCATTTGACATGGTCCCACACAAACAACTTATCTCTGTCCTCAATAACCTATCCTTCTCACAATCAGTCACCAACTGGTTTCAGAGTTACCTATCTGACCACCAACAATCCGTTGTATGGCAGAATGACATATCTCCCCAACTACCTGTCTCCATAGGGGTTCCCCAAGGATCCATCCTTGGACCCCTACTCTTCTCTGTTTACACCAATAATCTAGCCTCTGCCACCAAACATGGCACACTCATATAATACGCAGATGACTCGACCATCATCTGCTCAGCCCAGTCCCTACCCAAACTGCAAAAAGTCACACAGGAAGCCTTTTCCTCTGTTGAAACATGGTTATCCGATGCCCAATTAATACTCAACCCAAACAAACTAAACTACTCATCTTCCAACCCACCAAACATATTCAAAACAACTCTCACTTTAACATCACAGCAAAAGACAACACCACTATATACCCAACTGAACACACCAAATTGTTAGGAGTGGAAATAGACAATAAACTAAAATTTGACATTCACATATCCATGACCATAAAAAAAGTCCACAAAAAACTAGGAGCGTTATACAGAAATAAGCAATTTCTCACCAAAGCAGCAAAGATTTCAATAGCAAGTTCCCACCTTATCTCCACCCTACTTTATGCCTCTCCAATATATACCAACCTAAGGCAATGCAATCTAAACAAGCTAGAGACCTGCTACAACAAAATCGCCAAATTCACCACAGGGGCATCCTACCGTAATCACCACTGTCTCTCACTTGCTGAACTGGGCTGGCTTGAACTCCCTCACCTCCTTCAGGGGTATCAACTCTCACTCGCCCACAAACTATTAAACCATCCACTAAATGCCCCATCCCTCCAGAATCTACTCCAACCCTATCGCACCACCAGACCACTAAGATCCAGCGACAAAAATCACTTGCAGATCACTAAAGCCAATAACTCTGCTGGTGAAGCACTATTTTCTTGAGCCATAGCCAAATTATGGAACTCACTCCCATCCATAATTACCTCCATACCATCATGCACCCACTTCAAAACTTTACTAAAAGTGCACCTAAAAACATGCTGGCTATGCCCTTGCAACTCCCACTCTAATATCATCCACCCCATCCAACCACTACGTTTCTCTCCACTCCACTAACTACCTTGATTATAGCAAGCTCAGATGCTCATAAGCATAGTACTTATTATACAGCAGGAACTTCTCATTGTAACATTTGTTAATGTCTGTTATGTACTTCACAGATAAAGATTCTAGTTGTCTACTGATGTACTATGTTCTTCATCTGTAAATATGTTGTAAGTAATTACTATGTTAAATTGTTAATCGCTATGTAATCCAATGTAACTACTGTCTGTTTATTTTACTGTGGAGCTTTTCTCCCCGGGCCTCCACTGAAAATGGACCTACGTCCAGTCGGACACTCCCCGTCAACAAATTTAAATAAATAAATAAAATAAATAGTGCCTGGAGCAAATCAATCAGAAAGTGAATTTGTTCCTTTTCCCAGTTTGTCTAGAACAAAATTCAATATCTTACAGCTAGTTAAGTATGATTCCACAAGGGCATATTAAGTCTGATGGTGCTCAGTAAACCTAATTTTTTTCTTAAGGAGCATAAAAGCATAGTTTGTGACTTCCACAGTAAGCCAAGAAGCAAAAATCTCAGAAAAATGCTGAGGGTATGACAGTCTTGTTAAATATAAATGAATGTTTAGTATCCATTCTTCCAGTCTAATTCAGACTGTAGGATAAAGGAGCTCTACATGAAACCATTTGTTAAACGTAAAAGCCACTGCATTCATACTAGTATGTACCTATGTGTGGACACCCCCACCCCACCCCCAATTTGCTCACAATAAAAAAGACTCCTTCATATACTTTATGCCTCTTCCCATTCCCAAACAAACTAGAACAAGAATTTCTAGATTTTCTGTAGCAAGACAGAATTGTGAGAGACAGTTATGTGAGATAGAATACAACGAAGCATGGGTAGATACATCATTTTCAGAGTTGTAGTTCTCCCTAAAGTTGACAAATTTAGTGTCTTCTACTATTAAATAGTTTATGCCACAAAGGATGGAGATTAGTGTATTGCAAGGTTTCTGTGGAGGAGTGAAGGTGTACATGTACGCACGTGGTGGAGATCCTAAACCAAGAAAATAAAAGTAATGCCTTAGAGTCTCTCAAGAGGTGGATAACTGGATTGAATGGAAAGAGCTCTGTTTTGTTCACAATAATTTATAATCCAGAAAGTAAATCAGTTATCCCACAATAACATATAGTTTTCTCTTTGTCGTGTGCAAACATTAATAATTAAACTGCTTCTTTAAGGTTATGCCAACCTTAGTGTTCAGGGATGAGAAGAAATAGTGTGGGATGCTGCAGAGATACTAGATCAGCACCTTTTGGGAGTGAAAAATTAGCTAAGATGTCACCTTTTGTAGAAGCACTAGCCACTTGACCATTCAAAACGTGGATGGCCTTAATTACTGGGGTGAAAAACTGAAAGCAGCTAATGATTTTCACAAATGTTGCAAAGAAATATAATTAAAAGCTTTGTCAAAATCCCCAAGGATTGTCATGGATGGTACTGAAAGCTTCTTAATTTCTTGTAGCAAGGTGAGGAGAGCTCTTAGGATATCAAAACTGGGATGTCCCTTAATGATGCATGCTTAATGAGGGCCATTCAAGTGTTGTAAAAGGCATTAAACAGGGTGAAGGCTGCAGACTTTACTAGGGTCTTTTCTTTGTTTTGGAAGAACTATATTTCCTGGATTCTTTGAAAAATGTGGGCTCCTACTAAAGCCATCTTATTAATTAGCTCTTCTGTAAAGTTGTGGTGAGTAGTGGGGTACAAAGTTCCTAAGGTTCTGTAGATGGCTCATCAGGCCAATAGTTCTTATAGTTTGACATTGTTTACTGTTCAGAGATGGAAGTGACTAGGAAGAAATGCAGAAGGTCTCATTTCTACAAGGGAAAGATTGTGGCCAAAATGATTCTTGCTGCTATTCTTCTGTTTTGTCTGATACCACAAAGATAAAGTCAATGGCTTTAAGATGAGTAAGACACTGGGCCTCATATGACATTCATGTGGCAGCTCTTTTGCCACAACGCCATTTGAGAATGTGGGCTAGAACTTTGCCTGTAAAGTGTCTTTGGACCAATGAGAGGCTTGATCCTTGCTCCTTGCTTCAAATATTATGATGCTCTTGTTTTGGTTTCAGAAGGTAAAGGTGTCTTTAGGCCTTTGTACCAGCAGATATTTAAGGTCGGCCTCAAGTGTTTCTTTCAATGTTCTTTCAAATATCCTAACTTTGTTACTGGACTTTGCAGGATGGCAGGCTTTGACAGCTGTAGAACATGATATAAGCTGTAGCTCAAAGCTGCCCCGTTAAGTTATAGCAGCTAGAATCTTTTTAAGATTTAACTTAATATAGTTATCCATTATCTCACGCCTATGCATCACAACTGGCCAGACTAATGTTATCAGCAGTGTCATTGTGGCATCTTTCTTTTGACTGTGATCTTTCCACAGCTGGGTGATGAAACTGATGTTCAATTTATCTGCAGCTAACCTTGCCCAAATTTCTTCACTGCAAATTTAAGTCCAGAGAAGTGGCCCTCTCCAATTGGCCAAATTTAAACAGTTACACCTTTGGTTGCTGTCAGTCTTCCAGTTTTTTTCCAATATATAAATACCTAGTCAGTACAAAGGTAAACAGTTTACCTTAGACTACCAAAAACTATCTTGCCTTATACATATTTACCCAGCAAAGAATATGTAGATACAAAATTAGTCCAGTCAGGGATGTAATTAGGGAGTCCATTGCATTTTATCTGTCTCTTCTACCATTTCAATCACAAATTCTGTTCACCAAAACAATTCATTTTCAGATGTCTGTCTGCCTTTGTCACTCTTATAAAAATCAGAATAAGTGATTAATAATGTTGCCCTCTATCTATTCATGCATGCATGCAAACATCCATCCATCCATCCATTTATTTATTTCAGGACTTGTTTTATTGAATTCATGACCATGAGGAGAAAGAGCTTATCCTAGCATGCAACAGGCATATGACAGCATGTGATGGTCTGCATGCCTATGAGTTGCTGGAAAAAACAGAGACCTGATGAAAAAAGGATGTGAGAGTTGGTGACACTACAATCACAGAGGTCATTGAAATTGTAGGGGTCTAGAACATTTTCAGCTTTCCCCTGACAAGTAAGCAGGTAACACAGTTCCTTATAGTTCAGCAGTTCCATTATGTAGATGAATACTGAGATGAAGGAAAAATTAAATAAAGTAATTAATTTCTTTCTTTTATACTCCTACTGTTCCATCTTGTTTTTTACTAAGTAGCACTGCATCCTAAAACAGAAAACTAGTGCATACCCAATAGACCCAAAAGACATTTTCAGGGGTCTACTTCTTAACACGAAACCTAACCGAGCACTCTGTCCAATTTAAACAGCTGTTGATGTAAATAATAAAAGATTATTTTAATCTGTCTGTATGTCTGATGAGAGATAGAATGTCCTGATCAAAAATAAAAGCGGGAAGCTTCTGACTGCCAAAGAAGAGCAGAATGAAAGGTGGATCAAACCCTTCCAGGAAACCCTAAATCAACCATACCCAACAATCACCTATGACTTTTGACATGGATGAGGCTCAGGAGGCGGTACAAGTGAACACTGGTGTGATCACCATCGAGGAAGTAAACTTCGTGATCAGAAGCCTCAAGAATAACAAGGCAACTGGCTTGGATGAAATACCTGCAGAGTTTATGAAAAACCATGGTGAAAGAGCTTGTGATGCTATTCAACAAGTGCTGGCAAACCGGAGTAGTCCCAGAAGAATGGGAGAGAGGTGCCATAGTCAAGATTCCAAAGAAAGGCAACACGTCTGATTGCACTAACTGGCGAGGCATCACCCTGCTCTCTGAGAACACAACCAGGATCAAATAAGGCTGTATTTTGTTCCCGCTCCTCTTCCTCACTGCTGTGGACTATGTCATGCAATGAGCAGGAACGCACATCAGAGCTGGTATCCACTGGACTGATCAAGATCGCTTCGGTGACCTGAATTTTACTAACAACATCAACTTGCTCAAAGAGGATGAGATGAAGCTGCAGGATGCGATGATCGGCCTCGACTGAGAAGCCACCAAGATTGGCTCAGGATCAGCGTCGATATGTCAGAGATTATGAACATACATGCCACGGCACACAGCCTAAATGAGGGGAGTGATGATTGGACCAAAGCGGCTTGAGGAAGTGGAGAGATTCACCTACTCACCAAAGACGGAGAGGTAGCAGGGATGTCAAGTGCTGCATCAGGCAGGTGACAGCAGTCTTCTGGGGGATAAACAAGATCTGGTCCTCTCTATCCATCTGCCTGAAGATCGAGCTCTACCTCCTTACCTCTATCATGATCCCAATGGCCATATATGCCAGTGAAACCTGGAAGGCATCAGCAAGTATCAACAAGAAGCTTGAGGTCTTTCAGCAGAGGTGCCTCTGCCAAATTCTCAAGATCCGATACTACAATCCTATCACCAATGAAGAGGTTCTAAGAAGAAGTGGCTCATGCAAACTCCATACCATCTTCACTCAAAGAAGACTTGGACTGGCCAACAACATCCTTTGAATGGAGAACCATCGGATCTCAATGACGGAAATGACATGGGTACCTCCTGATGCCAAACAACCAAGAAGATGCCCATGGAACATTTGGAGAAGAGTGTTTGTACAAGACCTGAAGGCACTGAACATCAGTTGGGATGAAGCTGAGATCTTTAGCAAAAACTAGAAACGCTGGAGAATGCTTGTTGCCCGATATGCTATGTATCATGGGAGGATCTAAGTCTAAGTCCAAGTAAGTAAGTATGTCTGATGTGAAAGCTCTGCCTCAACACCTCTAATCTTCATATATACTACCTGTGAAATCACACCGCCTCATTAGAACAGGAATGTATAGAGTTGTGGTACACAGGTGGGTATGTTGGAGAGTTGGGGTGAGGGGGTTATGCATGCTGAAAAAAAAAAACATTTAAATTAAATTTACTTTAACCATGAGGGTCTAGCAGTAGGCGGTACAATCAACCTCAGTAGGTAATGGGTAGTACATTCCTATCTAATTGCTTAAAGCAGACCCTTTTTACTATACTGGTTAAACAATTTATGCTTAAATAGTGAGGCAAGAGCAATGCTTAAAAAGTGAGACAAGGGAAAGCGGATCCTTATAGTTCAGTAGTCAGCAAACCACAAATGAGTCAGTGAATATGTGAGGATATAAATTCAACATCTTCATATGACCACTGTTCTGAATGGAATCTGTCTGACCAATCAGCCACTGTTATTTCACTGTTGCATATTTGTAAACTTTGGCTACAACACATGGAAATTGGATTCTTGTTTCTTAACTGCTCAGACAGTAGAAAGTGGGTTAGGGAGTTGAATTACACGTGACGCTGGATAGATATGACTTCTTGGCTTGAGTTACACAAACCATGCTAAAGAATAAAAGTTAAAGGCTACTATTACATTGTGTCAATCATTCTTTATGTGTTAGCCAAACAAGTGTAATGATGAAAACAAGAAATTTGACAACCCTGCCTGATGGGTATAATGCTTCAGTTTTGAGGTACTATGAGTAGCCCATAAGGGATCTGCAGGATCTTGTACTATAAGATCTATAACCAGTCATCCAAGGTTAGGATGAATGTCTCCACATTTTAAAAGAATAACATGAAATACAGGGCATTTTGTAAGACATGTTAAACCAAGGCCCCATCTGCCTAAGCTGGTGATAGTTCAGGTAAATGAAAAAGATCCCATGGCACCTATCAAAAACAGTTGGGGAAGTTCTCCAATGTCCTGGTCAAATTTCCCCTAATCGAGTAAATACTACCTTGGTTCTTTACTGAAAAGAGGTAATTAGCTTAGTGGGATCAACCCAATCAAAAAAGAATAGATAAATAAATAAAGTGCTATACTGTAATTTGTTTAATTGCAATATATTTCTAGTAAGGAGATTCTTTCACAGTATCAAATCAACAAAACTATAAGTACCTACAAAGTGGCAAGGAATCTAGGATCACAAGTTGACTGCAACCTTAACTTTGACCACCATGTGTCTACTGTAGTAAGGAAGGCTTTCTACGCAGCGCACTTGATTAGTAAAGACATCGCCTTGAGAGCAAAGGAGGTTATAAGCCCTCTATGCTCAGCACTAATCAGGGTCATAATTGAGTATAATGCCCTGTTCAGCATGTACCATACAAAGCACCTACAGCAATTGGAGAGACCTGAGCTTTCAAACAAAGAAATCAAGAAACTCCAGCGCATGCCTTACATGACTAAGTAAAGTCCCTGTCACTACACCCTGTATTGTATAGACGTCTTAGGGGAGACTTGTTTCTGGCTTACTGAGCAAACTCAGACCCAAACCTAATGAACTTGCTGAACATCCCTAAATCAAATTAAAATAGAAATACCCATCCCAGGGACCTAAATATGACCTGCAACTTAAACAGGACATGTTGGAGGGACAGATTTGTCTCCCATTGACTTCCATGTCTTTGGAATAGGCTACCAATTCATGTGAAACAGAACATCTCTATGACACTGTTCAAAAGGACCTGGATGAGTGGATGGGGCACCGTAAATTCTTACCGGGGATAGTGCCCACAGCCTTCCTGGACATGGGCAGTCATTACTAAATGAATTCCTGGGTATTGACTATCGTATCTATGGTATTAAATTGGGATGAAATGGCTAGGCTTGAAATGACCTCCTGGTCGATAGTCTAGTAAACTCCTATGATCCTATGATTGTATGATTATATTTGATTTTAGAGTAATTGTGTTTAATATTTGTTGATTAGAGAACATTGTCATATTGAAATACCGCAGTGGCTAACATATAGATGGTCAGTATGGTGTGAAAATTACTGATTGCCTTTTCTGGTTAGGATTTTCATAGGTTCATAGGTAGGTACTAGGCTATCTGCCTGAATGCATTTATAAGCCTAGCCAGAATGTGTTGGCTTTCGCCACCACCTTAGATTAGTTCCCTGTGCCTTTGTCCAGCAGAGCTATTGAAGTGATCCCTGGGGTAAACTTACTGTTTCCCATCCACTCGTCAAGGTTTCTCTTGAAGAGGGTTAGCGAGGTGCTCTGCCTAATGTAGATTGGAATTTTGTTCTAGAGCATGGGAAGTCTCTGGGACAGGAATCTATCCCTCCAGCACGTCCTTTTTATTGTTGTGGTGAGGTTTAGATCCCTGGAGCATGTGGCTCGAGGGGATATGGTTATCTTTAGGTGGAGCATGAACATCAATTCAGGGTTGGACATGGCCTTGTATGTCAGGCAGAGATCACCTCTGAGTAGGCGGTATGCAACTGAGGACAGCTGAAGTATCTTCAGTCGAGCTGCATAGGGCATATGCTTGAGGCCAGTGATCCTCTTGGTAAGGTACTTCTGTGGTCTTTCCAGTTGTTGCAGGTGTCTTGTAAGGTGCATCCCAAATGGGGCATTGTACTCTATGATGGGTCTGATGAGTGATGCATAGAGGGGCCCAATGACCTCTTTTGATCTGGATGCAAACCCTTTTGTGATTAGGTGGGCCACATAGAAGGATTTTCTAACCACTTTGGCAATGTGATTATCAAAGGAGAGGTTACTATCTACTTGGGTCCCCAGATCCCTTATTACGTCTTCCGTATTTAGGGGCTACCACCTATGTGGTAGTTTGTGGGTACTTTGTTTTTTCCAAAGGGGATGACTATGCACTTTTTGGCATTTAGCTTGAGGCCATGGTTTTGACACCAGGTATCTGTCTCAGTGAGACCCTTTTGGAGGATGTCTGTGTCAGATGGAGAGTCAATTATAGCCCCTAGTTTACAGTCTTCTGTGAACTTGGTCAGCCATCATCCTCCTGTGCTTGCCTGCACCTCTGAGAAGTATATGCCGAACAGGAGGGGTCCTAGAACTGAGCCCTGGGGAATGCCAGTTGTAACTGGTTTAGAGTCAGACCTAGCTCCCGCAACTCTTATCATGTGGGTTCTGTCCATGAGCCAGTTGGTAACCCATCTCATGATGTAGGGGTTTATGTTCAGGCTGGTGAGCTTGTCTATAATACCTGAGTGGGGAATGGTGTCAAAAGCCTTTGCAAGGTCTATGTAGGCTGTGTGGACCACCTTTCCCTCATCTATAGCCTTGGGAACTGTCTCAAAGAAGTCCACCAGGTTTAGGAGGCATGATCTGCCCTTAACAAAGCCAAACTGGGTAGGTTCCAGTGTTTGGAGGTTTCCTATGTCTCTGTTAATGAGATCCATGATGATGCACTCCATAGCTTATAGTTCCCAGGATCCGTTGTTGCTCCACCTTTGTGGAGTGGAATAACCATTGCTGTGCACCACTCTGTGTGCGCATAGCCTGTGGAGAGGCTGAGTTTAAACAGTGTGTTTAGGTGAGGGGTTAGTTCATCTTTGAGCTCATGTAGGATGCAGCCTGGGACACTGTCCGGTCTCATCGATGCTGTGTTTCTGGCTTTGGAGAGGGCTGTTTTAACCTGAGTGTCTGTGATTTCAGGGGCACTACATTCTTCTGGTATAGTTACGGACCCTTTTGGGGGTGAGAGGGGGGTGAAGTTTGCACTGAACCTGTCTGCCAGGATGTTGGCTATATTGGTCGGTTCAGTGTATTTTGTGCCATTCTGTACTAACTCAGAGCAGATCCGAGAATTGCCACTTAGATTCTTGACATAGCTAAAAAATGCCTTGTGGTTATCTTTGGACTTCATGGCAATTTGTCTTTCAAAGCTAGCCTTGGATGATTTTATGAGGGAACGTAGTTTCTTACTGATACTGATCAGGGATGTCTTCCCTTCTTGGGATTTTACTCTTTTCTGTACTAGTTTCCTCCTTCTATTGTATAGCTTGTTTATGGCAGGGGTCCACCAGACTGGTTTTCTTTTCTTGGAGGAGTGAGTCTTGGTTTTGTTTGGGATAGCACAATCCATGCATTCTTGTAGGTGCGCATAGAGTGCATTAGTAAAGGATTTTGCAGCGTGGACAGCATTATCCTTTAGAATGGGGGCTTTGAAACTTCCCACCTCGGTCTTAAGTAACATGAAGTTTGCTTTTGAAAAGTTTTTCACAGTGGTTTCTATGACCAGGGGTGGTGGCAGAATGTGGATATCCAGAGTGATTAGTTTATGGTCAGATCTAACCAGTGAGTGGTTGACCTCTTGTGTGGAACACCGATCGTCCATGTTGGTGATGACCAGGTCCAGTATGTTGTCACCTCTGGTAGGGGTGTTAACCAGTTGATCCAGGGCATTTGAGTTTATAAATTCTAGGAAATGTTGGGCAAGGGAGTTTGTACTTGAGTAGTTCTCCCAGTTAATGTTTGGGTAATTGAAATCACCTAATATCAGGGTGTTAGGTAGGACCTTTATGTTTCCCAGTGTTTCTAGGAATGCGGAGTGGGGGTCCTGGGACATGGTGGGTGATCTGCAGCAAGCTATAATTTGAGTAGCAATTTTGCCCATTGTTAGTTGCACGTGGATGATCTCTGAAGCATCATGCTGTGCCACTAACCTGGAGGTGTGGGTATCCTTGATGAATATGAATACTCCCCCGCCTTTTGTATTTCGGTCCAAGTTTTGTGGCCGAAATGTATGGTATGAGTTGTAGTGCTTGGGTGCTCTCTGGAGCCTTAAACCAGGTTTTTGTTACTGCACATATATCAATTTCTCCATACTGAGGAGTGCCTCGAGTGCATGCATTTTGAGGTTTAGACTTCTGGCATTGAGTAGCATTACCCTCAGTTTTTTGTTACTTGTGCTATTTATGGTGGTGGGTTTGTCTTTTGAGCCTTGCCTAAAAAAGGCACTATGGGGGTGGCAAGAGCCTTGGCTAGTATTCGAAAGCCTAAGGGTGACAGGTGCAAGCCATCTCTAGCAAAGCAGCATGGCTTGTCGAGCATGTCATCCCAGGCTGACAGACACTGGATCCCCTTTGAATGACAGCAGAAGCTTAGCCAATTGTTGAAATTGATAATTTTTCTCTATACCATGGTATCATTCTTAGTGAGGGCAGGATGCTACTCAGGGTCAGGGTCATAATGGCCTGGGCTATGTGATCAGAGAGCTCCCCCATGTCTCTTTTCATGTAGTCCAGGGAGATACAGCTCAGGTCATTCACACCAACATGGACAATGACAGAGTCATATTTGTACTTGTTCTGGAGTGACCTGAGTGCTTGTGTTATGTGGTGGATCCTGGCACCTGACAGGCAGCTAACAGTAATCTTCTCCTTGTTCAGCCTAGTGAGTGGGACGTCAGTGTGCCTGACTATAGAGTCACCTATTACTAGTGTGTTGGGTATGTTATTTTGCCTTAAGGGCTGTGATTGTGTGGCACACTGGTTTTGTGAAGTATGTGTTTCATGGTTTGTGTTAGGGGGTGGAGGTTGCTTGGATGTCTGCTTTGGAGGTCTCTGTTGCTTCTGCAGATTTTTATTTAGAACCTACGAGTATGTTTTCGTGTATTTATGTGTGTTTTTTGCCAGTGCCGGTTTCATAGGTCTATGTGAGACGGGTTGTGTGATGCAAGTAATTCCCTTCTCATCTTGACTGCCTGTTCCAGTCTTGGGTTGAGAGAGATTAGCCTCCAGTTTGGCTGTATAACTGCATCTCTCGCATGTATTAGTGTTTGATGGAAGGAGGAGAGGGTTGTCTGTGTACATGAGGCAATTGTCACATTGCCTCAAAATGCCCAGATTCACTAGTTGGACCAGAGAGTACACCTGAAACTGCCCTTTGGACATGCCTGGATAGGTACAGTGAACCATTTTACTGATTGGCTGGTAAGGTCGAATAGAGAGCCTTGTCCTTCTCTACAGTATAGGGAGGGGTCTAGTGCTAATGTTTATTAGTGCTTGCTATGAGTTTTGAGCAAGTGCCGATATGAAAAGTGAATGGTTTGAGTGCTTAAGTTGAAAGTTTGTCTAGTTCCAAGGGAAAAATTGAAGAGTAGACTTTGTGGAGCCGAGAATAGTTATACCCTAGCTAACTGGCACTGCCTGGTGTGCAAAACCTTGCAAATGCGGGTTTTATAGCAGGGAAATGAAAGAGATAGAAATTAGCCCAAAATGGCCAATAAACTACTAATTTCTGGGCTGAAACCACTCCTTCAGGGACAGATAAGCTGCAAAAAGCTCCCTCTCTCACAGTGAACAGAGAAACTTCTTTCTATCCACGTAAGGTATGGGCAAACACAGAAACCTGTAACACAGCCCTGAATTCAGCACTAAACTGAAAACTGGACTATACTGGCTTAGAAAGGTGGGAAAACAAGTATTTTTTTTGTTTTTTTCAGACAATAAAACAGATACAATCAAAAAAACACTTTAAATGCACAGAAATGACTATCACACTTGAGTGTGTAGCCTACAACAGTTAAACAAGTAATGTAAACACAAAAACAACTTTGTTAAAGTGCAGACAGTAAAATAAGTACAACATGCAGCTGAAACAAGCTTTTTAAATCACAGAAACTCTAGAAAATTGGCGTTTTAGGCGGAATTAGCTAAAGACAGCAAGTAAATGCAGAAAAATTATACTTAATCACTTCAAAGTCTCTCTTCTGTCTCTCTGCTGCTGTAGAATTCTACAGGGCACCAGGCAGGAGCTTGCTGAGCTGTATACTAGCACAGAAACTTGCAAATGTGAGTTTTATAGCAGGGAACTGAAAGAGATAGAAATTAGCCCAAAATGGCCAATAAACTACTAATTTCTGGGCTGAAACCACTCATCCAGGGACAGATAGGCTGCTCAAAGCTCCCTCTCTCACAGTGAACAGAGAAACTTCCTTCTATCCAAGTAAGGCATGGGTAAACACAGAAACTTGTAACACAGCCCTGAATTCAGCACTAGCTTGAAAACTGGACTATACTAGCTTAGAAAGGTGGGAAAACAAGTATTTTTTTTTTGTTTTTTTCAGAAAATAAAGCAGATACAATAAAAAAAAAACACTTTAAATACACAAAAATGGCTATCACACTTGAGTGTGTAGCCTACAACAGTTAAACAGGTAATTTAAACACAAAAACGACTTTGTTAAAGTGCAAGCAGTAAAATAACTACAATATGTAGCTGAAACAAGCTTTTTAAATAACAGAAACTCTAGAAAATTGGTGTTTTAGGTGGAATTAGCTAAAGGCAGCAAGAAAATGCAGAAAAATGATACTTAATCACTCCAAAGTCTCTCTTTTGTATCTCTGCTGCTCTAAAACTCTGCAGGGCACCAGGCAGGAGCTTGCTGAGCTGTATACTTGCCTCATCCATAGTTAGAAGGTATTATTTCAGTCATGGCCATCTCAGCCTGTCTGCTTTCCTTTAGTTAAATAATATACATCTAATCCCTAATTCTCCCCCACCACCAACCCCCAACTTGCCCCAAATCTGACTCCTGGATTCCTGAATTTGGTACATGCTTCTGATGCTAAAGCTTTGTTACTCATTTTTGTACATTCACAAGCAGCTCTCTGATCAACCAGAATACTCAAATTATACCCATCACAAGAAGAGTCAGGGTTCTAGCTCCCATATTATCAAACTGTGCAATCAAGTTCCTGTTCATAACTTTAGAAAAATGACAGATATTTTTGAATATATTAAGTCTTTTGAGGTATTTCACAACTATTATGACACCCCACATTACCTTAAGAAAAAACACTGAAAGTTAATTCAGATTTCATACATACAGGTCTGTTACAGATCATGTAATGATAAGCATTGTGTTACTTAAGCCTGGTATGTGAATCAGACATTCAATAGTAGTGTGTGTGTGTGTGTGTGTGTGTGTGTGTGTGTGTGTGTGTGTATACGCGCTTTCTATGCTAACTATGAAGCCAAGACTTTTGCATTAAATAAAGTTCATTTCCTTCAAAATGATGTGTTGTGTATTAAATGAAACAAAAATAACAACAGATAAGACTATATGCAATATCTGTTACAAATTACAGCATGTTAACCCGTGCTTTTACAAAAATGTGGTCTTCAGAGCCTCACACTATCCTCCACATAAAGTCCTGCTAACTGCCTTAGCAGGTGGATAACAGTCTCCAGTGCTGTTGTTGTCATTTCTCTCTCTTTCCACATCCTAACAACGGCCCTAGTCTCCTTACTGTCTTTTCACACCATCTATTACCCACTGCTAGGACATGTGATGAAACTATTTGTAGCTATAATTCCATATTTTGTAGTTTATATTCCTCTGCCATACTTTTTTTCTTTCTCTTGTTTTCTACACCTCAATCAATGCAGTACTTTGCAGCAAATTAATGTAGCTAAGAAAATTAGTTTAGAAAAGGGTAGGAAAAAACACATGGGGAAAATTGGAATTGTGGGAACAATGAATGCAGAGTGTTTTAGAGGAAGAATGAGGTTTAAGGAAGGCAGTATTTAAATAAGCTATGTGTTGTTTGACAATGACTGTATAGAAGATAAGAGCTGTATAATGTTTACAACTGAAAATAAGTCAATGTTGTTTGTTTTCATTTATATAAATGTATGATTGCTTATTTTGTAAATGATTAAATAAAGATTTTTTTTTGTTTAAAAAAGCTCTGATTTGCATTGTTTTGAATCTAAGTTAGCTCTGACATGACCATTTCTCCAGCTTTACCAAGTATTTTATTATTTCTAATACTGTTACTTATACGTCAGTCATGTTGCAGAAATTTGCATAATCTACAAAGAGGCCTACATTTCCTATCCAGCTCAGGCATTATGTAAAGCCCCATTCACTTGTAACTTCTCTTTACACTCACTGTACACTCCATTACATTACTTTATGAGGCAGCAAGTTTGCAAATGCTGCTGTTGTGTGACCCATTTCAGAGGTAGGTATATTGTGTACTAATTCTTTATGTGAGACTGGGAGTGTAACACAGTGGGTTCACTATGAGTTTCTAATTAATATTGTCCTGCAACACTGAGTTTGATTATGTTATCCTCTACTTGTATATAATATATAAAATGCATATAATTCTAAAGGTCACTTAAGTGCTCCCAGCTTGCCATTGTGAGATGCTACTTTTGCTTGTTGCACTTAGTTGACAAAGATAAATCTTTGAAACCTCCTGCTAAAATCCACTGTCATTTCCTAGTCTGTATCTTTAATCACCCAACCAAATCCCACTGCTTCGTCAGTTCTGTGTAACTCACATCTCTGAAGTCTCCCTGATTTGTCAGAATGCCCTTGATTTTGCCTCATATTTATGCCCTGCCCACTTAAAATTTTATATTTTCTGGTATTTCACTGAGGATTACAGTCAATAATACTAAGAGATCCACACTTCTTCATACATAGCCCCCCTTTCCCATTTTTTGGACATCAACAGTGACAGTCATCTAAAGCCAATGATCACACCACTGGGTAACACATGTTGATGCAAAACCGGTTGTTCTATTAACATTTTATGTGAATTAGAGTAACAATTAACCGTCTTCAAAAGGAACCTTGATGATTGGATGGGAGATAGGAAATTCCCCCTGGGGATCACGTCAGTCGCCCTGCTAGACAGGGGTTCAGGGAAGTAAATATTGTGGGAAGAAATAGCCAGGGAATTGTTATGCCTAGGCTTGTATAGGCCCTAGGGCAGATAGCCTAGTATCAACCTATGAACAATAAAAATTGTTTTACCAGAACTCTTCAGCAAAAATGCTGAAATGTGTTGTAACTTCCCTAACCCCAATCTATTACACTTGTTTGACACAAGCTTCCCATCCTACTGCCTTCCAAATTTAACAAGTCTTTCCAACGTAAATGATTCATTCATTTTTTCTGTCCACTGAGGTCAGACAGATTGATCTGTAGTTTCCTCACCATTTCTCCTGCTTTTCATAAGTGGAATCACATCGGCTCACATTCACTTCTCATGTTCAGTCCAACTCATTTGTGATTTTAGGCAACAAGTTCTTTAGACTTCTGTGATTAACTGTTTGGTCACATTACATTTTCACCTTCTAGGTTCGAAACTTTTTTCTGAGATGATCTTCTATGAAAAGACTGGCTTTGATGCTCCTCAGCCATCTAAAATGCTCATTTCATTATTCTGTTGTGAATAGTGAGTAGAAGTTTTACTTGCCTTTCCTTTCATGTGTCATCATCAGTTTGTATTCCACTCCTATATTATCAGTGTTGTTCTCGCATTTTTCCTGTACAGGGTGCAGTGCAAAACCTCATTATATACTGAAGAGAATGTGCATCTAGCCACATGTTCTATAGCCTCTATTTGTATTTTGTGCATATATTTGCAAATTTCTAATGTCAGTTATGTACAATTTCTTCTTTACAAGCTCTGCTACATTCCATATTTTCCCTAATGTTATATATTAATGAACTCTTCCCAATATATTGTCACTTTGTTCTCAGTCATATGCTAGAAGTGTTATGATGTTTAGGGCATTATCATTGTGTCTATCTATATATGATCTTTATGATAGTATATACTTATTGCTAATTTGTCCTGTAATTTATTAACTCCTTTATGTGTTATTGATCACTGTATTCTTTCTACTTACATATACTATATTTGTTGATGCCTTTTTGGGCCCAGATTATGGCTGAAAAGGGTCTTTGAACCAGTGACATTTGAATCCCCAACCATGATGGCTAATAATGGTTTTAAATATACAGCAAGCAACAGTGGAGACAAAGGACATCCTTGCCAAGTTCCAAACAATTCTGATAGCCTCAAGTTTACTTTGACCTGTGGTAAAGAGCCTTGATAAATGCACCTAAATATAACAAATTCTATCTCCTTCAGCAATTTAGATAGATATTCCAAATTATCAAAGGCCTTGTCTGCTTCTAAACTGAGAAGTAAAAGAGGCAGCAAATTAGCTTCCGCATCCTGAATTATCAATAAGGTTCTTATGATATTATCAATGTACTTCTGCCTGTTACATTACCACATTTTTCAACATAATTATCCCTGATAACCACACAGCTAAGTATTTTTCTAGGATGGCCATAAAAATAGTATAATCATGATTTACAAGGCAATGAGTCTATATGACGAGTGGACAGTTGAATCTTTGTCTTCCTTAACACAGTAACAACAATAATTGCTATCTTCCAAGAATATGGAACAACTACATTTGCCAGGGTCCTGTTCATTAAATGAATGGCAACTGACAGGAACTCCTGCTTAATTACATTCCATACTTCCATAGGAAGACTATCAGAGCCAGGAGTATTAGCTTTACTCTTACTCTCCATTGTTTCCCCAGTCTCAGCTAGAGTCATTCTTTGTAACAAAGAATCCCCTTGCCACATTGCAAGGTTTGGTAAATGCACATCCCTTAAAAGTTCAGAGCACTTTGTAACTTCCTGTTCTGGACACCATCTTGTGTATAAAAACAATACAATTCCATAAATGCCAATATCTGTGTCTTATCTCATTCTAAATAGGAACCATTACTGCTTTGACTTTTAAAAACAGTTCCCTCCCTGTCTTCTGGTGAAGTTTAACTACCAGGCTTTTAAGAGCTTTGGAAGTTTAAGCAAACATTTATAGACTATTCTTTTAAAAAGCCAGTTTTCTATCTACAGACCCTTTTATGTGTCTGCTCATCTGCCTAAATTACTCTCTGTCTTGTGGACAGGTTATCCTGTTTTTTCTGCAATAGCCTAAACCTATTCAGATTATCCCTATATTCACTTAGGTTTTCCCTTCTTCATTTCAAATTATACCTGATAACCTTTCATTTAATCCACACCTTAACTTGATCATAACTGTCTGGAAAACCCATTGCAACACTATGCAATGCAACTAGAGCTATACTGCTGAACCAAGTTGTAAAGATTTCACTTCCTTATAAGCACATGGAAGCCACCAATGCCTAATCCCCTGTCCAATACATCAGAAACTGAAATGAATCAATACTGGGGTATGATCCAAACATAATATAGGACCCATGTCTTCCCATATTACCATAAAGAGATACTCCTTGTGGATAAAAACATTTGTTTTATCTTGCCCAGGTTCAAAATTGGGTAAAAAATAAGTACAGGCTAGGTCTTAGATTTTTATCTGACCCTTTTTCCAGACATGTACTAAACTCAAATCCCTGGTGTGATGCCCTACCACTGGACCAGTAATCAAGGACCCTCAATCCTCACCACTGGCAACAGTGAGTCTTGCACATGAAAAGTACACACACAGTAAAGTACAATTTCTCTTATGAGCACACAGAGACCACAGTCAGTGTGGGGATGCTTTCTCCCTCTTTCTCCAGATCCCCAACAAACCTCCCCACTGGCACAGATATAGAGTTGAGATCTCAACTGAGTGGCCAAGCCAAGACATCCAGCACCCTCTCTGTCCAACCAGTGCTTCAGGTCCCTGCCCAAGTAGCTTACACACAAACACTTTGAGATTTGATTTATACACACACACACACACACACACACACACACACACACACACACACACACACACACACACACCTGGGAAAGGCTGGCACACGTTCACTATCTAGGCCCCCTTCTGCCCAGACTCTAAGGTACTTATTACTGCCACCAGCCAACTCTTTATCAGCTACTTTAAGGCCCTTAACAAAGGGTGTCCAATCTTACTGTGTAATATTGATATCAATACAAATGGTAGTTTGACCAAGAGCAGGGCTATTAGGAGTGGCCCACAGTGTCACCAAATAAGTATGCAAGTACTCTTAAATATGTCTCAGAAATATCAGCTACAATGAAAGGTTTAAATATATTTAATAATAAATAATAAAAGAACAAGAAAATACTCAGTATATACTTAGTTACATCAGAGTTCAAGATCACAGGAAATATTTAAAACAACATTGCAGGACAGTCTCAAATAAAGAAAAATATCTAAATTAAGATCAGCTGTATTTCTGACTATATCTAAAATAATTATACTGTTCCCTAGACTTATTTAAAGAGCAAGCAAGACAGATTTGGTGAATGGATCTTCTTGTCAGGTCAAAGACAAAATACAGAATGCTATCGCTCTCTCAGATACTTCCAAAATTACTGCTGGGATACTTGTGGAATGACAATTTCTTGTCATCTGACTTCAGTTTCCAGGCTCAAAACAACCATTCATGCCAGCTGGTAGCATTTACCATCTATCTACCTGTAAAAATAGATAAACAAGGGCTTTACTTAGATCTAAGGCAGATCCTGGAAGTCATAAAACAATAAACACTTCCAAGATAACTCAGAAAACTTCTAGTTTTAGACATTGTGTTTGTTACTGCACTGAAATTGAGAGATAACATATTTTGTTTATAGCCCAGCTATAAAGTAACTTAATTTCAACTATTCTTCTGATGTTTTGCAAGATAATCTCCTGTGCTCCAGTTTCCCGTTAAAATATATACATTTAAACAGTTATAATAGGGTATATACATTTCTGCTCAGTACTTTATGTTGTTGTCCTGGAGGATCAAAGTCATTTTTATGCAGAACAGGTTAAGAAAGAAATACAAAAGTTTTTCCACCAAAAAATGAGCCATCAAGCAGAAGGCTCTGCTTCTCACTCTTCTGATATAAACTGCATGTTTTATAATAAATCATTTTAGTTGTTCTTGTATGTGATGAAGACACTAAAGTAAACATATACTTTTTCTCTTTCTTTCTTCATTTTTAATATTAAGAAATGTAGGCATTACTATGAAAAAAAGAAGAAAACTAGAGAAAACCATGGTTAACTTAGGCTGCAATCTTGAGTTGATGAGGTGGGGAATGGGGGCAAATGAACACAGATCATAATATATGTAGAACCAATATGTATTGTCTTACTTTTGCATAGGTGAATGTCTGGATTAAGACCCTCGGCTCAATCTAATAATTTTTAAGAGGAAACAAGTAAATAAGAGAGCACTGACTATAATTAGAAGTTTTCCTTTAGCAGTAAATGTTTCAGCTTTTCTTTTGAAGCCTGCAGGTGAGGACTACGTTTTTTGCTCTTATGTTTCCATGCAAATAAAATTATTCTAGAGCAATAAAAAAGCCAGGGCACTGTTTCTTCAAGGTTAAAGTTAAAGTTTTCTGAAAGCATGCAAGTTGGTTTTGCACATCTGGGAGGGGAATAAAGATAAATAAAGAACAAACATCAATTAGTGTAAGTAGAAGCACAGGCAATAACATGCATTTTAACATGGATAACCTCACGGATGGTTAAGGCCTGTGTTTATGGCTGTTTATTTGCAACAGTTGTTCCTTTTGTGACATTAAACTTTATTATTTGAAGAAGCACATAGTTTTGTGTGTTTGTATTACATTAACAGGTTATGGAGTGTTCTGGGTATGAATTTTTTGAGGGTGTTCATTAAAAAGCATGAGTGGGTGCATGTATCAGAAAAGCTGTAAACAGACATTTTAAAAAGCTGTTATATATAACAGGTGGGAATAATGACTTCTTATCATAATGGCAACACTTTTCATATTATCTTAGAATGTGAATGGTCTCACAGGTATATACAAAAAGTAAAGAATATTTAATTATATTAAGGAATGCAGAATGCAAATAATACTAAATGAGATACATCTGAAAAGAACTGAGCATGTGAATTTGATAAAGAAAGGATTTTATAATAGATATTCAACAGAATATCAAGGACAAATGAAAAGAGGAATACTTATATTAATTGTTAGCAGAGTTCCAATAGTGATAGAAGAGGGAAAAAGATAATAATGGTATATCTGTGGAAGTAAAGGTCTACTGGCAAAAGAGAAGAGGATTATTCTGGAATGCATTTATATTTCACCTAAAACTTTTATTATATATATTGTATAGGAGGGCATATCTAGCAACCTAGAAGAGAAAATATAAAAAAGAGGGTACATTTCTGTAGACATTTATGAAAATATTTGTTATGGAAGATGTTAATTCAGTAGTAGAAACTCTTAAGTTCTCTCTGAGAGAATTTGCATATTATTCCCAAGGTACAATAACTGGATTGGAGTAGACAGAAATTATATTTCACAGGAACATGCAGATTTAATTGAGAACTTTGATACATACCCAATAACTATTTCAGATCATGTGCCAATAATTACTAAGATAAAAATGCAGGATAATGAAGTAAAGACAAGATACTGGCGCATCCCCACCAACTTGTTAAAAAGAGAAGAATTTAAGGACTAGGTAGTGGAAATTAGTTGAGAGTTATTAGGGAAGATAGAAAATACTCCATAAGTTATAGCAAGTGTGTGGGATAAAATGAAAGTGAAGTTTAAAAATAGAGTAGAAATAAAAGAAAAGAGATCTGGTTAAAAAGTAATATGAACTATTTAGAGGGGTTGACAAAAGTTAAAGTATTGCAGAATAAAGGGACACTCACAGAACAAGAAGAGGTGCAATTGTTTAGTTCTAAAGAGAAAATAAGTGAGTATCTGGATAATATGTGTGATGTCCCCACTCTGCGGCAGTAATCAAGAAGCTTGAATCCTCACCACTGACACTGGAGAGAGATGTTCACTTGGAACAAAAATATGCAGCTCGCTGCATCAAGCACAATTTCCCTTAAGAGCACACAGGGAACACAGTAAGTCCGGGGACTGAGTTTCTCTCTCTCTTCAGGTCCCCAGTAAGAGTCCCCACTGGCACAGCTATAAAGTTGAGTCCTCAGCTAAGGGTTCAAGCCAAGTCCTCCACCACTCAGTCTGTGAAACCAGTGCTTTCTGTCCCTGCTCCAAGCAGCTGACACAAACACTCTTGGAGATTTGATTTTCACACACACACACACACACACACACACACACACACACACACACACACACACTGGGAAAGGCTGACACACCTTCTGCCCAGACTATAACATAGTTAGTGCCAGCAGACACTCCAAAGCCAGCTACTCTAAGGCACTTACAAGGTTACCAAGGTATCCTATTATACTGAGTGAAATTAACATTAATACAAATGATAGTGTTGGACCAATCCAGTAAGGCTTTCAGGAGCAGACACAGAGTCACCATATAGATATGAGTACTCTCAAAGGTTAAAATATTCTCTAAAGGACCAGCCACAATGAAAACTTTAAATATATTTAAAAAACTAATTAAAGAGCATAAAATATGGAATGTCTATTTACAATAAACACCAGAGTTTCAATCACAGGAAATATTAAAATAACACATATGAAAAGATTCACACAGTTACTGAAAAACAATACTTAAGTAATCTGACTGTATTTTCCTGACTGATCTAAAGAATTACTATTCCCCAGTCACTTACTAGAGCAAGGCAAGATGAAGTAGGTGAGGGGTCCTTCTTTGTCAGATTCCAAAAACAGACTGCCATGAGACTTCTCTCTCATTTGTTATTAAAACATAATTTTTGTCCTAGATTTCAGAATCAACAGATATATCTGGTCATCTGAGTTCTGCTTCCCATGCTACCTACATTGCTAGAAAATTAACCAGGATTTAGCAGATATGTGTTACCATATACGCAGATAGAGCTTTGCTGAAATTAGTTATAGCATCTGAAAGTTATAAAACCATAAAACACTTCCACTATTCCTACAGGAGCTAATAAACCATTCTCTGGCACAGACATTACATCTCTGGCTGCAGTCAAAACTGTAAGATACAATCTTTATGGCCTAAATTAAGTAATTTAATTTCTTCCGATTTTTCAAAGTTAGCCAGACTAGGATTAATCTTGTCTCTTCCTGTATTCTCTGTTAACATATATACATTTCCTCAGTTACAATACAGTCAGGACTCACTGTTGGTACATTTTCTAACACAAGCAGCTTTACAAATACATTTTTTCATCAAAAGCATCTGTACAAATCAGTTTGATATACAAATGACATATAATTCTTTACAAAATTCCATCTATTTTGGTATATGTAACACATCCACTGCTCTACTACTCCTGGCATAGCTGGCAATACCTCACATCACCACAATATGCATGAGTTTAAAAAGTCTGCTGTTAAGCAATTTTTTTGATAATAACTCCAAAGCACAAAAACTTTTGGCACAATGACTTAGGTAACAGAAAGTGGAAAGGGTTGTTGCCAAACTTAGGGAGATTCTAACAAGAAAAATAACAAGAGCTCCTCTATAGATATTTTGGAAATTTTATGAAAACTTGTATAAAGCAGAGGAATAGGAAACCAAGAAGAAGCACAAATGTAAATATTTATGCAAGACTGAAATATGTCAAGGTTAGAAATAGATGATGCTCAACAATTACCAGTAAATATAGGAGAAGATGAGACAAAAATGGTGATGTATAACCAATCTGCAGCAAAGTCTCCAGGAATAGATGGTATTCCAGTGGAAATTTGGAAGCTAGGAAGGAAGACATTGATAAAGATCTCAAAGGTTTTGTTTAATGGCATTTTAAAATGAAGGGGTGCACCAATAGATTAGTACTAGGCTAATTGCCCTTGTGGGCCATTTTAAGACTAGCTAATTTCCCCATGTGAGAATCAAACCCTGCACCTTGTGTCTGCAAGGTAAACACCTTAACCATTATGCCAACCTCCCACCCTTTTGGAAGATAGGAATAAGGACAGTGATAAAGATCTCAAAGGTTTTGTTTAATGGCATTTTAAAATGAAGGGGTGCACCAACATCCTTAAAGGCAGTAAACACCCATCAGATCCAGCTTCATATAGACCCATTTCAATTTTAAACCAGGATTATAAAGTGTTTATGTCTCTAATGGCTAATAGAATAGCAAAGGTGTTGGCACAGTTGAAAGATATGGATCAAGATGGTTTGTGGAGGAGAGGCAAACAATTGATAACATTAATGGAATAATGATGATCCAGAGGGAAGCAGAATATAAGAAATTACAGCTTCTGTTTTTTTAAATATAAAATTAATTAAGATAAAACAAAGGCTACAGCTCTAAACTATGTAACCATGCATAAATTTGTTCAGCAATACCCATATTTATGAGGCATGACAAAGTGAAGGATTTAGGAGCATGGGTTAAAAAGGACACACTTATGGCAGCTAAGGATATGTGGAACAAACTAAACAAAAGATAATACAAAAACTGAGAATTTGGAAGGTCTTTCCTATGGACATGGATAGCAAGATACAAGCAGCAAAATGTTTTTAGTCTCTTTAGTTTTACACACAGATCTGGCATATTTTTATCAACCAGAGAAGACTTGGATAGTAATTAATAAAGAAATGATGGAGTTTATCTGAGAGGGGAAGAGGGCAAGAGTCAAGTTGAATAAGTTGATCCTTCCAATAGAACAAGGTGATCTAGGATTACCTGATTTGAAGGGACATTTAAGAGCTATATAGTTATGCACAACACAAGCAGAAAGCTACAATTCAAGATGAAAAAGGATGATGATGAAGCAGGGGTCAAATTCAAGAAATAAGGAATGAAGAGGATTTTAGATGTAGATCCTTAAGGAGAATAACAACCGTCATAAAGAATATTATAGTCATAAAGTAGCAGAAAATACACAAAGAACTAAGCCAACATTCAACTGATAGGTATAACTGCAATTAGTGGTAGAGTGAATAGGCAAGGGGGGGACTGGAATTTACAGGAGGAAGCTGGCAAAAGAACAAAAGCATTGGGAGGAAGGTAACAGAATGGGAAGAGGCCAAGAAGACATTTGGACTGCAGGGTAGAGAGAGCATTCCCTATCAGGGATTGATGTCAGAGTATAGGCAAAGAGAAAAGAATAGGGGAATCCTAAGTGAAAAAGTGTGCTGTTGAGTTTTTAGTTGAATCTAGAACAGAAGCTGATGTTAAAGAGGTGGTAATTAGCAAGACATATAAAATATTTAACAATAACTATAGGAATCAATTAGAGGAAGTCAGAAAAGATTAGGAAGAGAGATTAGATAAGCAATTCACAAAAAACAATGAGAGGACATATGCATAGCTAACAAATATGCAATAAAGTCTAGAAGATTTAGGATTTTTTGCCTGGAAATGTTTGCATGGGTACTTTAATACCCCAAGCAGACTCCAAATAATTTTCCCTCGGGTAGACGGCAAATGTTGGCATTTTTTTTTGGGGGGGGGTACCTGAATGCATATGTTTTTGGAGTGTAATGAGTTGGCAGACTTTAAAAATTCACCTCTGTCAAAAATACTGGGTAAGTAAATGAGTGTAACTTAAGGATTTTCTGAACTGGAATACAGGATTTGAATTGCCTAGACATAGTAATGCCTTCTTAAGTTTCATTCTGGTAGCCACCAAAAAAGCAATTACTAGAAAGTGGAAGTCAAAGTCTAAATCAATTGTATTTGAAGTACTGAATATTATAACAGAGATAAAAGAACTAGAAGTGGGGTCTTTAGAAAAGGGTAGGAGTAAATTACACAGAAAAAAAATTGCAGGAACAATACATGGAGAGAAATGTTTTGGAGGAGGAATGAGGTTTAATGGAAAGCAGGAACTGAACAATTTATGCAATGTTGGTTTGATTATAATGTATAGAACAATATAAGCGATGTATAATGTTTGTAATTGTGAACTTGTTAATATGGTTTGATTACTTTTACGTAAGTGTATATTTGCTTATGTCACAAGTGATATTTAAATAAAGATCTATTAAAAAATATATCATAGCTAATCAAGCAATTACAACAATCCAAACAGAATACAATCAAAATGAAGCCCACAGGAGTCCAGCAAAAATGAAGACAGGACAGCTTGTTTACAATCTCAAATAACTTCACCACTAGTCAATTTAACTAAAGAATCTGGACAAAATGTCTACATTAAAATGCTACTGAAAGTTGTAATGACACTATCCTAAAATGTAAAGATAATGCACCACTTTAAGATACCACTTGACCTGTCCTGCATGACCAAATCTCATCTGCTTTATGCAGAATAAAATAAGTGTCAAAGATAACCAAGAACCTATAATGAGAGGTTTAGACTCCTCACAGCTCTATCTCTCAAAGCTGCCTACCTTTTAAAACAGTGAAAACGATGGTTTAGTTGTTGAAGCTCCACTAACTGGTGTTCACAGTTCCTTGTAGATATCTGCATTATTATCTATTCCACTGTCTTCAGATTGTTCCAAAACTCCTTTAGCAGACCTAGTCAACAGGAACTCTCTAGCCTCTTTTGGTTCTTGGAAATCTTTAATTGAGTCCTACACCCTGATCCAAGGTACAACTGGATAAATGAGTTCAAAATGCAAACCCTCCTAGACTCATTTAATGCATTCAAAACATCTCTAAAGGAATACTTTCTCAGCAATCGCATCTGTCCCTGTGCCCAAACCATAGGCCACAGTAAATATATTTATAACCTCCTTACCCTTGTGTACCTCCATCCTCCTAATTCCATGTCTCTGTCATCATACCAACCTTTATTACCAAACTACCTATTTCTTCTATTCATATGTTTACCTCTGAACCTCCAAGCAAATATTACACCTTTCCATACTATACTGCCATCCCCCCCCCCCTTCGCTACCACACTTCCCATTCATCAACAAGTCTATTTGCTCTCCTGAATTCTTCCAAGTCAGCTGTTAATGGTGGCATGCTTTACCCACATTCTAATTCTGATGAATGTAATATATATATATATATATATATATATATATATATATATATATATATATATATATATATAGCATATATATTATTAGGTAGCATATATATTATTATGCATGTAGCAACCTCCAACTTTATGCCGATGCATTAATCAACTGATGTAATTTCTTTTGTTTGTTAAAATTGCATATCATATTTTTCTCCCCGGGCCTCCACTGAAAATGGGTTTCTGACCCAGTGGACTTTCCCGGTTAACAAATGTCAATAAAATGAATAAATAAATAAACCTTAAGCTCTGCACTGATGAATCACCAGTAAGAATGGCAATCTCATCAAATGAGTTTTGATGGAAATATCCTGCCCCACATACACTCACATTTCATCATGAAATAATTATTTTCCAGGTTTCCACAGAAGAGATAAAATGTTGTCCTTTAAAGTATAGGACTGAAAGATCACTATTGTATGCCACATTAATGTCTAGCCACTTTGATTAGGGTGCCAAGTCCCTCTGTGAATTCTCTCCAACAATTGTTGTAGTGTTAGTGGCACAACAGGTAGCACACTCTCGGTGCAGAAAGCTGTATATTCTATTTCCACAGCAGTAGATAGATTACAGACACTGCAGTGCAGCATAAGGGGGCTGCTATACTCCCGAGTGTGTCATCCTTTGGATCAGATGTTAAACCAAGGGCCCATCTGCTTGAGTTAATAGTAGCTCAGCTGGATGTAAAATATCCCACAGCACTTATCACAAAGAGTAGGGGAAGTTCCCTGATGTCCTGGCAAAAATTTGCCCCTAGTAGCATAAATAATTCCTCGGGTCTCCCTTGAAAAGAGGCTCCTAGCCTAGCGCGACTAATCTAGTCAACAAAGGATAAATAAATAAAATAAATAGTTGGTCTTCTGGAATGTCCATCTACTTCATTAACAAATGTTGAACAAAACTGAAAACAGTCACTACCTTCTATTCCTTTCAGGACACCACACATCCTAAGATTTTGTCTGCAGATGAAGTCTTCCATCTCTATAATCCTGTGCAGAATATAACGTAGCCTGGCTCCAAAAGAATCTTCCCCTGCTTTCAACTCTGCATTGTCAACAACAGGACAGTGACGCACGCACATCAGAGTTGTTATTCAGGTTGTCTGCATTCTCCACAAATCTGGTGTTATTGCTCATTGTATAGTGATGCAAGGACTCCTTCATCTCCCTTATTTCTTTATTTAATGTGTCTCTGCTTGGTTCCAACAAGGACAGAATGCTAGTACCAATCTTTGTCACAACCATGCCAGTTACCTGCAAGTTCACTTCACCATTTAAGTCTGTTTACTTGCTGAGTTTCCTTTTCGATTTCTTGGACATATACAAACCAGGTCATATCTAAAAAAAATTAAGTTGATAAACACTAGTGAAAAAAATCAGAGAAATGTGGAAATAGCTTACATTCACGCAATAATATATAGGGTGGCTGCAACATTGTAAGAGGAATGCCGCACAGAAGTCCCAAGATTTACAGACTTTCTTGATAACATTCAGTGTATTTAAGGGTGCTTACATTATTAAGTTAAAAAAAACTAAGCCCATACAAAGATTTATTATCACTATCTACATGGCTTCTAGTATTCAAAGACATTTTTTTTTCTGAAAAATAATAATGTGTTTTACTTCTAGATCCCATGTTATGATTTTTAAAGGCCAGTACATAGCTTTCAATCTCTTATTTCAAAAATCAAGGACAAAATAAAAAAATAATGAGATATATAGACCCAAAATCAGGGACAGATTTTAATATTGCTTTTTTACACTTAGAAAGCTGCTAGGATAACAGATTTTGAGCTAGCGTGCATTATCTGAAGGATGTGAAGTCTGAAATTCTAAAGCCTGTCATTATTCAATGAGAACAATCATCAACAATTTGCCAGAAAACTGCAAATTTTATGAGGAACAGACCAAAAAATATGAGGCAAAATCATGGACTGTCATTGAGTTTGGGGACAGTTGAGAAGTATGAGCTAGTGCTATGATTTCTGATGAGTAGAATTTGAGAAGTATGTGCTCAAGTAAGTTATTTTTGCGACACAAAATGTTAATAAGAACTGTATCTGAATGGACTCTAAACAATCTACTATAGCCAGTACTGGTGGTCTAAAGGGATAAACTCTAACTATGGTCCAGATAAGTCCAATGCAATTAGTGTCGAAAGTGCTTGAAGACACAGGCATGGAAGGATATGTATGTCATCCCAGGGTGGGTCACAGCCAGACAGAGCTGCTGTCTATAGCATGGCCTGGGAATTGGTAGGTGTAAGCCTCACCAAAACACCGGTGAGTAGCAGCCTTCCTAGCAGGTGTGCAGGAGTGTGGACCCATGTGGGAAGGCAATGGAAACTTTGGCAGTGATGCGGATCACCAATTCCCCCTTCTGTGGTGTGGGGGTAGCCCATTACAATGACTTCTCATTGCTGGGATATTGGTGAGGACAGAAAGCACTTCTGCAGCTGCTTTAATGACAGCCTGCCCCCCAAATGGACAGCCCTTGCCCTGACCCCCCTGTGAAAGCCCAAGGGGAAGGAATGATAGGTGTTTCCTACTGGAGGAAGGCTTAGCAGGCAAAAGGGCAAAAGCCACACAGAAAAAAGTTTAATAACAGTATACTTACTGTTTTTTATTTTATAATTTGTAGTCTGAATGGTTAGTCTAAAATGATTTATAAATAATTTTATCAATAATAAATACAAATATTATATATGTATATATATATATATATATATATATATATATAAACACTGTCACATGTGCTTTATATATATATATATATATATATATATATATATATATATATATATATATATATATATATATATATATATACATCTCAGAAGGAAAGTTTTCAGGTCATTTAATGACACTGTTACATATGCTATGTTCAGTGAGCAATTTTTTGCAGCAGTATATTTACAGCTGCAACTTGCATTCCAGCCAAACTAATAAAACCAGCCTCTCCTTTTTCATCCCTGTTATTTGTCTGCTAATTATTTTCACATGAACTCACCCAGCACCAATATTCCAAGGGGTCTTTGAAATATTGAGATAGTGGGACATTTGTGTATATCTCTTGTCCTTAGGACTAATTTCTTTAGAACTATTAGCAGTTTCAAAAGAGGATATGTCTATGGCTATGAAATCAAAGTTCTTATTAGCAATGAGGAAGGACATTTTTGTGATTCCCTCAAACTATTCTTGTTGTTTATTACAACTGTTGGCCGAATCACGGCAAGATGTTTCTGTCAAGTCACCAGGAGAAAATTCCCAACAAGAGCTCTTCTGAGTTTTTTTTTTTTTTGTTTATAGCTGACATTACAGTAGAAAGACCAATATCACAACTGGGAGGGTGTGGTCAGCTGTTAGGCCTTCCATTATCTTTGGAGATTCTAACTAAATCAGCCATGAGTCATGGATGTAGGATATTGTCCACCTAGAAGAAGGTGTCAGATCTGTCTGGGCATCCTTCTCCTCACCTGGTTGAAGACTGCTGTAATACAGATCAGCCGGAGTTGAGGAATCTCTTCCTGAATCTAACCCAGACATTTGTATAGCTGTGTCTGGTGTGGCTACATGTGTACCTCCCTCTCCTTCTTTATTTATTAGAACACCCACTTGGGTTAAATTATCTAATTTCCCAGCTATTGGACTTTCTAACATGGAATTTGTTTGGAGCACAAGCACTCCCTACAAGAATATGTAACTTCTTTATTTGTGTGTGCTCTCTTTTTTTACACTTTCACTCTGACCTTTCCTTCTAGTTCCCCTCTTAGTGACTCAGTTTGTGATATCACATCTTTCAAATACCAAAACTTATAACATATATTAAAATCTGCATTTAGATTGTGCCCCTATCATTGCTAAATATGCAACATTTCATGACTTTTCCCCCAATTAGATTTGACATAACTGAGTAAATATATTCAGAATGGTATTAAATGTAAGTATAAAAATACGCCATACTCACAATAATACAAAATGAAAATTAACTATTTAAAATACTAAGTAAACAGCTGAGTTGTAGTCACAGCTCTGTCTTTAGTAAATTAGCATCACACAATACCTTATATTTAGCACAGAAATTGCATGCAAGTACCATTAACATAATAGATAAGTTAACTGAGAGTCCATCAATCATCCGATTACTTTATTAAGATTCTAGTACAACTAAAACTTTAAAATAACTGAATCAAAGTTATATTTACTTATGGAATATTGAGCGCTTTATGAAATAATCTGAATAAATATTGCTCAGAGCTATATAATGCTCTACCTAACACAGCTCTTAGTACTGCAGATATATAAACTGATACCTAGTTATTATTGTAATGTGATTTAGACAGCAAAGCTGTCACCAGGTGAGTCTCCAACACAGCACAGTGTTCCCAGATTAAACATCTACAGCTGAGAAATCATGCAAAATGGTGCTGCTTGCTACAAACATGGATTAAACAGTATCTAAGTGTGAACTAACTCCCTGGCAAGAGAGGGCAGGAGAAGGACAGAGAAAAGAAGTAAAAACAAAGTAAAATAATGAAGAAAAAGTGGTATTTGCTAAAGGCTTGTATTAAATCACGTTTAACAGTTAATTAAAGAACAAAAAGTAAAGGACTCTTCCACTAAAAGTACTGCCAAAAAATCCAAATAATAAATCTAAAAGTGAGGCAAGTACTGCCACGCTGTATATAAAGCAACTTCACTTTATTAAAACAATAAAAGCAGTATCATAAGCGCTTTCAGGTAAATCCCTTCATCAGATGATAAAACACTAGTAAAGACATAGTATCTAATATAGTACAACACACCCAATAAAAATCAATAATTTACCCTCCTTTTTGCTAGAGCTGGTTTTAAAGGGACAACATCATTTAATCCTGGGGCTTTGTCAGCTCCCAGTCTAAGAATCCATTGCATCTCTTTGTATTCAGTCTCATTATACAATCACCCATTCTTTGGCTTCTATTTACAACACATTTAACCATAAAGGCAAATACATGATCGCTATGCGATTCTATATGCTTGTACAGTGCATTGTGTTCTTTTCTTAACTTTATATCTGATAGATGCTTAAAAATTCTATCTTTAAGTCTGTAGTTTGTTTTTCCTACATAATATGCAGTACACTGTTGACAGTTCAAAATATAGACAACATTCTGTGTGTTACAGTCAGCATACATATTTAAAAAATAATTCTTGTTGGTCCTGGGGTGTATAAAACAGTTCCCTTTGTAAAATGTGCTTACAGGCTTTACAATGTAGGCATGGATAAATTCCTTTCTTCTTAATGCCTGAATTTTTAAAATGCATAGGTTCTTAACACAAAATATCTTTCAGATTTTTATTTCTTTTAAAAATAAATCTAGGTTGTGTCCCTACAACTCTAGTTATATTCTCATCTGTTAAAAGAATTCTCCAGTTGTCTCCAATTATATTATATACCACCTATATCATTACTGTATGTTAAACTTATTTTCAAACCTTCATTAGGTTTTTGAACCTGTGCCTTATTAGGCCATTTTTTACCTCTGTGTAACTATGGTTTTGCCCTTTGTTTGCTGTAGAGACTGCTGTTGTCCATTTCCATTTTCAATAATTTTTTACTATAACCTCGTGCTTGAAAATTATTCTTTAAAGAGTCCAATTCCTGTATAAAGGAATTTTCATTCGTGGAAAGTCTGGATATTCTAGAGACTTGTCCCTTGACTATGTGTAGGAATACATGTCTAGGGTGCATGCTATCATATCTAAGCATGCTGTTGGTCCAACAAGGCTTCCTGTATAGTGGGGTCTCTACCTCCCCATTTTCTTTTTTAACACTAACATGCAGGTAGTCAATAACTAACTAGAATAAGTCATTGAAAATCTGAAGAAGCTGGTAGCAGACTCTAGATACTTAACAAAGGATGTTGATTCTGATGTGGTGCCCCCACAAAAAGAAAACATCGTCCACAAATCTATTGTAAAAGAGAAGTTTCTTTCCAATCATGTGCTGCCTCGAATATCACCATATCTTCCCAGTATGCCAGGACTAGGTTAGTATAAGTGTTCAGTTAACTGGCACCCCAAACCCCAAAGAGATGATAGACAGAGGTATCATGGGAGTACAAGACAAAAGAAGCAAAAGGAAAGTAGAGTAACACAAAAAGTAATACAGCACGACACAGGGTTCTGACGTTAAACAGCCACACTTCAGAAACCTTGCCATTTAAACCTGTGAATCTTATGTTGTGAAGCCTCCCCTTTGGATAGCTTTCCATCTGACCATCAGTTGCTTGCATTTGTTCCAGTTCCTCCTAACGTAAGTGGCCAGTACTAACACTCCCTGGGGAGTGGTCAGCTGTAGCTGTCAGCTTTTTGGGAAGGGGAAAGAGAAACATGGAGCAAAGCAACCTGGCAGTATCATACACTGTGTCTCGGTACACCAGATTTTCATGTCCTAAATGAATGTGATAGTACACCAGATTTTCATGTCTTAAATGAGTGGGGTTTCTTGATGTCACTTCCATCACTGTATGCAGCATCGATTAGCTCCTGCAAACTGTCCATTGTATCATATTCATTGGTTATTGGCTGCATGGTTGCATCATTATTCTCCACTAGTAATGTCTTTCGGCTTTTCCAGGTTAGGGGTCGCCACAGTGGTCCGCTAATGATTGGCAGTAGATTTTTACAGTGCCGAGTTGCCAGCCCGATGCCCAAACTTCAAAGAAGGCACACCCATTCACGCACGCACCTACCTACATGTCTTTAACATCACTTGACTGTGGGGAGGACATGCAGACTCCACACAGAAGGCGTTCCAGCCAAGAACTGAATGGGAGAACTTCTTGCTGTGAGGCGACAACACTAACCATTGCACCACTGCAGCCATACATCATTATCCCCCACTAATGGCAGAAATTCCCCCTCAATTCCGCATTTAATAGGCAAGCTAATGATTGCCACTCTTTCCCACTCCACCATGCCTGGTCCCTCCAGTGAGGGAGCTGCTAATGAAACTCCGGACAGCTGGGTCACAATGGCAGCTTCATCCCTCTATGCCATGGAGCCAGGTTCTGAAGACTCTTTTTGTACTGAAGGCTCTCTTTTCTTTCTTGAAATGTTTTTTTCAACCAACTGTATCCATTTTCAGCTAAATAAGATGAGAGAACTTCAAAAAGCCTTTATTGGATTCATTAAACATCTGACAGGCGCCAAAAGATTCTAATTGTGACAATATCTACCTTAATGGCATAATGGTCATGTGATCCATCTTGATGGCATAGTGATCATGGGAAAGTCTAATGTGCAATAACATTGAAGCTTGTCAAGATGCTAACTTCATGTTGCTTAACCTTTGGATTTGGGATTGTCCTCTTACTGCTAAGTCTGTGTGACCTAAGAGTACATTTAGAGTGCACCAGAATGAGGGCTGGGTTTGTGGGGAGCTTACTTCCCTGCAAAATGCTTTTTTAACAGCTATTACTATAATTTTCATTTGTAAATCATTTTTAGTGGGTGTGATTTTTGTACTCCTAGCATATTAATGGAATCCATTCTAATTTATTTTTACAACCTTAACCTAAACAAACACAGACTGCGATTTTTTTTGAGGTATAATTCCTGGTCGTTTGTGGTATAAAACAGTTTGTGATATTGTTTAGGAAAAACTTCTTTTCTGCAGCAGAAATCAAGAGTACATTTTTTTCTCAGTTCATTGCCAAACAAAAATACCAAACAAGGGAAAACAGAAGGCATATTTTGCAGGCAGAAGATGTGGCCCAAAACATAGCATTGTGCAGCTGTCCAGTGCATGGCAGCTTCTGAGGTAATATGGTGGTGTCACACACATTTGCAAGCATGATACCAGCATTAAGCTTTTACAGGAAGACAAACAGCTTTGGAGAAACATCTGTACCAAAGGGACACAGAAGGAAGGCAAACTCAAATGTAATGATTTATTGTTGCAGCAGCCCTCCTTGAAGATATCCACACAACTCTGTACCTCTTTTCCCAAACACATATATTTCTAAGATAACATCTGGGATACATGTGGAAGGTTATCGCCTTTTATCTCTTCCTCCTCACTGCTTACTCCTTGTTGTACTGACCACATCTCATTAAAACATCGGTAACTGCAGTCCACCGCCAATATAAATGAAACATCAAGACTAACTGCTGTTTGTTATGTTTACATTAATGGAAATTATTTCAGCCATGATGTGCTGGAATTCTGTTCCACAATAGTCAAACACACACATATACATATATATATATATATATATATATATATATATATATATATATATATATATATATATATATATATATATATATATATATATATATATATATATATATATATATATATACAAGTGTGTGTGTGTGTGTGTGTGTGTGTGTGTGTGTGTGTGTGTGTGTGTGTGTGTGTGTGTGTGTGTGTGTGTGTGTGTGCTTTGTATAACAGAGTGATGAAATTATGTCCCTCTTTTGCCTGACAGGTTCTCACACCTATGATACTTTCAGCGTGTTTAGACATGTTTAGCCCATAGTAGCCTTACTTTATTCTAAAAATCCAGTGACTGTTTTTTTCTGCCTTATCATTATCAGTGCAACCCCCTCAATATCCCTTACACCCAAGGTTTCTGTGCATTTGCATGCAAGAAGCAAACAAGTATGGCCAGAATCTCTTGACATATGAAACTTGTTAAACCTGCTAAAGTAAGAACAAAACAAAATGTCTTATCAGAAATGATGTTTTGTTCTTTTAATTGTATTTATTCTTAAACAACAGAAACAAAAATACTGGGAAGCAAAACTAGCGTCAACCTTGATGAGTGTTTATCCCAAAACACAGACATGCGTTTGCCATATTTAACAGATTGTAACTGAGATAATATGTAGCATTCCCTTTTCTTCTCACATGTTAAGTTATAATATTTTTAGTTCACGTTACTGAAGTGTGAATGGAAGCAGTATTTTCTGGATAAGCGCATGTCGCAGGTGTCACTTATCCTTATCTTACCTCTGGTTTGATTTGCATAAAATATAGCATTAACACATATTGTTAGTAATATGTATTTTAGATATATTTTAATGATCTTTTTTCTTTATTACATTTTAATTTGACATGTCTATGTTATTGCTAACTTGATCCACTACTCACAGTTTCCCGTCCTGCAGCTGGCCATCACTACAGCTCACATTAAGCCATAGACAACTGAACCCTTCCTTCCTATTTCGCTCTCTGGGGCTGAGATGATCCCCACTTATCCACACAATAGACAGTGAAAACGCTGGCTTACATTTAGATTCAAGATCATGTAAAAGTGCAGTGTCAGCTTGACTGATGTTTTGTAGTTAGGAACCCTCTAATTTTATGCACTTTGCTTTCAAGAAATATACATCTCAGATATTATACCTTGTACCCATACAAATAAAGATTCTACTTTATGGAGCATCAAATTTGTGTTACGTTCAATGCAACCAGAGTTCAAGCTTATCATCCCTCTGTAAATCAACAGGGGAGGGGGGTAGAGAACTCCCCTATGCCTCCCCATTGCCAGTACTACCAATAATCAGGCTCACATTGGAAGCAGCTTGTTAGAATTATAATCAGGTACCTTAGAAAACACTGCAGGGGCAGCAGGTGAGTTAATAAGGAATGTGAGAAACATTTACCAGTTGTATTAAATTACATATTTAGAGTCAATGTACTTTCACAAGGGTTTAATCTGCAGTCATAACCTTAGGGAGCTGGAACTGAACCTGATCCTAGCGCACTACAGGTAAAACTGCATACACAGTGATAGTTCTCCATTCCTGCAGGACAGGATGGAGGCTATGTCCAGAAGGTAAGGTCTGGTTGTGTTGATATATATCTATATATATAATATTACTTGTCAATATTTGTTTTGTGGTTTGATTTTTTTTGTCATACATTGGCTTAAGCATATTTATAAACCAGAATTTGAACCTGAAAATGTGTTCCAGCCTAAAGGATATTTTCTACTGGTCCGAATTTCTTGGGAAGGAAGAGGGTGATGACAATTTCACATTCTCATGCTGTTGCATGTCATTAGATAGCAGGAAAAGGAAGAAGGCAAAGCTCCCCCCCCCACAGATCCCAGTCACCCCTGTTCTACAAAGCTCTCCGTACATGATTACTTTCATTCAGCTGTTACCCTTAAAGAAGTGGCATTGCAACAGACAACAAGTATATCGCACATTATCATGTATCGCACCCCCTAATAAGAGAAAGATGGGGGGAGAAGGAAAGCGAAGAGAGAGGAGCTACTTATTTATCAGCACTTATTTAATATAAAATATATTGTGCTGAAAACCAACTCAATAGATATGCAGAGCATGCTTTAAGAGCGGTAAGGGACTGCGGTGCTAGATCTATTCAATGGTAATTTATCTCAAAGAAGCGTTTGCATGTGGCATCTTCGTGCAGATTTTTTTTAGGAGCTGTTGAGAAAGTTTGGTAGAAGGAATATGTTTGAAATGAGGATGAAAGTGCCTCCCAAGGTTTGGCATCCCAACAAGATACCTTTAGTGATATTTTTCCTGTAAAAGCACAATTGAAATTTCACTAATACCTAGTTGCACACAGGACAACTAGTTTGCAATGACAAGCATTGCCCCCCAGAGTTGCAAACCGGATACTCCTGACATCGCTTTACATTCTCACTCCAACTGTATAATCAGTAAAAAAAGGGTCCTTTGCCATAGATATGAACTTTCCCACTATCTCCGTTACCAGCTTGGAAGATATGGCCATCCTGAGGCAATGTAGAAATTGCCTCATGTTTACTGACAACCAGTTAATTCTCAAACAAAATGATATGGTATGTGACAGATGTATTTACACAATGTCACTGGAGGCAAAGCTCTCACATAAAAGTACTCCTAATGTCAATAAGGTTGTCAGTAGTACACACTCTGCACCCATCACACACAATTCAAAGCAGACATACTGACTAACATATGCTGAGGCACTTAAATGTAACCTTCCTAAACCCCAAATTCCTCCTAGATGAAGTACACGTAACAAACACCCTCAGCAGCCCTGAATGCACTCTTTCAAAACAACACCCACATCAACACATACAGCCACATCTCATGGAGCCTCTACGTCTAAGCCCATAAGGCAAGCCGCCACATAATCCAACTTTCTAGTCACTGGAGACTCTAATGTGAGACACACTGATGTCCCTCTTGCCAGGCAGAGGAAGGAGAAAGTCACTGTCATTTGCTTATCGGGGACAGGATCTGCTGCATTATGCAAACATTCAGGTCATTGGACCACAAGTACCAGTATGACTCAGTCATAGTCCATGTGAGTGTAAATGACCTGATATATACCTCCCTAGACTATATGAAGATAGGTATCCTGGAGCTCTCGGAATATTTGTCCCAGGCTAGTATTAGCCTTGCACTGAGCAGTATTTTACCTTCTCCAAGGATGATGCCACAGTATGAACAAAAGATGACTGACTTTAATAATTGGCTTAGTTTCTGGTGTCATTTTAAGGGGGAGCAATATCTGTCAGTATGGAAGGAGATGGTCAACAGACCACACTGCTTTGCTAGGGATGGTCTGCACCTCTACCCTCTAGGTTTCAAATATTAGCTAAAACTCTGCCTTCCCCCATAGTGCCTTTTTAGACAATGCCAAACTGAAAGTACTTCCGACATAGTAAATCAAAACCAAGAAAATCTAAAGGTATTATTACACAGACAGGAGCTAAAGGTGGAGGTGTCTCAATTTACATCAAAAAGAAATATACCTTAAAAGTGATCAAACAGAACAATGCACTTGACCTTCTCCATGTTCAAATCACCATAAGCAAAATCCAATGCCACTTCCTTGCAAGCTACAGGCGGCCCCCTCTATGACCCAAGAAACCCATACCATGTATTTAAATTTACTGGAAACACTCACCATCCAGCCCAATACCATATTCATGGGCGACTTTAATTACCCCACTGTTAACATGGAATCCTATATGATATCAAACATACAGGCATAGAGAATCTTGAATTTTGTAAATACAAATGCCCTGGACCAGATTATCACTGCACCAACAAGGGGTGTAACCATACTGCATCTGGTCCTCACTAATATGGGACAGTGCTGCGCATCCCCTAGTGTAATGTCTTTCCTGGTAAGGTCAGGTCTCCTTTCAAGTAAAAATAAAACCTGGATCCCAGCTAACCCTGGAATATTCAAGAACTATGCTAAGGCTAACTTTCTGCTATTATGTGATAACCTGGCAAAATTTCAAGTCCCCATAAACCCAGAGAACACTGCTGCCTATGCAGAACTTTTCACAGAATCCCTATACAAGCATGTTAATAGATGCATAGAGGCAGCTGTACCTACCAGGAAGAAATACAGAACTAACTCAAAAAACAAACCACCCTGGTGAAATCACAAAATCAATTGGATGTATAACAGGAGGAAGAAAATCATGGCAAAAATTAGGAAGTGCAGCATCCTGCAGGATAAAACCATTCTCAAACTAAACAAAAAACTCAGAGGGCAAATAAATTTTACCAAAGCCAAATTTGAGGTAAATTTGGCCTCCCAAGCCAAGGACAAGGAATTCTTTAGCTATGTCCACAACCTCAAAGGTAATACACAGTTATGTTCAGAGCTCATTGTAAATGGAGCCACCTATACCGAGCCAGAAGATATAGCAGACCTACTGGTGAACACCTTCAGCTCCAACTTTACCACCCCTTCCCCTCAACCTTCCCTCAGGAAATACCAGCAAATATAACTCTCCCTGCTATCACTAGGGAACAGGTCCTTAATGCTGTCTTTAAGGCCAAGAACACTGTATCAATGGGCCCAGAAAATAGCCTAGGATGCCTTCTAAATAGCATGAAACATGACTTATTAGGCCCTCTGGAATTGCTATTTAAATGTAGCCTCCAAACAGGCTTCATGCCCCATGAATGGAGAACAGCAACACTCATCCCTCTACACAAAGGTAGGCTATCTACAGACCCTGGAACTGCAGCCCCATAAGTCTCACTATTCTTATCTGCAAAGCCATGGAAAGAATTATCATGGAAATGAGCAATGGATGAGGGCAAAATGGTTCATACTACCTACCTTGACCTGAATAGGGCATTTGACACAATACCTCACTTGGGCATTGTTGACAAACTCAAGATGTTAGGTACAAACCCTTATGTCACCTAGTGGATAGTCAAATGGTTCACATACAGCACCCAGGGAGTTAGAACTGGGAAGTCCACCTCTGCAAAGAGGCCAGTCACAAGTGGAGTCCCTCAGGGATCGGTCCTGGGACCACTCCTTTCTGGCATTTACTTCTCTGAAGTCAAGGCCAATGTCAATGGCCTCTGGCTGATTAAATTTACAGATAATTGCAAATTAGGAGTTGTCATTGAATCCCACACAGACAAAAATGTTCTTCAGGAAGGGCTGACACAGACATACAATTGGTGCAGAGCCATGGGCTAAAACTAAATGCCAAGAAATGGATAATAGTATCCTTCAGGAAGTCATCCACCCCATTAACTATTATATTGACAACACACACTTTAGAGCTGACCCAGTAGTCAAGGACTTAGGGACACACATAGACAGTAATCTAGCCTTTGACCATCACGTGTCTTTAGTAGTGACAAAATCATTCTATGATGCGCAACTTATAAACAAAGGTATAGCATCTAGATCCATGGAAGTCATTGTTCCACTGTATTCGGCATGCATCAGACCTGTCATTGAGTACAATGCCCCCTTTTGTATGTACCTAACCAGGTATATCCAACAACTGGAATGTCCACAGAGGTTCCTCACTTAAAGAATATATTGCGTAAGTAACATGGCCTATGCAGACTGCCTCAAGTTCCTATCCCTGTATTCTGTCTCCTACAGGCTGTTGGAAGGATATCTATGGCTAGCATACAGGGCATTGTCAGTCCCCACTCTGATGGACCTCCTGCATATACACAAAAGAAAGAACCCCAAATTTACCCATTCTAAAGACTTAAACCTTGCCTATGATATAAGTAGGACCTGCTGGAGAGACAGGTATGTATCCCAGAGACTACCCCATCTATCAAACATATCATATGGATTTACTGCTAACCACACCTCAAAGACACACCACTGCCAATCCGTCAAACTCTTAAACTGGCTAGAGTTCCCCCACCAACTTCTTCTGTACCAACTCCCTGTCATTCATTCCCTCCTAAACAGACCCTCCGCCTGTCCTTCTATCACCCCACTTATCATACTCTATACTCCTTGCAGAACTCTCAGAAGTCAGACCAACAACTATAGGAAATCTACAAGCCCCAAAACACCATAGGTAAAACTCTGTATAGCTACACACCTGCCTTAGCCTGGAGCAAACTCCCTTTGCACATCAGAAACATAGCCATTAGTCATGAATTCAAAAAAGCACTAAAGCAGCATCTGCTTAAGACCCAGATCTGCCACCGTAGTATTTCTAGTACAAAGCACCCTCCCTAATCTGCGTTTCGCTCCCAACCTTTCTGTCCTCTGCTACCACTTGACTGTTAGCTACGGCAGCCTCCTTTGTACTCTCATTATTTTTTAGCTTTAAGTTAACTAATACTTAACTAGCACAACTAATCTGCACGATACTGGCATGTCCTGCCACCCATGTCAAAATGAATCTGCCTACAAGTTTACCATACACGTTTCTGCCTCATATCTAACTTCACTGTGTGCATTTAAACCTAACTGCATTTTTTCCTCCATGCTTGGAAGCAATATAGCATTTAACTCTAATTGTATTATTTTGCATCTTTTGTATGTTTTATCTATGCTTGTGAGCAATTATCATTTTCTGTGGATTTCAATCGTATAACCCTTCTTTAACACTTAACTTGACACATATTGCATATTTTCTATTCAATACTATGAATTGTAACAATGTTTGTTTTTCTGTGGAATTTTTCTCCCCAGGCCTCCGCTGAAAAAGGGCACTAGCTTAGTCAGACTTTCCTGGTCAACAAATGTCAAATAAATAATAAACCTACAAATAATGTGGAAGATAGTAACACAGCCTTGCAGTTGCCAAAATTCGGATTACAGCAGCAGGCATCGTTCTGATATCAAACTTGGAAGGACTTGTTTAGCTGCATATTGACCACCATTGATACTAAAATCATCACATTGGGCTGTTTTGACACACTCTCTGTCAGGAGAATGCCTAGAGGAGTACACTGCTTGCACTATTATGGCTGTCATTAGTTTGCCATACTGTCTAAGAGAGGGCCAAAAAGAAAAGGATTAGCACACACTCTTGACTTGATCCTGATGCGATCATCTGGTTGCATTCTGACAGCAGAGACCATTCTACAAATGCTCAGTGATTGCTGCACCACACTGCAGTCTGGAGACATGCTCATGTTCATACTTATCGAGAAGGCAATATGGATAAGGAATATGAAACTAGTCTCAAAGGAAATACCTGAGTGGCAACCCATCTCAGCAGGCTGGTAATCACCAGAAATGCTGCCTATCTTAGAGCTGCAGAGAATTTCTATAATATCTTCTTATGGGCACCCAGTAAAAGTACATCTGTTAGGAAGGTCAGAGCCAAAGACATCACAGGGTGATTGCTTTAACATACAACGTCCATGTTGCAAAAGAATCAGGTCCAGAAAAGGTATACAAGAACCAAGGCTACAGGGATTCTTATAAACCTTCAAAATGGTAACGGAGCAAATATACAACTGCAGTTATAAAGGATAAGTGAAAAGTCTCTACAGATTTCTTCCAACAGCAGCCCTATGGAATTCTGCAAGGACGCTAAAGCACTTAAAAATACACAATCACAAAGAAATGCTACCACCACTGTATGTTATGCAGGAGGAAACAGGAGGTTGATGTATTTATTCAACACTTTGAGGCAGCAGTACCAAAGACAAGTTCACTTACATCACCAAACTCTGAGAGCTGGAAGGATGTCACCTCTGCTCTGCTGGCATAATTTTAGGCCTAATACAGTAAAAAACACATCTTGCATTCTGGCAAGCAGTTTGAATCTGTATAAGCAAATGGCCTGCCACTCAAATTTGCTCATACTAGTATGCTATATGACTGCAAAAGGGTATAGTACCTGCCCTCTGGAGACTGGACATTATTTCATCCTTTATTTAATTTGTTTCTTTAATTTGTTGAACTGGATAGGCAGGATGGTCCTCAGACCTTTTATAGCCAAGGCCCAGGCCATCAGCCCATACATTCAGTTTCCAGAATGTCTCAGAATGCCCAGATGTTAGACTCTTATTTTGGTCTGTTCCTCATAAAATCTGTTGTTTTCTGGCAAATTATTGAAGACTTATGTCACTAAATAATAACAGGTATTTGAGTTTCATATATCATATCCTTCTGAAAAATGCATGTTAATGAAAAAGTGTTATTCTAGCAACTTTCTAAGTTTTTAAGAACAATATTCAAAACCTGGACATTTCAGTAAAAAAAGGACATCAGGGGAAACTTGGATACAACACGGTTTAAGAAAGATGGAAAAAAATGCCGATACTTGGCTCATGATATATGCATCCTAATTTCATGTTTGAAAATACAGTTAAAAATCAAATGGCAAGAGTTAGTAGACTAAACACATAGAGAGAGATACCGTAACAGAACAATTGGAACAAATGGGTGTGGAATTTTGGAATAGAGGATACCATAATAAGAATATATAATAGATCAAAAATAAGATATTAGAAGAGAGAAACATTACATGTCCCCCTATTTATTACAACATTCCCAAAAGAAAAATGAAGATGACTAAGAAGGACACAAGCTGCAGATGTATTTAACGTATGATCAAAATACAGCTAATACTAAGAATATAGTTAAAAATACTGGCCAGTATTATTATCACAGGTACCCAAGTTGAAAGAAATATGTCAGAGCAATCCTGCTTTTAGCTATAAGAGACATACTACCTTAAAAAAAAAAACGTTATAAAGAACAAATAAAAATCAAGGAACAACAACAAGTAAGAAAGGTACATACAGATGTAATGCCTGTATTTTCTGTAGACGTATATATATATATATATATATATATATATATATATATATATATATATATATATATATACAGAAAACACATTTATTCATCCAGTTAAGAGCACAGTTTTAATTTACAAGCTTATGGGAACTGCAGTACCAAATATTTAATATACATGGCCAAATGTATTAAGTGTCCTGCTTTCTATGTAGGAAAAACTAACCAAAGATTTAAAGATTGAATTTGTAGTCATTTATCAGAAATAAAAAGATAAATAGAGACCAATTCTTTATATGAACATATATGTAATACTGAAGACACTTATGCCTTTAGATTTTTGATTTTGTATACTATTCCTACATACGTTAGAGGAGGAGGTAAAATTAATATAACAGAAAGGCAGGAAAATAAATGGATTTTATGCTTTAGAGTTTATTGCTTGCAAGGGCTGAATGAAGCATATACATTATATACATATACAGCATATATAAAACCTGAACTTAAATTATGAAGAAACCAAGTTAAATGAGTTCTACATACATGTTTTTTTAAAAGAAGACATTATTATATTTGACACAATAAGCAGAAAAACAGCAAATCATTCCATAGCCTTGTATGTAAATTCTCATGTCTTCACTAGGGTTGACTCACATGTAAATAAAATAAAAATAAGAAAAAACAAGAAACTAGCAAGGGATAAGCTGGATTATGAAACCAGAAAAGTATTTTCTTTGTATAGAAAACCAGATATTAACATTATAGCACCAGAAAATTCCCATATTTCTGGGGATAACGGGATGGATAACATAGTGAATCATATTTTATCTAATAATGAGAATGTTTTTAGAAGTGACAAACATGATGGTGCCAATCCCAGCGATTTTGATTTTATGGACCCTTTAGAGTCCCCCCTCTGGAGATCAGAGAGGCTCACAAGCAATTCATACTCCCTCTTGGAGAGCAATCTGGTTCAAATGAACCAGAAACAAGGAGAGTTACCATAAGAGAGGTCAGAACAGGAGGGGAACAGGAATGAACAGGGAATGGGGGGTACAGAGATTAACATTTTTGATGACCTGTATCCCAAACTTTATCCTGAAATTGTAAAAAGAAACAATTTCATGATTTATAATTATAGCAGTCTTACTATTAATGATGAATGCTTATCTTTATTTGAAAGGGGGTCACTTTCATCCCTACACCTACTTATAACTAAGCTGACACTTTGATTGAATTCAAATTATTTACTAGAAAATTGAACCTTGTAATTCAATATTATGGGAGCTCTAATGAAGTTTTCCCTAATAATTGTTACTTAAAGAAAAAAAAGTCTTTTCATGCCTATTCCTAATCCCATTGTCCAAGTTTTTTATAATACCTGTGAAGATGATATTTATAGACAGTATGCTCAAGGAAATATGAGAATAAAGAAATACAACATGACAAGGGATAAATAAAACTTTTGGATGAGATAAAGATGAACAGTTCTATACTTATTTTGAAACCTGATAAGGGTTGGGGAGTGGTTCTGTTTGACAACCTAAACTACACAGGGGAGATATTGAAAATGTTATTTGAAAGTAGTTTGTATTCTACCATAGGTTCATAGGTTCATAGGTTCATAGATTAGTACTAGGCTAACTGCCCTCATTTATTATTTTTAGCCCCCAATTACCCCATGTGAGAATCAAACCCTGTACCTTGTGTCTGTAAGGCAAACACCTTAACCATTATGCCAACCTCCCACCCCTATCTTAATTAATGAGGTTAATTTGTCTTATTTCAAGACTGACCAATTTTTAGAAGACAGCTTATTGCAATATGCCCTAGAACTCGACACATATGTTTTTTGAAGAACCCCAATGCAAGAATATCAGTTATGTTCGGTATTCCAAAAATTCATAAATATCTCCACAAACCCCATTCAGACCAACTGTGTCAGCTGCAGGTTCAAAAACTCATCCATTTGCTCTATTCATAGACAAAATGTTAAAACCAGTACAAGTTATCCAAACCCACATAGTTAAAGACTACTGGGATTTTTAAAACCTACCCTTTGGAATAAATATATCATTTTATTAACCACTGATGTAGTTGATTTTTTTCTAGTATTCCTCAAGACCATGCTTGGAATTGTTTCATGGTGCTTTGTTGCACTTTGACTTTCTGACACCCTGGCAAGTTAGGTTAATAATGGACTATGTGGAAATTGTTCTGGAAAATAGCTATATTTGCTATGATGGAGACATTTTAAAAAAGACAAAAGGGATAGTCATGGGGGGGCATGCATCCCCTTTGTTCCTAATTTGGTATTGTCGACCTGGGAATGGAAGTTTATATTTGTATCTCCTTTCCAAAATCATATTAAGCTTTACCAAAGATTATTGGATGATATCTCTATCCCAGAGATAATTGTCAGTCCCATAGTTCATTAATTACATTAATCATCCAAACCCTTATTTGAAATGTATCTATCAATTTGACTTAAACCAGTGAAACTAGACATTACTATCATAGAAAATTCAAAAGGCCTTTTTTTCCAGCATTTACAGAAAGCCTACTTTTTCCAGCATTTACTTACACTAAAAATAGGAGCTTGGTGAAAGGCCAATTTGTCAGATTGGCAAGGATGATATCAGACAGAATATTTTTTGACATTGAAAGGAAAAAGTTAGAAAATATGTTTTTGGAAAGGGACTATCCATGGCACTTGGTGAAAAATATCAGTAAAGAAATTTTTAATGAATGGGGGAAGAAATATCAACCATTATTAGGTTTAGGTTTAGACACATCACACAATAGTCTAGATGGTATGGCTTTACAGAATGCTGTTAAAGATTACGGGGGAACGACTGGTAGTGACCCTAAAACCCAGAGAAGTGATTTTACCAGGGCACATACAAGTTCTCATTTAATTAAGGTTGGGCGTCGGGCTGGCAACTCGGCACCGTAAAACTCCACTGCCAGTCATGAGTGGACAGATGATCTGCTGTGGCAACCCCTAGCCGGGAAAAGCCGAAAAAAGAAGAAGAAGATTAATAAGTACTGGTGTATTTTAACCAATGATGAAAAGTTAAAAGAAACTGTAGGACCCAGACCAATATTCACATATAAAAGAGCAAGCAATATAAAAAAAAATTGCAGAATTAAGTCAGATTAATAGGAGAAGTAAAAGTGCATTAGAAAATGTGACAGCTGTGCTCAGTGTAGATATATTCTTGATAGCAAATACAATTTAAAAAAACAAACAAACTAAATCCATCCTGTATGCACAAAGGACTGGTATCCAAAGGGAGGAAGAACAGAAAAGTCCTCTGTAAAAAACACTCCTTTATGGAATAAAACCACAGTAGTTAAGCGCTTTCATCCCTCTCATAGGGACTTCTTCAGAACAATACCATCAAGATTTCCCAGCATTCATATACATCTAACAATAAACCAATTAATACCTGTTAATTGCATTATTTAAAATTTACATTATTAACAATTAAAAGAAACATACCCTTGTACTCATAATATATACATATATATATTATACAATAATGTTATTGAACTGTGTGACCTTGTTGAATAATAATGTTAACCCAAAATGTGATTCATTTTTAAAAAACAATTAAATTTCACGATTTTATTTATACCTGGAAACCTAGTGGCATCCAGAGTCAGTTGCCATTTTAATTCACAAACATCTAAAAACTCATTTAGTGTCTCCCCTTGTTAATCCACTTTAACCTGTTGTATTATTAAAAACTTAAAAGAATGGCCTACATTTTCCATAAGATGCCTACTTAAAGCATTTGTGTTCTTATCATGCCTTATATCCTGTTTCTAAACCATCTATAAGATTTTCCTATGTAGAATGCTGGACACGGAACATTTTGCAATATAAACTACATTCTTGGCTTATTATTCAACAAGGTCACACAGTTCAATAACATTATTGTATAATATATATATATATATATATATATATATATATATATATATATATATATATATATATATATATATATGTGTATATAGTATGAGTACAAGGGTATGTTTCTTTTAATTGTTAATGTAAATTTTCAATAGTGGTTACCTGGCTTGTGGATATTTTCAAAGGACTGGTATATCTGGCCATCTGCTCTTTGTGTCCTGCCTTTTATGTTGGCAAGATGTTGAGGCAGTTGAAAAAATGAATATATGAGCACAGCTATGACATTCTGAAAAACAATCAGACCAGTTGCCTATTTAGACACTGAACTTTATACCAAGGCTTTAAACATTTCCTATTCACCATTTTAGAGAAAGCAACCCCTAATCCAATGGGAGGTTCATGGAACGATTACCAAAAATTAAGAGAATTAATATGGCAATAAAACTAGACGCAACTCACTTTCCAGGTATCAGTGACAGTGTTTCTTTAATACCAGTATTAAAAAAGAGGCGAATACTTTATAATGAGAGCAATACCCTGATAATGTGATTAAGACTATTTTACATCACTTAGGCTGCATTTTTCAGGCATGATGAAGTCTTAACAATATATATTTTTAACATATATTTTCATATATGTATTATGCCTTTTTTACATCCTAGCTGCTATGCACTTTATATACATTTTCATTAAATAATATTTCATGCTATTTATTTATGTACTTTATAAATATGCTTGTTTGAACATCATTTACTGAAATCTAATGCTTTTTATACAGGATTTTATGTTTTTTATTCATGTATTTGGAAGGGGTGCCTTTAAGACCTTATTATGATTAATTAGCCTCAGTGGGAAACAGTGATTTAGTTTTACTATAAAAATGACATTAGTGCTGTGTTTTTTCATTCTGATGATGTCTGTTTCTTGGATGAAAAGCTGATCATGAATTAGGAAGCTTAAATAAAAGTATTTGTGGTAGTTTTATACTCTTGGTGTTTGGTTTTCTTTCTGGAGTAGGAGTCTGCCCACAGCTGGAGTTGTTGCTTTTTGTCCACAAATCTTACACTAAGAGATTGAGAGGTATACATAAGGCTGTACAGAAAAGCAAAACTTGCAAGATATATTCAGAACAAAAGAGGCTGTAGCCATACAATGATAAAAAAACAAAAATAGTAACAATGCCATACTATGTAAATTACATAAATAATTCATAAACGTAATAATTATAAGAGATGAATGGTAATAAAGTAATACAGATATCACTGCAGAGAAATATGCATTTAGACATTTATTAACAGCTAAATAAATGGATTTCTACTAAGAGATAAAGCATTATACATTTAATACTGAAGATTTATAGGAGTATATCTCCTTTAAGTGACCAGCTTAGATGCAAGTGTTGTTTAATTCAATGGCTTGCTTGAATCCTAATACAATCAGGACTATTTTTTAGGAGATTTTTAGTTTGACTTTATGCACTTTGAAACTAACTTTGCTGGTCCCATTCAGATTACTTACGACAGATAGATAGATAGATAGATAGATAGATAGATAGATAGATAGATAGATAGATAGATAGATACATTCATACATACATAGATAGACAGCGCTATAGATGTAGATATATATATATTTAAATAAACACATAATATATGTTTATAATGAATAATCTGCAGTGAGTTTGATCAAAATGCAAAACATTGAACAAGTTCATAGTCGATTACCATTAATCACAACTAAAATCAACAGAAAAAGTAATGGTCCCACACTCGCCTAGAAATTTAATATACTTATTTTCATATTAGATCCCTTCAAATCTTCAAAATAAATCACCTTGAGTCAGTATTAATTTAAGGAAACTTTAACAAGGCTTGTCACTAAATATAGTACAAATATGTTTAAAATAAAACAAACAATTGTGAAACACAGTTTAGTGTTTCACTTGTCCTTCTTTAAATGAATACTGGCTCAAGGCCACTAAAGGTGAATTATTTTGAAAATTTGAAGGGTTGTAACACAAAACTTTTCAGACAGGAGCAAAGGTTCACTCTCCTTCTTGAACCACAACCTGCTCTCAAGCTACCCCCTTTAGCAGTTGTTGTGTTCATCCTGGCTGCTGTCTCCTGGCTCCCGCAGGTTGGATTAGCTTGGATTGGGTTGCTTTCACCACTCAAGAAGTTTACTTTTATAGATGTAAGACAAGTAGGACTGCCCTATTCAGATGTACAAAGGCTCACATAGGTGCACATTTTGTATTTATAAGGATCGATCGATTTATAAGGATTGATTAAAAAATGGAGATAACATTTAATAACAGATGGCAAACATTCCTGAATGCAAAAGAAAACAAACAGATACTAGGGAAAAGATGGACTTAATTATCGATTTTAGATTATTTGCATAAGCACACTTTATAGTAAGGCAGGTGTGTAATAGAAAGTATTTTATTGCTCTAACTTTTTATATATTGATGAAGCTCAAATGTTGAGTGAAACCAGTGTGTTTTTAGCAATGCAGTCCCATTGTCCAAAAAAAGCACTGTTGCTGATCTGTTTGCTCTGGATATTTTTATTTTATTTAAATGTGTATCTATATCTATCTATCTATCTATCTATCTATATATATATATATATATATATATATATATATATATATATATATATATATAGATAGATGTACTTCTAAAGCTTGAACTTTCAAAACTTTGAACTTCAAATGGCCAAATCCAGAAGACTGAACTTTTGAAACTTTGAAAACGAAATAAAAGAAAACATTTTTTTTTTACATTTTTGCAGGGGGGCAAGCCCCCTGCATCCCCACACCCCTTGCTAAATAAATACACCAACTCTGAGATCGCACTACAGTGAGGAAAATGGTAAGTATCCCATTCCTTGTTGTACGGCAATCTCCATTCAAAACGTTTGACATTTCCAAATTTTGATGTTATGGTCTCAGCCATAAGTTCAAAGTTTTGAAAATTTGAGCTTCTAAAGGGGCTCCATATATATATATATATATATATATATGTGTGTGTGTGTGTGTGTGTGTGTGTATGTGTATTTCACTTTGTTAAGTAGGTAAGTGAATTTACCTACTGACCCTTTTCAGTCACATCCTGAATGTTAAATCATAATAACACAATACAATGAAGCAATATATACAGGAACAATACACAAAACATGTAAAACTTTCTGAAAGATAGAAGTAAGTATACAAAATACATACATGTAGATTCCTGTTCTTTTACAGAGTTTATATTGGTGCATTATTTACACCTTCATTATTTTGGAGAATATGATGTGCACCAGAGAGCACTCACCTTAACCAGCATCATAAAAGCAGGTACAATCAGCTTCATCATGCAGGTATTCAATCAAGGTATACTAAAGTAGCTGTAATGTTTGATTGTTTTGACCTCAGTAGGTAGATGATTACATATGTCAGGGCCTATTACACAGAATGGTCTTTCTCCAGTTGTGGTTTTGAATTTAAGATGGGCTAAAGCGGGAAAGTCATTTTGGCTACTCCTTAATGTGTACATTTGAGCTCTGATTCATTTCTTCTTTTATATAAATATACCCAAAATCTCTCTCTCTCTCTCTCTCTCTCTCTATATATATATATATATATATATATACTTTATATCAGGACTGAGGGACACAGCTGAATGCTTTTTTTAGTCCCCATCACAGCTAATCAAAAGTGTTAGCTGTGTCATTTGGTTGATTGAGGGCAATCAAAAGTGTTCAGCTGTGTCCCTGAGTCTCTATACATTGACCATTAAAACTGATGATGATGTTGCTTGTTGAATCAAAACTAGAGGCATATTGTGAGAATATGGTATGGATTTTTCAGAATGGAAATCTGTTATGGGATTTACTTTCTAATGTTTTATCTGAAATGTAGAAGCATGCTGTAGGCTGCCATTTTTGTCAGTACAAGATCTGGTTGCAGCACAGATAGGCAGATCTCTCCGCTGTTGTGCTAGTTCAAAGTCAATATATATAAAGGAACCAGGAGGTGTGGGTGGTGTATGTGTGTGTGTTGATATATGTGTGTGTATGTGTGTTTGTGCGTGTGTGTTCTCTCTTGGACATCAGTGGTTGTATGTGACAGAGTGAGTAATTATTTAGTTTTGATTGCTTGCATTGCAATTGTTGTAAATCAACCAACACAGCTGCATCTTGAAGTCCTACCCATGAAATCAATTAGGGACTTGTAACCAGATTTGCACTTTCCACAAATATGCACTTTTCACAACCTCATATTTACCTTGAAGGAGTTTAACTTAATGCAAAAAATGCAGACAAAATTTTCCCTGCACCCACACAAGGACTAAACTTTAAGCAGCATTAGCAGGGCACCCCATACCTCCTTAAAGACTCCCACCACTACACTACGTGTGAGTGATAGAGATATAACCCTTTTCCAAATCCAAAGAACAGCTGATATTTTAATTATACTGTTCTGCCTCAATGTCGCCTGCACATTTTTATAATGTTTCTTGTTATGTTTTATATCACACTTTAATTTGCACTACTTCTTAAGTAGTATAACAAACATGAACAACTGTAAATGAGAAAAACTCCCATGATGCCTCATGCAGCTGCAGCTGCACAAGGCTAAAGAGCTGATCAGATCTTTCACAGCATGGATATGCACTACCCCTCCTGAAGCTGAGATTTGACTGTCAACCAGTATCATTTCCACTGCTGTAACAAAGCCTTGGAAGGAGGCCAAAGTGTGCGATTCCCACTCTAGTTCCCCTCTTAATGATGGGGACCAACATCTCAGCTTTTTGGATTAGAGACACCATTCCAGAATGCTGTGCAACACCAAAGTGGTACATATATCATATTAACCAAGCTTGCCCCATGCCTTCAGTGTGTCTATCCAAATCTCAACACCTGCTGCCTTACTACAACACAGGTCTCTGTCTACTGCAATGACCACAGCCACAGAGAGAAACTATGTCCCTGGCAGAAGGGCACATCTATTGAGCTGGGTTCCCCAAAATGTTTATTCTAACTGAACAGTACACCATGCACTGCAAATGGCAAGGTGGAAGGCACTAAAACAATTACTGCACACTATCTATCCCCAGCAACGTGGTTTGTTTGCATTCATTATCAAACTATTTCTGGTGACTTTTCATCTATGATGAATGTAAAAATTTTTCTTTATCTGCTACTTGATTATAACTCTTTCCACGTGCAGAGTTTTTTTCACTGGGTTTATAGTATAGCAGGGCACTGCTCAAATGGAGCTGCCAGGTTAATGAACAAAAAAGAAATTAATTCTATTTATCTTAATACAAATACTAAAACTGTGTATGATGATTTTGGAGCACAAGCCTATTTTCAACAGTTTCTGAATGATGCAAAGATGTGTCCGTAAAGTCAAACAGGCAACTAATTTTGCTTTAAGCCATGCAATAATCAGTAATTTCAGAAGCCTTTCACTACCACACTGGTTGTAGTTCACCGTTCTTGTTACATCTCGTAGCACTTTCTAAGTGTATTCCATGTGAGCAGCAGATGTTTAAGGTATGCATTCCCAGGTTAAGCTGGCAATAGCAGAAGAGCTAGGAAGCAGTTTAGGGGAAGGCTATCTGGATATAAGGTATGCCGAGCATTTTTTTATACAACTTTGAGTCATCATTGTGACACTTGTAACCTGTCTCAAATGTAAGCTACTAGAAAAAAAAAACATAATGCACAATGTTTTGTCTGAAATGTACAAGTTTGCTAAAACAGAATGCAGCATTCATTCAGATGTAGTATCCATATATTTCAGAGCATTAGAGGACACTTGTTCAAGCTCTGCATTATCGTTTGAAAATTTGGTCAATTTCTTTATTTTTATTTTTTTCCGATTTTACTTCCAGCTACCTGACCACGGCTACACTGTGCCTCTTATATGCTTGTCACCTTCATCAACAAAGTCCAGCACCTCTGAATCTGATTGATTCAGAAATATCCAATCCTTTAGCCAGATCAGACAATGGAGGTGCAGTGCATATAGGGTGGGGTATGGTGGGTCTTCCAGTTTTACAGTAGGCAGTCAATATTTAAACTCACATGTGCATAGGACCATGTGGATCTTCTCACAATCCAGCATTTATTCACCCACATCGGCATCACAACTGTTTTACCCTTGGTGAATTTGGCATAATGGTTAAAGTATTTATCTCACAGACACAAGGTACAGCATTTGATTCTGACATCAGCTAGGCTTAAAATGGTCCTTCAGGGCATTTAGCCTAGCCTTCACCTATGAACCCTGCATAAACTCTGTTCACATACATGGGAAGACACCTCAGTAACAGAAACTCGTTTACTCCTTGGTGTTATCTATCATGTAGCTTCTTTCTTTGTTCTTGTAGTGTCTTATATACTAGTATTTATGAGTTTACTCTGTTACATAACTATCTGGAAGGTCCATTTATAGGAAGACTCATACCTCAGCTTTCCCACATTTTCACAGAATGTCCAGATTTTTGCCTCATATTTTTGGTCTGTTTCTCATAAAATTTCTGATTTTCCAGATTTTTGTGGCAAATCAATGAAGATTGAATTCACTAAATAATAACAGGCATTTGAGTTTCAGACTTCATATCCTTCACAAAATGCAAGGTAACACAAAGCCTTTTATTCTAGCAACTTACTAAGTTTATAAGAGCAATATTAAAATGTTGTTCATATTTTTGAGGCTTTGCCCCCCCCCCAATTAGTTTTGGCTTTGCCCAGATTTTTTTGTGCTAAGAAGTTGAAAGCTATGCAGTCTCATGGGACACAAAGACAGTAAGGTTACTGATGTAAAGTTCATTATAGAAAAATTAAGAAAAGGCTTACTTCAGTTATTTATTAAGGTATATAACCTTTAACAGACACTCTCCTAACTTGACAAAGAAAGTACGCTAATCTAAGAGAAGCACAGCTACATGTGAATGTAAAAATCATAGACTATGCCTAAATCAGAGCAGCTGAATGGTATGGAGCAGTGCAAAAATCAAAAATGTACCGAGTGTCATAACTGAGACGATGAAAGAAAACAGAAGGTTGTAACACGACAGTACTATCAGGTTACTACAGTGTCACAGCATCTAGGAATGAACCTTTCGACCTACATTATACATCAAAGCGTGCTAATAATGATGTAACAGCACCGCTTCTCCTTCTCTGCTGCGCTGTTAACTTTAACTAATCTGTGTGCTCTTTTGGTCTGCTTTAAAATTGTTTGTGGAGACCTCAACTCTGCTGTCTGGGCTGCGACATGACCAGCATGCCACAAACTCTACTACCAAATTTGACTTGAAAAGCATTCCCAAAACATTTAGGAATTAGTGCTTTTGGTGCAACAGGTTTATGAAATATATAATGCAGCACAGCAGTACATATGACAGTAGCAAGTACTTATTAACTGCCCTGTTCCTCTCAACCTCTATTCCCTGGACTAGTAAACCCTTGCGCTAACCTGCACCTTGTTTCAGAAGGATGCAAATGGTGGCAATTTGTAATACTTTTTGTCCACTAGCATTGGGTTTAGTATTGCTTCCTCCTCTGTATTTCTCAGCTGTGGCTGATTATAACTGTTCTGTTATATTGTATCATTGGCATGGATTTTTGTTAAATGCCCTGCTATATTGTTTCCTTATAGTGGCTGATTATTTATTGTACTGTTATATTGTATCCTTGCTATCATTGGTTGCTTACTGCACTGTTATATTGTATTCATGCTGTGGCTGATTGTTTACTGCCCTGTTACATTGTATCCTTACAGTGGTTGATTGTTTACTGTTATATTGTGTTATTGTTCTGACAGACTGCATACTGCCCTTCTATACTGTATCCTTGCTGTGGCTGATTGATTACTGTCTTGATATACTGTATCATTGCTGTTACTGATTGTTTACTGCCTTGCTATAATGTATCCTTGCTGTATTTCTTCTACTTTTCTGCATTGTATTACCATAGTATTCAGTATTGCTGTTGATGCCTTGATTTACCTAATGTAATGTTTTTTTGTACGATTTTGCCTACTGTGTTGTCTGTCTCATAGAATCGTGTCAGTTTATGTACTGTATTAAATACTATGCGAACTCGTGGAGACAACTGCATCTGTGGCTTCTGGTTATTGTTCTGTGGCATCTGTGCTTGGTGCTCAGTCGCACACTTATAAACTGGTAGTGCATCAATCACCACATTGTAATATTCCTGCCAGCTGCTCAGTCCTACACTAATAAACTGGTAGTGCATCGATCACCACATTGTAATACTCCTACCTGCTGCTCAGACGTACACTAATAAACTGGTACAGCATCGATCACCACTTTGTAATATTCCTAATATTCCTGCCAGCTGCTCAGTCATACACTAAGAAACTGGTACTGCATCGATCACCACATTGTAATATTGCTGCCTGCTGCTCAGTCATATACTAATAAACTGGTACAGCATCAATCTCATTGTAATACTATAACTCTGTTGAACATCTTTTCGTTTATTGCTCTAGGGCATCCATGCCTGTTGTCCAATATTTATGTATTAATTAATTTATTTGCAGTTTGATAAATGGGCAGTTGAGATGGGTTGTCGAGCCTGTTTGGTCAAAACCCAGGTGTTAGAGTACATAACATTAGTGAACTATAATGTGCATAATAAAATAGTAACATATAGTACAGCAAATATAATACATTTATTTAGTAATGACTAACATATCTATTTACAAAATTCCTAAGAAGACTGTTTACACTACAACAATCATATTAAAAGCTGCAGGTATTAGCCAGTGTCTCAAAAGCAGGTGACCTTTTCATTCTGCAATTTTTTTTTTTATTTTTATTAATTTTTTAAGATTTTTTTTTAATGTTTCCAATCTCTCAATGTTTCAAGGTTTACATGTCTGCAGGTAGCTGATTGCATATGGCCGGTTCCTTTCTTGAGAGGGATTGTTCTCCAATAGCCAATTTAAATCAAGGTCTGAGCAAAGTAAGAAACTTTTCTTGGCTGTTTCTAAGGGAGTACTTGATGTGGACTTGAGACCATTCGAAAGTCCAAATCCCCCAGTGACCCTTTAGCAAATACTGCTACATATACCCAAACTTTATCCTCCTATTTCTAGTCATTCATAAAGACTCATGTTCCTATTCACCACAAGTATAATGCCAACATTAGAAGCACTCCCTTGTGGTGAAACTGAACTATAGACAACTCTGCAGTAAAAGACAAAAAAGGTAATAGCCTATTGAACACAACAAAAATTCAAGAGTGTTATAATCACCCTCAAAAGTTTAAGAAAGAAATCAGGAGCCAGATCAAATCCTGTACAGATAATTATGAATGAAAAAAAGTGCTACAGCAAAAGATAACCATAAGATATTCTCTAAGTATGGAAAGAACATTCGAAATACTACCCTGCATTACATCGAACTTAGCTCTAATGGCAGCACCTATTCAAACCATGAAGATAGCTAATATTCTTGCAGATAAACAAAGCTCCAAATTCTCCCCTCTGTCATCTCCAAACTTAAAGACAAAATATACAGTTTATACCCCACCTCAGTAATTACCTCTGAACAGATACTAAAAGCACTCTCCAAGAGCAAAAACACCAAGTCTATTGGTCCAGATAAAATACCAGGCTGCTTCCTCGATATTATGTATTGTACACCTCCATCAGACCTCCTCAACCATGCCTCCTAGTTATTATGTGCTGCACACCCCATCAGACCTCCTCAAACTATTCAACCATTGGATACAAAATAAGAAGCCCGATACATAAAAGGCAGGCCCCATCGTGGACACTGGTAACTACAGACCTGTTAGCCTCACCAGAATCAGTTCCAGGGTGATGCAGCATAACATCATGGACCACATAATAAGGGACCTTACACTTTGGCTTTTAAAAAGGTAGATCTTGCCTATTAAACCTAGTTGGTATCTTTGAAACAGTCACAAAAGCACTAAATGAGGGCAACTCTGCGTACACATCTTACATAAATTTAGTTAAGGTTTTTGACACTGTATCCCACTCAAGTATTATCAACAAACTGGTCAAACTCAATAAAAATATAGATGCACCAACTGGATTACCAAACAACTCACTAACAGACAGCACTTTACATGGATTAATGGCATACTATACTCCACAATACTTCTTACCAGTGGTGTACCCCAGGACTCTGTTTTGGAACCACTTCTATTTGGTATTTAGTTCTCTGATATCAAAGCAGACATTAAAGACTTCTAGCTGATCAATTGCACAAACAATTTCAATCTTGGAGCCATCCCCAAATCCCCTGAAGACAATTGGATCCCCCAAATGAGCATAATTTAGACAAAAGTATTGTTGTATAAGAACTTACCATAACCTTAGATGTCCTTCTCTTCAATATGCTGCTGTATTCATGACATCAGGGAGTTTGCCTCTGGTGAACTCACACGTCCGGCCATTATACAAAAGTTAAATGCTACCACTAGGGTGCACATGACATCCTGCCCCTCTTTCAGATGCCGGTCATAAATGGACATCAGGTATAAAGTGGATGTCAGAACACACCTCTTTGGAACTGAATACCACTGGAATCAGTGACTAAGGAGTGGTTACTCCAGGAAACTGGAATCAGGTAAGTGTGAGGGGGAAGGCTGGGTGGGAAACTATACAGTAGCATATAGAAGAAAAGGACATCTAAAGTTATGGTAAGTTCTTACACAACAATACTATGTCCTTCTATTCATATGCTGCTGCATTCATGACATTAGGGAGAGTGCAAAAGCTCCTGTCCTAATGAAGGGGAGGCAGACCAGTAGCAGTTTTCACAAACCCATGGAGGATGGCTCTGGCAAATCCTGCCTTGGCTTTAGAGACCACACCCAGTTTGTAATGTCTGGTGAAAATGTGAACTGAGGACCAAGTAGCTGCCTCAAGGATAGCAGCTGTGTCCAATCCTTTAAGAGAAAACTCCTGAGGAGGACACTGCCCTGGTTGAGTGTCCTCTAACTGGGGCTGGGAGTGATTTACCATGGTTGGTGTAACAAAAGGAAATGGTTTGTGATATCCAAGAGGATATAGTTTGCTTGGAAACAGGTTGACCCAGGGCTCTAGGGTGATAGGAGATGAGCAGCCTGTCAGATTTTCGGAAGGATTTGGTTTTGGCCAAATAAAACCTGAGCTGTCTGTGTATGTCTAGGGAGTGCATTATCCTCTCTGCTTGGTTTTGCGAAGAGGGGAAAAAGTTGGCAGGTTGGCAGTCTGATTTAGACACGGGTCATTTACCAGTCTGGGCATGAGCATATGCAAACATACCCTGTCCTTGTGGAAGACAGTGAAGGGGAGATATGCCATAAGGGCCTGGAGTTTTGCAGTATTGGAAGGAGCAGTCTTTGACTGGTTCAAATGGTGGTAGTGTCAATTTTTCTAGGAAAAAATGAAGGTGCCAAGGAGGTGGAATGGGCTTCCTTGGTGGCCTGAGGTGTTGTGCCCCTCTCAGGAAGAGTTTGACCTCTAATCTAGATGTTAAAGGTGGTACCAGGGGTAGGCGAGCTGAGATGGCAGATAGGTGGATTTTAATGGAGGAATATGATAGTCCAGATTTCATAAGGTCACACAGGTAGGACAAGACCACTGGGGGCTATGCCATCAAGTGGTGGTAGGTTATTTTTCTTACACCATAAGGAAAATCTCTTTCACTTTGAGAGATAAGATTTTCTAGTAGTTGATTTTCTGGCCTCCTGCAGAACCTGGATCCTGTCCTCTGTATATAGGTGTCTGAAGGGAATCAACGCCCTATCACCCACAATATGAGGTTCAATGTGGGCAGTTGAGGGTGTAAGAGTGTTCCCTTTTTCTGTGTGAGCAGATCCATTCTATAATGTAACTTGTGGTGATTGCCCTTGGCTAGGTGAAATACTAGGGGGAACCAATGCTGCCTCGGCCCGTAGGGAGTCACCAGCAAGATTTGAGGCTGTTCATTCTGAATTTTCAGAAGGACTCTTTGAATGAGAGGGATGTAGGAGAATGTATATGCGTACATCCCTTTCCAAGAGATTGATAGAGCGTCCACCTTCCAAGCCTCTGGGTGAGGTGCCCTAGAGCAGAAGGTCGGGAGCTGTCTGTTCATGTGGGAGATGAAGAGATTGTCATTCGGAATACCCCATCAATGGACTTGGTCCAGAAACACTTCCCTGTTCAGCATCCATTCGTGAGACAGGGTCATGGTCCTGCTTAAGGAATCTGCCATCACATTGTCTGTGGAGGAGATGTATACTGCTTGGAGAAGGATTAGTTTCTCCAGTGCTATTTCCCAAGCCTGCAGTGCTAGTCTGCACAGGAGGTAGGACCTTGTCCCTCCTGTTTGTTGATGTACCACTGCACAGCGGTATTGCCTGTGTACCACCTCAGAGTGCCTGGGAGAAACTGACCCTTGAAAATATCCAAAGCCAGTATCAAGGCTCTCATTTCCTTGATATTGATGTGATCCTTTTGTTGAGTTGGGGTCCATGCATTACTCACTCTCCAATGTCTTAGGGTTGTCCCCCAGACTCTGTCTGAAGCATCTGTGAACAGGTCTTGGTTTGGGGGTGTGGGCTGTAGGGGCAGGCCCGGATTTGACTGAATCTGGGAGATCCACCACTTCAGTTCCTTGGACAGGCAAGGAAGTATGGGGATTGTGACCTCTAGAGGATGTAGGTGTTGTTTCCAGATATTTCTCAGATACCACTGAAACTTCCTCGTGTATATCCTTGGTAGAGGGACCATGGGGATAGTGAAGGTCATAAATCCTAAGATCCTGAGGAATTCCTTGGCGGAGATGGTTTTGAGGGGAAGGATTCCCTGGAAGAAAGATGTGAGGGTCATGAAAGTATCTGGTGGCACGCAAGCCATCAGTTCCCTTATCAGAATCCAACATCCTAGAAACACTGGATCCTGAGAGGGTGTTAGGGAGTATTTTTTGTGATTTATGGTAAATCTCAACCCTGTAAGGAGGGAGATGATGAACTGCAAGTGTTGCAGGGCCATGGAACTTGAAGTAGCCTGGTAAAGATGTCATCTAGATAGGGAAAAATCTGTATTGCCTTTGTCCTGGTGAAGGCCATAACTGGGGCCTGACATTTAAATAATCTTGGGGCTGTAGAAAGACCAAAGAGTAAAGCACAAAACTGATAGTGTGCAGAATCCACTGAGAAGCGGAGGTACTTTTGGAATAGTGGATGGATAGGAATGAGCAGGTAGGTGTCCTTTATATCCAAGGACACTAGGAATGCCTAAGGCAAAATAAGTGAAAGAAGGGTGGGGAGAGAGAGCATCCTGAAGGAGGGGACTCAGGAAGGTGTTGAGGTGTGCTTGATCCAGGATGGGCCTCCATGAACCTTCCTTACTGGGGACCAGGAAAATTCTTTAGTAAAATCCCTTCCCTCTTGAATGGTTCCTTGAGCCACAAGTTCCTGCAGAACTGGGGGTGTGGAATTTGGTCTCTGGGTGGATGAGGGATGCCTTTGGGAGAGGGTCTGGTCTCCCAGGTCATGAAGTATCCCTGTTTTATGATAGATAGGACCCAGGAGTCCTGGGTAACCTGCTTCCAAGCAGGAAAGGAAAGGAAGAGGTGCATGGAAAGAGGGGTGTCTGGATGGTGGGCCTGGTAGTCACAGACTATCAGGCTTTCCCTAAAAGGACTGTTTAGAGGGTGGTGTAGAGGAGAGAGACCTGGAAGAGTGCTGTTTCCTGTGGTCCTTTCTAGATTTAGTTTGTGTTCTCCTGGTTGAGGACCTAACAAAGAGGTTTTAGCTGGGTAGTTCCTCTGAAAGCATGGAACTGGGAAGACAAAGATATATCTCAATTCCTGCAGTTTCTTGCCTTCTTAAACATGAGTACCTCCTGATGACAGATCCAGAGGCAGCAGCTCTTACAGATGCTTCTACAACATCATAGCTGCACTTGGAGTGTTTGGTCACTTGTGTGCCAGAGTTCAGGAGAGAGGAAATCCTGGCTTTAGCATGAGAGTCAGGGAGCTCTCCCAGTTGCTTGACCATGTCTTCCAAGACAGTCAAGGAATACTTGGCCATGTGCGTCTGTTAGTTGATTGCTCTTACTGCTAGGGTGGCAGAAGAATAAGCTTTCTTTCCCAGATGTTCCATCATTCTTCTCTCTTTATCAAAGGGCAGCAGAGAGGAGGATGGTAGTAACTTTGAGGTTTTGATGGTGGTCACAGAAATAACTGCAGAGTCTGCAGAAGAGGCATTATACAGGAAGGTTGCCTCCTCAGGCACCTTATAGAATCTGTTTGGACACTTGGGTGCTGGGGGCTGTGAATCAGGATTTTTGGAAGCAGCCAAGAAGGGATCCAGAAAAGCAGGGTGTACTGGAGGCACAGCAGAAGGGCTGGGAGACTCCAGTTTTAGGAGTTCATAGTATCTCTTTTGGGTCTCAGTGACCTGACTGCTGTCCCATTTGAAAAAAGTTTGCAATTTGGTGATGGTTGGTGAGGTCCTCACCAGGGGAGTCAGTGCCATTGGACTCCTCCTCTGGTGAAGCATATCCCAGAGGAGAAGCAATCTGAGAAGTATAGGTTAGGGATTCATCGTCCGATGAATCCTCTTCTGCGGAAGAGACATCCAATCCAGGCCATCCAGGCCAATTAGGGGTAGAGAGGATCGGGCCCTGATGCAAGGCCAGAAAGACATTGAGCAGGCCTTGGGTGAAGGCCTGCCAATCCAAACTCTGCTCGACATGTGAAGCAGGTAGAGGGTGAGAAATATGTTTAGTTTTCTGTTTCCTCTTCTTATGGGTGTCTGAAGGAGAGGATTCAGATATGGGATGGAGGTTGGAGGGCCAGACGCTGGCCAACACTCCACTAAATCAGAAGTTATGTCCTCACATACTACGATTTGGGAGATGCCACATGGACTCTCGGATATAATGAGCCTTGGATCTCCCTCAGCAACTGAATTGGATCTTAAGATTCACTCTGGGATGTGACCTCGGGCAAAGGAGAGATTTCCTCTGGGCCTTCTGCTGAAGGAAGATCCGAGGACTCCAGCTTGGACTCCGGGCCTTCACTAGCCTTGAGAACAACGACTGGAGTTGAGGGTGCAGCAGTCTGTTCAGGCCTATTCTTTTTGGCCTTCTTGACTGGGGCTCATCTGAGGGTTCCGATGTTGGGGCCATCCTGGAACCTAGACCTTTGAGTCTCTGATTTTCAAGGTATAGTTTTAAGGCTGCGAGATGGCTTCTAAGGGTCTTGGGAACAAAGGCCTGACAAATACTACAGGTGGTATGATCGTGTTCATGGCCTAAGCAGAATAGGCAGCGCTCATGAGAATCCTTATGTGGAATTCGCCTTCCATACCTACACTTGCCCTACCTACCTGACATGTAACCCAAAACAATAGCAATTAAACAGAAAACCCTTAAGGGGTACTTATCTAAAGTTGGATGAAGAAACACATCTACTGGCAATGCAATGACTGGGGCTGGCAGTCTCACAGGTGGCAGTAAAGTTCTAAAGAGATGTGTGCTGATGTCCACTTTATACCCAACGTCCATTTACAACCAATGCGACCGATGTCACACGCACCCTAGCAGTAGTATTTAACTTTTGTATAACGGCCGTACGTGCGAGAGTTCACCAGAGGCAAACTCCCTGATGTCATGAATACAGCAGCATATGATTAGAAGGACATCTCATGTTGCCCGGATCAAGGTCTGAATGTCAAAAAATATAGCATTGGTTAGCTTGGGTAAGAGGAACTCACACCTACCAGAAAAACAAACCTCCCTTAAAATAGACACAGTCATTAGAGATCTAAGCACCTTTGTGGATAATGAAGTCTCCTTTGACCATCACATATTCACTACCATTAGCAAAACTTTCAACCTAGCCCAACTGTTTACTAAGGTCAGCACCTCTCAGGCAAAAGAGGTAATGATTCCTCTCTACTCATCCCTCATCAGGCTCATAGTAACACGCAATGTGCCCTTTGGTATCTACCTGCCAAAACACCTAACTAAACCTGAAAACCTCTAGTGGTTCCTCACCAAACAAATCTCCAGTATGACTTTTGTATGTCTATCATAGCACCTAGAAGAACCATTTCTCTTCACTGCCTCATAAAGACTCTAATGGGGTCATCTATGCCTGGCTTACAAACCTGAAAATGACCCGATCTTGCTTGATCGACTGCATAATTACAAAGCTGGCAGTAACACAAATACAAGATCAAGGGGCCTAAATCTGTAGCATAACATAACTAAGACTTGTTAGTGTGACAGATATTTTTCCCAAAGAATTCCCCATCTCTAGGGCAAATTCTTGCTTTCTGTAAAGCAAAGCACTTCCCTCTCAGTTTTCAAATCTATCATAGGTGAATGGATGATAAACAACAAATTTACCTCAGATCTAACTCCCTACCCTCATGGAAAGTTGGACTAACTAGTTGGGAGTACATGTGGTATTATAGTGGGTAAATTTCAAAAGCCATAACTGGGATGTTACCTAGCAATGATCTATGACCCTATATAATAAATAATAAATAAATAAAAATAATGGACTTATATTACAACAGAGATTAGGCTAAGAGAGGTGGGATATGTCAAGAGGTAAAATATAACAGCTGGCAAGACAGACAGCCAAGACAGAATAAGTGTTAGAAAGAGTGGTGGATGGTAGAAAGAATAATAAGTATAAATTATAATGTATAAATGAAAGTAAATGGACATTGTAGATATTTAAGTTAAATACATGCCAGCAAAGTTATTAAAAATACAGTGTCTTATTACACACCTACTGCTGATAAATAAGTCAGCATTCAGAATGTTAGCCTATAACTTAAGCATCACCACTCGTAAACAAGACTTGGGGACTTCTCCACATGATAATCATGCTAAATGAAGATCAGAGAACGGCATCTATCTATACTATAGAACAAAATTATAACACTTCCAGTTAAAAAAGAGAGTTTGTGCAGCCTGAGGTAACATATTTAACATATAAAGATTAAGGCTGTAGAGAAAAAGCTCCCATGTCAGGGCAGTATAAGTAGCCTTTTGACCTGCATGAACATTACTTTATGACTTTGGGAAACATTCTCTCCAGAGACATTTTGAGCTAGCAGTTTTGTGACTTTTATATCTTCACTTAATGACATTTTGAATAGCAGTTTTATAAAGCTCACTGTTTCATTACTAATTCTGTCACACAGCTGTTAAGGCCATACTGGGAGTGTGGTAATATTGTACTTTGTAAAATGCTTTATTCAGTTGCATACAGCTCAGCAAGCTCCTCGTGGTGCCCTGCAGAGTCCTACAAGTGGCCGAGAGACAAAAGAGAGACTTTGGACTTGATTAAGTATTGTTTTTGCTTGTTGTTTCCCTGAAACGCTAATCCCACCTAAAACGCGGCTTTTCAGTGCTTCTGTGGATCCCTAGTGATATCTGCATTGCTTACTGTACTTATTTCTTTGTTGCACACTTGAAAAAAGATTACTGTTTGTCGTTTTTGCATTTAAGTTACCTGTAACACAGTCTCAGGCTACACACTCAAGTGCGCTAGCCTCCTCTGTGTATTTAAAGCAATTTAAACTTTGCATTTCTGTTGTTTCTGAAAAAAAAAAACACAAAAAAACTCCTTGTTTTCCCGCCTTTCTGAACTAGTCTAGTCCAGTTTTCAGGCTTTGCTGAATCCAGGACTGTGGTAAAGGTTCCTGTGCTGCCCATATCATACTTAGATAATTAGGTGGCTTCCTTGTTCACTGTGAGAGAGTGAACTCTGAGCAGCCTATCTGTCCCTGTAGGAGTGGTCCCAGCCCAGCAACTTGCAGCTCATTGGCCATTTTGGGCTAATTTCTATCCTTTTGATCTCCCTCGTATAAAAACCGCTTAGCCCGGTTTTGCGCTTGTATGCAGCTCAGCAAGCTCCTTGTGGTGCCCTGCAGAGTTCTACAAGTGGCCGAGAGACAATAGAGAGACTTTGGACTTGATTAAGTATTGTTTTTGCTTGTTGTTTCCCTGAAACGCTAATCCCGCCTAAAACACGGCTTTTCAGTGCTTCTGTGGATCCATAGTGATATCTGTATTGCTTACTGTACTTATTTCTTTGTTGCACTTGAAAAAAGATTACTCTTTGTCATTTTTGCATTTAAGTTACCTGTAACACAGTCGCAGGCTACACACTCAAGTGCGCTAGCCTCCTCTGTGTATTTAAAGTAATTTAAGCTCTGCATTTCTGTTGTTTCTGAAAAAAAAAAAAAAAAAACAAAAAAACTCCTTGTTTTCCCACCTTTCTGAACTAGTCTAATCCAGTTTTTAGGCTTTGCTGAATCCAGGACTGTGGTAAAGGTTCCTGTGTTGCCCATATCATACTTGGATAATTAGGTGGCTTCCTTGTTCACTGTGAGAGAGGGAACTCTGAGCAGCCTATCTGTCCCTGTAGGAGTGGTCCCAGCCCAGCAACTTGTAGCTCATTGGCCATTTTGGTCTAATTTCTATCCTTTTGATCTTCCTGGTATAAAAACCGCTTAGCGCAGTTTTGCGCACCGAACAGCGCTGTTTAGCTGCGGTTAAACTATTCCAGGCTCCACGAAGTCTGCACTTCAATTTTTCCCTTGAAACTTGATACATTTCAACCCAGCACTAGAAATAAGGCATTTTAAGACCGGCACTTAATAAAACTCACTAAAACTAGCACTAGCTTACAGCTGGCACTTCAGCCCTATACTCAGGAAGTATAAGGCTCTTTACTCATCCAATCAGCAATACAGTCCAAACCATCTATTCAGGCATGTTCAAGGGACAGCTTCAGGTGTACTCTCTGGTCCAGCTGGTGAATCTGGGCATCCTGAGGCAATGTTACAATTGCCTCATGTACACAGACAACTCCCTCCTCCTCCCAACCAACACAAACATATGTGAGAGATGCAGCTACACAGCCAAGCTGTAGGCTAAGCTCTCTCAACCCATGACTGGATCATCCAGTCACAAGGAGAAGGGCAACACTAGCACCACATTACCAGACTCACATAGACCAGCCATAGCTGCACCAGCAAACAACTCTCAGAAACACGCAAAAACATACTCGGAGGCTCTAAATAAGAACCTGCCTAAACAACAGAGACCTCCTAAGCATACACCCAAGCAACCCCCATCCCACAACAGAAACCAGGTAACACATACGTCACAATGTCAGTGTGCCAAGCAAAAACAGCCCCTAAGGCTAAATAACACACCTAACACACTAGTAATCAGTGATTCTATCATCAGGCACACAGACATCCCACTCACTAGACTGAACAAGAAGGTTACCGTAAGCTGCCTGTTGGGTGCCGGAATCCACCACATAACACATGCACTCAGGTCACTCCACAACAAGTACAGATATAACTCTGTCATTGTACATGTTGGCGTAAATGACCTGAGACATACCTCCCTGGACTACATGAAAAGAGACATTGAGGAGCTCTCTGACCATGTAGCCCAGGGTGGTATGACTGAGTAGCATCCTGCCCTCACCCAAAATTATGCCAGCATATGAAGAAAAAATTATCAGTTTCAACAATTGGTTAAACTACTGGTGTCTTTCAAAGGGGATCCAGTACTTGTCAGCCTGGGACGACATGCTTGACAAGCCACGTTGCTTCGCCAGAGACGGCTTGCACCTGTCGCCCCTGGGCTTTCGAATACTGGCCAATACTCTTGCCGCCCCAATACTGCCTTTTTTAGGCAAGGCTCAAAAGACAAACCTGCCTCCATAAACAACAATAATAAACAAAAACCGAGGGTAATGCTGCTTAATGCCAGAAGTCTAAACCTCAAAATGCATGCACTTGAGGCTCTCCTTAGTATGGAAGAAATCGGCGTATGTGCAATGACAGACATGCTTGACAAGCCACGTTGCTTCACCAGAGATGGCTTGCACCTATCACCCCTGGGCTTTCGAATACTGGCCAAGACTCTTGCCGCCCCAATACTGCCTTTTTTAGGCAAGGCTCAAAAGACAAACCTGCCTCCATAAACAACAATAATAAACAAAAACTGAGGGTAATGCTGCTCAATGCCAGAAGTCTAAACCTCAAAATGCACGCACTTGAGGCTCTCCTTAGTATGGAAGAAATCGACATATGTGCAGTGACAGAAACCTGGTTCAAGGCACCAGAGAGCACCCCAGCACTACCAGGCTATAACTCCTACCAAACCATTAGGTCCCAAAACCAGAACCGGAACAGAAAAGGAGGGGGTGTGTCCATATTCATCAAGAACACCACACCTCCAGGCTAGTAGCACAGCACGCGGAATCTGAGACCATCCAAGTGCAATTGACAGCGGGTAAATTGACTGTTAAATTTATAGCTTGCTGCAGATCTCCCACCTTGTCTCAGGACCCTCACACAGCATTCCTGAGAACATTAGAAAGTATGAAGATTCTACCCAACACCATGCTACTGGGTGACTTCAACTATCCAAACATTGACTGGGAAAGCTACTCAAGCTCAAAAGCCCTAGCCAAACGCTTCCTTGAGTTTATTTATTTATTTATTTATTTATTTAAATTTGTTGACCGGGAGTGTCCGACTGGACGTGGGTCCATTTTCAGCGGAGGGCCGGGGAGAAAAGCTCCACAGTAAAATAAACAGACAGTAGTTACATTGGATTACATAGTGTTTAACAATTTAACATAGAAATTACTTGCAACATATTTACAGATGAAGAACATAGTACATCAGTAGACAACTAGAATCTGTGAAGTACAAGTAGTTTATAAACTCAAACGCCTGGAACAGCTGGTCACCACTCCCACAAGAGGTGACAACATACTGGACCTGGTCATTACCAACATGGGGAACCTATGTTCCACACCTGAGGTAAACTCGTCATTGGTAAGATCAGCTCACAAACTAATCACACTGGACATCCACATCCTGACCCCCCCCCCCCCAGTCAAGGAAATCAAGGTAAAAAACTTCTCTAAAGCCAACTTCACACTCCTCAAGACCGAGGTGGGAAGTTTCAAAGCTCCCAATCAAATGGAAAATGATGACCCATTGGCAGAATCCTTTACAAGCGCATTCTATGAACACCTTCAAGAATGCATGGACTGAGCCATCCCAAGTAAAACCAAGACCAACTCCTCAAAAAAGAGGAAGCCAGTCTGGAGGACCCCGGCCATAAATAAACTTTACAACAGAAGGAGGAAACTCCTGCAAGATAGAACAAAACCCAAAATAAGAAGGCATCTCTGATTAACATCAGTAAAAAACTGTGCTCCCTCATTAAATCATCCAAGGCCAATTTCGAAAGAAAAATAGCCAATCACTCTAAGGATAACCACAAGGCCTTCTTTAACTATGTCAAAAGTCTAGGGGCAAACTCTCAGATATGCTCCGAGCTAGTGCATAATGGCCATAAATACAGTGAACCAACCGACATTGCCAACATCCTGGCTGACAAGTTCAGTGCAAACTTCACCCCTCCCTCTCCACCAAAGGGGCTAGCACCCATCCCAGTAGAATGTGGCACTCCAGATATCTCAGACACACAAGTAAAGACAGCTCTTGCAAAGGCCAAAAACACAGCATCAATGGGACCAGATGGTATCCCAGGTTGTGTCTTACATGAGCTTCAAAATGAACTAACCCCATATCTCAAAATACTATTTAAACTCAGCCTCTCTACAGGCGTACAGCAACAGTTGTACCACTGCACAAAGGTGGTGCCACAACTGACCCTGAGAACTATCGCCCTATAAGCTTGACTAGCTTGGTCTGCAAAGCCATGGAATGCATTGTCATGGAGCTCATTAACAGGGACATTGGGAACCTCCAGACACTGGACCCCACCCAGTCCGGCTTTGTTAAAGGCAGATCTTGCCTCCTGAACTTGGGTGACTTCTTCGAAACAGTCACCAAGGCCATAGATAAAGGGAAGGTGGTCCATGCAGCATATCTGGACCTCGCTAAGGCATTCAACACCATCCCACACTCAGGAATCATAGACAAACTCACCAGCTTAAATATCAACCCCCATGTCACTAGATGGGTTGCCAATTGGCTCTCAGACAGAACTCACGCAGTAAGAGTGGCAGGCGCCATGTCTGACTCTAAACCAGTCACAAGCGGAGTCCCACAGGGGTCAGTCCTGGGACCCCTCCTGTTTGGTATATATTTCCCCAAAGTACAGGCAAATGTGAAGGGATTGTGGCTAACCAAGTTCGCAGATGACTGTAAATTAGGTGCAATAATTGTCTCTCCGGCTGACACAGACATCCTGCAAAAGGGTCTCTCAGAGACAAACACCTGGTGTCAAAGTCACGGCCTCAAGCTAAATGCGAAAAAATGCATAGTAATCCCATTTGGGAAAAACAAAGTACCTACAAACTACCACACAGATGGGAATCCACTAAGTACAGAAGAAGTAATTAGGGACTTGGGTACCCAAGTAGATAGCATGCTCTCCTTTGGAAACCACATAGCCATACAGTCAGGAAATCCTTCTATGTGGCACACCTGATCACAAAGGGTTTCCCATCCAGATCCAAGGAGGTGATTGTGCCCCTTTACTCCTCACTCATTAGGCCCATAATAGAGTACAATGCCCCATTTGGGATGTACCTCACTAGACACCTGCAACAACTAGAAAGACCACAGGAGTACGTCACTAAGAGGATTAAGGGCCTTAAACAATTACCCTATGAAGCACGACTAAAAAATCTCCAGCTCTTCTCAGTCACTTACCGTCTGCTCAGAGGTGACCTATGCCTGCCCTATAGGGCCATGTCAAACCCTGAACTAACGGACATGCTTCACCTCAAAAAAATGAGATCCCTCAGAACCACTCATTCTAGCGACTTGAACCTATGCATAACAATAACCAGGACATACTGGAGGGATAGATTCCTGTCCCAGTGACTCCCCTCACTCTGGAATAGAATCCCAATCCATATTCGACAGAGCTCCTCTCTGACCCTCTTCAAGAGAAATCTTGATGAGTGGATGGGTAATCGTATGTTCTACCCTGGGATCACTTCAGGAGCCCTGTTAGACAGAGGCCCAGGTTACTAATCTAATGGGGAGGCAAAAGCCATCACTCTGTGGCTAGGCTTATAAATGCCCCTGGGCAGATAGCCTAGTACTTACCTATGAACCTATGAACCTATAAATACAGCCCCAAGCCAGCAGTTTCTTCTGCAGCCATGGACATACAGTCTGATTGAGCCAGTGCCCACCTCATACCTTTTCCAATGCCAAACTATTTGTCCATCATAAGATCTCATTCTTTAGTGAAGGAAGTGATATGGTACAGTGTAGCTTTCTTCATCAATTTCAGAAGGGAGAAAAGAGTTAGGCCTACACTTACCTGTTTTATCACCCCTTGGGAGCTGGCATCAGTATGACCTCTTTGTGTCATAGGGACCCAGCTTTCTGTATTGCACCTGCTAACAAGCAGAGCTACTGTAATCACAATGGAATCTGCAGACATCCCGATAGTTTTAGGAAAAAGCTCTTCAGAGGATGAGAGCCATAGTTTTTATAATCAGTATCCTTCTCTCTCTGGGGGTGGAAGGGGAAAGAATTTGGGAATAAAAGAATTATAAAAAAAAAATCAATTAAATGAATAACACTTTATTATAATATACAGTGAATGCTTTCGTTAATGAAAGAACTTCAGACTCTAAATTAATCAAGGATTAAATATCCCAAATCAATTAGAAATGAGTTATGTGAGTTAATCAATGCTTCAAACTTCTACATGTAATACATATTTTAAATAGTTGAATATCATTAAACAACATGCATTTTATTTTTATTCTAGGTTAATATCCATCTTTTGCTCCTTGGTTTATTTTTATTGTGAATTAAGGAAGTATTCCAGTTAAGGCACCCAGTCTGGTTTTAAATGTCAATAGGTGTGAGGAAGCGACGTACATGATGAATGCATCATCATTTTGTTTAAATGGGAGGGCAGGGAAAGCATGAGCTGGAAACGTCTCATTTTCTATGGATAAGATGATTTATCCCATTCCAGAAATGTCTGGGGTCACAAGGTGAGCACACTTGCAGTCATTGGGAGAAGGCTAGCCTGGCTTTCCATGTAGTGACCTTACATCAGTTACTGAGCTCCCTGTACTTTTCCAGTCCGGAATTGTCTTCCTGTCCATATATGTATTATAAGCTGAGCCTCAGTGTATCATGGTATATTTTGCAGAGAGGTCATCCAACAGAAGTCTGCTGCCTTGGTCTGTCCCTCCAAAGAGGGTAGACAGCATCATGTGCATTCAAGGCCAACTTAGTACAGCATCATCTGAGGTGGGGGAGAGGTAAATAGGAGACCAGCCAACTGACACAACTACATGACTAAGGCAGAGCTGAGCATTTCTAGAGTAAGCCTGTGACCCAAAGTTAGAGGGATGAAGACTAAAAGGGGACGTCCACCCATTGGTAACAAAGGGAATGGTCACTGAAGACATCTGGCATCATTTATACTGTCTTCCCTTACCCTGAACATGAGAAGATGATCCAGTCTGGAAGGGTGCTTTGAAGGGATTTAGTGGAAAACACATAGGAAAGTTGTTAAGTTGATGGAAGAACTGATACTGCTGAATAGCTGAGGTTTTGAGGTTGTTATGAGTTTGCCAGTTAAGATTAATGTTAACCTCTTAGAACACATCTGCACTGAAGGCCTGATGCATCCATTCAAGAATGAAGAGTGATAAATGCTCAATGGCATTGGTGCATCACACAGTGAGTTGGTTATTCACCTCTACAAAGACAGACTGTCAGGTAACAGTCAGCAACATATATATTTTTTTTTTTGCAAAAGGGCAAGTTCTCCTGTACCACCCCCACCCCGACCCCAGATTTATGTATACCATCTCCATGGTTGCACAACAGAATGGAAATGTGCAAAGGTACAGAAGGGAAACGTGCAGACTCCATTATCACTGTAAGTGGCTTTAGCTAAGTTACTCTGATATATTCGCAATCGTTAAAAGTGCCTTTGTACACTTGATTGTCTTCTGTCTCAAAAAGCATGAATTATAACATTATTCCCTTCAGCGTGGGATCTGAGTAACATTTCCAATACAGCAATTGTATTATGACAGTCAGTTACCATTGAAAATTATACTGGGTCAAGCTTGTTTTAAAGAATTCATATGTCCACACACACACACACACACACACACACACACACACACACACACACACACTGCGTATATGTGTGTGTGTGTGTGTGTGTGTGTGTGTGTGTGTGTGTGTGTGTGTGTGTGTGTGTGTGTGTTTATGTATATATATATATATATATATATATATATATATATATATATCTGAACATAAGTAAAATGTGTCAGTGACTAGTGATTTCATAGGTGACAGGGTTCATGCTGCTGTTAAATTAATACTGTGGCAGTATTAGTCAAGCAAGTGTTAATAGCAACTGGGGGATAGGGTTAACTAACTATCTGGCAATGCAGCACAGGGGTTGGAGCAGTGGTCTAGTAAAGAAGGGGTCAAGAGTTCATATCTCATGAAGGTATCTGCTTGTCTGAGGGTGGTTTGGCATAATGCTTAAGGTCATAACCTCATAGATGCAAGGAATAGGTTTTGATTCTGACATCTTGTTGCTGCCTAAGCTTGTAATGGTCTGAAGACTGATAACCTAATATTTACCCATGAAACTATGAATGTAAATGTATACAGGGCAATCTAGACAAGGATGTTCACATTGTAGATGAATCAAAAGTATTTAAAGCACAGGTCAGTCCTGAAGGAACAGGGCTATAGCGAGGACAGGGTTAACTTGTTAGCGACTCTATACAGACTAAAGTCAGGCAGAAAGAGTGCAGACAGATCAACCATATTTAAGCAAAGGGAGCTAAAAATGAGGCTAAATAGTTGTTTGGCTCAGGCGTTATGAGATTTAAGAAATTTAGTAAGTAGATGACCAAGCAGGTAGCACAGATTTGATTCTAGCCAAGGACATCAACATTCTAGCAGTATGATACAGAGCAGACTAGGAAACAATAAAAACAAAAGACGTCTTTGTAGGATATGAAAGATAATCATTTATTCACACTAAGCATTTGTGTTTCCAAACATATATGAACATTGGAAACAGCCATCATGGCACCAGTAAAAATCTGTAAGTATAAACAATTTACAAGTGGGGTTGGATCACTAGCAAAATTATTAGAATATACTAGGATGCACAGTTAGGGAATTCAATAAGTAGGACAAAAATGAGCCTGAGTACTCAGAACAGTTTACAGAGCAAAAAGCTGCAAAATATGTATAGCCAGGAAAATCAACACAAGTAAATGAGCTAAATTAGGCAGTATGGGGTTAGGCAATGCAGATCAGTGTACATATCTCTTTAAGAAACCTCCTGTGTGCATGTACTAAGTGTACTGATTACTGAGTATGTGCAGGGACAGAGTGCCATTTTGTAGTAAGCTGTTGAGATGTATGTATGTGTGTAAGCTCTGCCTATTAATAACTTTGTTTATATTTACTGATGCTGCTTTCCATCCTGATGTGTTTCTACATAATAAAGCATGTTAAATGAACTACCCCACCTGCTTGTCTTACATGGATTAAGGGACAAGCAACATGGTGTCAGAAGAGGCATATCTAATGGCCAGAAAGAACTCCAGTTTCTCTACTTTGACATCAAGCACCATGCAATTGGTACTGGTGGTATGTACAGAAGTGGACCAACTTTGCTACGTGTATAATCTGCAAAAAAAAAACAGGTCAGAAATGAATTTCTAATGTTAAAATTTGATCAGACTATTTCTTATTTTACAAATATGAAACAAAGCATACAGACCACTCTGTGATATTAAAATAAGTCAAAATGTCCGATATTGCTAGAATTATTCAAATTACTATGGAAAATGCTTGGAATAAAGTCTGAATTGCATGAAATTCAGTATTTTTCCTATTAACTGAGGCTAACCGAGTTATCAGAAGTATATGACGTGTTAGTATGTTTGTGCAGCATTACAGTGGAATTATTTCACAGAATACAGCCATTTCAGAGCATATTTCACAAATTACAGTATTTTGAAGAGTTTATTGTGCATCTGAGTGTTATTACAAGTACTGGCTATGTGTGCATATTTGTATAATTACAAGTGGACCTGAGTTGCATTGTGTTTTACTATAATTTGTTGGTATGGCAGATGGATTTTGAAAACCATCACCACTAGTATTTGATATTAATATTGCTGAGAATGGAGAGTGTTTGAGCAAGAGTACGATATTTTCATACAGGCTACATTTTTTGATAAAGATGACCATACATAGGCATTTATTCTACTTAATTTATCTCGGTTACATGCCATTGAAAGAGAACATTAATTTGTGTATGCATCTGCTATTTATGCTGGAGTGGGGGAGAAACCATCATATTGTTGTACAGACTGAGTCAAGGGAAGACCCTGAGTGCTTAAAACATAAATGTAGAGAAATGTGTAACCCCCAGACCAACATTACAATGGAGTGGCACTTATTTTACACAAGGGATCAAAAGCCAGGTGAAACTTTTGCTGCATATATAACTGACCTGATAAGTAAAGCTAAAATGTGCAGATTTGGTGATTTAAGAGATGAGTTAATAAAGGACAGATGTGTGTGGTGTTAAAGATGATGCTGTGTGAAAGATTTTGCTTCTTGACAGTGATTTAATTTTGAATAAGACCATTGAGATTTGTCAGATATATGAGCTCAGAGAAAAGCACACAAATATGTATACAAATGAGAAAAGCTTTAGAAATCACTGCAGCAAAGGTCATGTTGATAGTATGTTATTAAAAGAAACAGACCCAAGCACATGGCAGCTATGGGGCTTACCAGGGACTGCTGCAGGTCTCCTCAGAGCCTTCTAGCAAGTTCCAGAGTTTGCACAACGTCAGTGAAGCATAAGAGTGAGGCAGCAAACTCAAAGCATGGGCCCCAACCTAGTTTCCTTGCCAGTTGTCGTAATTGTGATAAGAGTCATGAATCTAAAAGAGAAAGGTGCTTAGCTTTTGGTCAACAATGCCACAAATGTAATAAATGGAACAATTTCAAATGATTTTGTTAATCAAAAGAATGTGTGCTCTCTTTTACTAGAAGGGATCATTTTAAGAAAAGAGTTGATCAATTAGAAAGTCATGACCCAGAGTTTCATTCTTTTTATGCTGATGCTGTGTCAGTGCTTAGTAAAATGGTCAATGCAGTCGATCTATGGGCCAGGAATGAAGTATTTTGTACTTTTTGGATAAATGGCAAACCCATAGAGCTTAAAGTTGATACTGCCTCAAAGTGCAATGTTATGTCTGCAGAAACATTTGCTAGAGTAAGTGCTGGTGAAAGGCTTGATTTGACAAAGTGTGTGAAGCATGTTGCATATGGTGGTGAAAAGATTTAAATCGAAAACTCAGTAATGCTTTCATGTTACTCTGCAGGTAGAAGTTACGACTTATTTTATGTGGTCAAGAGGCATGTCCAGTCATTATAAGGCCTCAGAGACAGTCTGAAAATGGGACTGCTTTCATTTAATAAGGAAGTCCACCATGTTAGCTTAAAAGACCACTACTCTAATTTCTCCCAGTCTATTTTTTCTACCTATGCTGATCTATTTGAAGACAAACTAGGCAAGCTTCTAGTTGTGTACTCCATGATGTTAGACCCGGATGTCAGTCCAGACGTTAGGCCAGCCAGAAAAGCTCCAGTAGCTATGCAGACCAGAGTTAAAGCCGAACTAGACAAAATGGTGTGACAAGGTGTGATTTGTCCAGTTGAGACTCCAACTTGAGTAGGTATCTTCCATGGTGGTAGCTCATAAGAAAAGCTCAGATGATATTGGAATATGTATTGACCCACAAGATTTGAACAAGGCACTGAAAAGACCTCATCATCCAATGCATACAGTCGAAGAAGTCACAGCCTTGATGCCAAATGCCCCTGCTTATTCTGTCTTAGATGCAAAGAGTTCATTTTGTCAGATTTTGCATGACAAGAAATCTTCATTGCTCACTACTTTCAGTACTCTGCTTGGAAGGTACAGATTTCTGAGAATGCCATTTGGTGTAAATTCTGCAAGTCACGTCTTTCAACGCATAATGGAGCAAATTTTTTCTGGGTATCCTTGTGCTATTATAGTAGAAGACATACTGGTAGGAGGTAATGGTGAAGCAGAGCATGACAGAAACATCAGAACATTTCTGGAAAGGGCACATCAAATGAATCTTAAGTTCAAACCACAGAAATGCAAATTCAGGCTATGAGAAGTCACTTACGTTGGTCATTTATTCACCAGTTCAGGCTTACAACCAGACCCTTCTAAGCAAACAGACATTATCGGGATGTCAGCTCCAGACAATGTTCAAGCCTTGCAATTTCTTGGCATGATTAACTACCTAGGCAAGTTCATTCCAGACTTGAGTCAAATATCCGCACCACTCAGAGAGCTAACATGTAAAGATGTATCTTTGTCTTGTTTAGAACAGCACCAGAGAACATTTGATGTCCTGAAACGGAATTGTCAGTTCACCTACTCTCAAATACTATGATATCCACAAGCCAGTTACTCTTTCATATGGTGCTTTGAAATTCTGGTCTTGGTGCAGTCTTTCTACAAGAGGATCAACATGTTGCTTATACATCCAGATCTCTCACCTAAGCTGAGATACAGTATGCTGAAATAGAGAAAGAACTTTTGGCAATTGTGTTTGCATGTTCCAAGTTCCATGATTATGTGTATGGTAGACATATCCAGATCAAAACAGATCATCAAATCAATCTCTAGTCACTATCTTGAGAAAGTCTATGCATTCAGCCTCAGCTAGATTGCAATGCATGATGCTGAGATTGCAAAAGTACAATTTCAATGTTGTCTACAAGAAAGACAAACTTCTTTATCTTGCTGATAAGTTATCCAGATCACCCAGAAGTACCACAGAACAGCATGAGAATGAGCAATTTGATTTTGAAATTATGGAAGTGAGAAATTTTTCTTCCACACGTCTCGATGAATTGAGAGATCACACAGCCACAGATCCAGTTTTACAGAAGCTCAACCACTTTCTCAAGGAAGGATGGCCATCAAAGCAATCTAATTTACCTAAAGAAGTGCAAACTTATTTTCTATACAAAGATGAGATCTTGTCAGACAATGTTATCATAATGAAAGATCCTAATGTTATTGTTCCCAAGTCTTTGCAACCAGAGGACATTACTATCTTACATCAAGGTCACCCAGGAGCAGGCTCTACCAAAAGAAGGGTGAGAGGACTACTATTTTGGTTTTCTATGTCACAAGACATTGAGAGAACACTTTCTTGTTCAGTATGTAATAGTACAAAGTCACATCAACAGAAAGAATCACTTCAGCTAAACCAAATTCCAGAACTGCCTTGGTCAACAGTAACCACAGACATTTTTGAGTAGGATGGTCAACATTACTTGGTGTTAGTAGACTATTACTCCTATTGGTTCGAGATTGACCTACTTCCCAGACTAGCATCCAGTAATGCCATTACTAAGATGAAGTGTCATTTTTCAGCACATGGATCTCCACACAAAGTTATCTCTGATAATGGCATGCAGTTTACAAGCCAACAGTTCAAAATATTTGAGGAAGAGTGGGACTTTACTCATGTCATGAGTAGCCCAGAGTATTCTCAGTCCAGTGGTTTGGCAGAATGTGCAATACAAAGTGGAAAGCAGTTACTAGAGAAGTTGAAATGAGACAATAGTGATATTTTCCTGAATCCCTTGAATCTAAAAAATATTCCTGTCATAAACATCTTGGTTCACCTGCTCAGAGACTTCTGTCCAGACAAACCAGAACCACATTAACAATCAGTAGTCAAGTGTTGGTTCCATGTGTCAAGAACAACAGGTCAGAGAAAGCCAATCTGTTGAAGAAACACCTAACCCAGAAATCTTACTGCGATAAGTCCAGCAAACTGCTCAATCCATTACGAGAGGGAGAAGTGGTAAGGATGCAAAGATCCAAAGGTTATGATTGGATCGGAGTTGTGAAGAACATCTGCCCAGAGCTGAAATCATACATTGCGGAATCACAAGGAGCAGTTTTTAGGCAGAATCGGAAGCATTTGTTAATGGTGTCTGAGCCTGTACCACAGCACATAGGCTGCGAGAAAGACTCTATCTCAGAGTGAGTTGCCCGGTGTTCCAGTTGCTGAGGAAGTTCCAGATACAATTTCCATTCCTGTGAAGAATCCTGAGATGAGCTGTTCACTGAAAAATGTCCCTGTTAGTAAGCCCAGTCCTGATGGTTATGTCACAAGATCCAGTTGAGAAGACCATGTTCCAGATATACAGTGACTCGGCATGACAATATGAATCATTTGAGCATTGTGTTTATTTTTCTATATGTATATTGATGGATGCCAAGCTACTTTGTTTTCTTTAAGAGGGAGGATGTATATCAGTGTGCATATCTCTTTAAGAAACCTTCTGTGGGCATGTACTAAGTGTATTGATTACTGAGCACCTGCAGGGACAGAGTGCTATTTTGTAGTAAGCTGTTGAAATGTAAGCATGCATGTGTGTAAGCTCTATCTGTTAATAAGTTCATTTATATTTACTGATGCTGCTTTCCATCCTGATGTATTTCTACATAATAAAGCATCTAAACGAACTACCCCGCCTGCTTGTCTTACACAGATTAAGGGACAAGCGACAGGTAACACAGCACTTAATTGTGTTTTAATACCAGGCTTCCTATATCATAATACCATAACGAAAACTTGTACCGCTGCCATTTCTTTCATAATCACTTAATAGATTACCTGTTTGACTTTATAGCAAGGGCAGAGTTAAAGTTTTCATAACTTATCTGCATTACCCACTGTACAATTTTTACTCGACTAGTGTTCTTCCTTTTTCTCTTCTTCTGATTTATCCAACTCTTAATACATTAATTCATGCCATTAATACTACCTTTACCCTATTCCTGTTCTGTCTCTCTCCTGCTCTATACCTGTTAACTAACCTACTATACTTCACAACAGGGATACAGCAACAACCTGCATGCCCTCCCTGCACAACCTATTAAACTCCTTTTTGGTTTTGGCTTTTTATTTCATTTCCCTCTCTCTTCTTTAGCCTACTTAACTCTGAGCGCACCTCTTTACTTTATATTAACTTCCTGGTTTTCATCTGTAACATGGTTCCAGTAGAAATTCCATTATCTTTTCTCATTTTACTACAATATCAATATGACTTAAATATCTGCATTTCTTTATTCTTTTACCTAATATTTATTTGTCTCCTTAAACCTTTATAATACCTGGATATATTTTATCAGCACAAAACTCATCATTATTGCGACACTGCCAGCCCAGCAATCTGGAATTTTGTAAATAATCATATGTCATTTGTGAATATTAATGTGATTCATATGCTTGTCTTACAAATGTAAGATAACTATATGTTATGTGTATATTAAACTACTGGTGCAGAAGTGTGTTGAACTGTATGTTATGTACTGAGCTTCAAGAATGTAAACACAGTGTACCCTACTGGAAAAGAACAGAACAGAAATGTATACTTATGCAAATGTATGTTTTAATAGCATAAGTTGGAACATACAGAGTTAACTTGCAAAACTTCAAGATAATAAGTGGCAATTATTTTATGGTGTGCTATAAAGTTAGTTAATATGGCAAGAAGACAAGATGTCTAGAGCTAGAAGTTTTTCATATTGTCTTGAAACAGAAATAATTACTAGGTTCCAAATGTAAAGTGTTTTTATTGCCCTGTGACTTCCTAGCAGCTGCACATCTGAGAGATAAGTATTTTTGATACAGCAATGTGGGTTTCTGTTAGCCTGGAACCTGAAGGCAGGTGACAAAGAGTGATGTCATCCAGCTGACACAGCAGTAATGTTTTAATATTAATTTGGGAACTCTCTCAGAAACTGTGGATTTTATATTTGTCTTTGGACTTAGAAACATCCTCTCATCAGCACTTGCCTTGCTAATAGTAAGTAACCAGGGTACAGTAATCTCTCTTAGATATAGATAGTAATATAGTAAAGATTAGTTTACATGTTTTCTGTATTTATTTCAGACTGTTCTGCAATGCTATTTTAAAATAGCTCCTGTGATTCTGAACTCTGTAGTTACTGTGTTTGTTTAGTTGTGGTTGGTTTGTTTAGAGATATTTAAGCTCTTCAAGTACTTGCACATGTATTTGGTGACACGGTATAGGACACGCCAGTAGCTTTGAAAGTCTTGGTCACACTTACCATTTGGATAATAGTAGCATTACACAGTAAGATTGGGCACCCTTAGGTAAGGGCCTTTATAGTAGCTGATAAGTAGTGGTTGGTGGCAGTGATAACTACCTTATAGTCTGGGCAGTAGGATAGCTAGTAAAAGTGTGCCAGCCTTCCCCAGGAGTGTCTGTGTGTTTGTATTTAAATCAAATCTCAAAGTGAGTGTGTTGTGTGCGTGTGTGTGTCAGCTACTTGTGCAGGCACAAAGCACTGGTTGGACAGAGTGGTTGCTGGAGGTTTTGGCTTGACCACTCGGCTGAGATCTTAACCATATAGCTGTGCCAGAGGAGAGTCTTATTGGGGATCTGGAGAAAGAGGGGGAAACCAGCCCCAGACTGACTGTGATATCTGTGTGCTCTTAGGGGAAATTGTACTTTACTGTGTGTGTACTTGTCATCCTCCCAATGGGTACGTCCCTCACTGGTGGTAGTGGTGAGGATTGAGACCACTTGATTACTTAGCAGTGCATGGGCATCATAATTATTACAATATGACTGAACATACAATCCTTTGGTTTATATATTTATTTAGTATCTAAGTTCCTGCACCAAGTAGGTGTATCATATTAAAAGAGAGCTAGGATAGAGCCATCTTTCTCTGAGTAAACGTACTTTCAAGCTTCTTTTATAACTGTTACTATCCTCTACTTAAGAATAAAGTCCAAATCAGGGCAACTTCTTGTACACTAACAAACCCCTTTAGCACTAACCTGTATTGACCCCCTTTAGCTCTGGCATTAACTAAAAAGGCCTTTTCCAAAACAGGCCCAGCCACTTGTAATTATCCTATCATCTTTCACTATATGTTCAAAAGAGCACCTTCAGAAAGTCAGTGTTTGTGACTGCTACTCTATATCAGGCTAAGGCATGCACTTTCTCCAGGATTTAATAACCTCTGGGCAGGCTCCGTGTAGAGCCTACATGGAATATAACCATGTACACAGCCACGGTTCCCCCTCGACAGCACACTATGCATATTAATGATGGAGTGCTGCCAAGGGAGGGCATAGTAACAGGAATATTGAATCCATGTAGGCAGACGTGTAGAGGCTGGTCAGATATTATGTACATGGTGAGGCTCCCTGTAATGTTCAGTGCTGCTGGTGAAATGTGCTTTGTATTAATAGTTTCTGTTTTAAATGTATAAAGTGTTAATTTCTTTCTTTTTTTTAATGGTCATTTGCGTAGTGTGGCACACAGCAATGCCAAGCCCCGCTTATACATAGACAACTGACACCTGCCAGACATCTAAAAATAGAAACTGGATGTCATTAATTATCTATTTCTGCTTCTGTTTACACCCATTTAAGCCCATTTGTGTGGCACACCCTGATTGCTTAGTAGTGTATGTGAAGTTATACTACTTTACAAACTATCCAAGTAGCTAAATGGGTAGAGTGGTGGTCTAAAGTTTCATAGGTCCTGGGTTCAAGTCCCTAGCACACATCAGTTGTTGAATGCAACGTAAAATATCTGTTAAATTAAAATACTATTTTTACATTTGGGAGAGCTGCATGGTGCTAAGCACTGCTTAATATTGTTTGCACTTTGCTAAGCTTCGCTAAAACCACAGCTGTGTGAGTTTTCATGCTGCTCAGCTGCGCTTAGCTGGTGTGATGCTAAGCATCATGGTGCTTTTTTGAATGTTGCTGAATCACATGTAAGGGCAGAAAAGCAGCCTATATTAAGGCCAATAGGTGGGAATTCTGCACCATTTGTTGGAGTCCGTTTATCTGCTGATATGCCAGGTTGTGCTGGAGAGGGTGCTTGCTTTTGGGCACAGAGATGGGGTGTGCAGGAGTCCAGAGTTTTTGTTGGGTTCTTCATATGGAATTATGAACCTAGGCTGCTACAGGGTGGTTACCAGGGCTCAGAGTGCTAGGCTTAGGCCTGGGATCAATTGGTCGGGGATCTTACCAGTGCTACCGGCATCCCCCACACTGGTGAGCAGTGTCATCACCACTATGATGACCTGAAGCTGAGAAAGAGGGGAACATTGGACACCTGGGTCCAAGAGGCTAGGGCTGGGCATACCCCACAAATATGTATTTTTTCCACTGTTTTACCAAATTGCAAGCTGAATGTGTGCAAAACTGGTATGCATAATGCAGCTGAGTGGACTTGCAGTATTCAGTCCCATGCCGGGCACTTGGCCAAGTTGTGCCATGAGTGTGGTAGGTACAAATATATTATGCTACCTGTAGTGCAATAAGCAATAAAGAATAAAAAATGTACTGCAATAAAGAATAAACAATAAAAAGAGTAGTACAATAAATGGGCAATTAGAACTGTAGTGCAATAAATGAATAACAACTGTATTGTAATAAACGAAAGGATTATCAGAAAATACCAATAAAGAGTTAAGCAGCATTGTGGTTTCCTAAATAAATCTGTCTTAATATTTGCAGCACAGGTGTGTGTTTTACTGTCAATGCAGTCAAGTGTAAAACTAATGCCTCTACAATGTAAAATGAATGTCCTGTAAAATATTTTTCTGAGCTAATAGTATGGTTCAAGGTTGTCTCCAGGCCAATTTCAGTCACATAATGCTCTAATTTTCTTCTGCTCCATGAAGAAAAGGTATATGGCTGAGGTATCCCACTTTATGAGCAGATAGTGTGCATAGATTTCACAGAAAATTAGCAGCAATACCAATAAAGTGTTAACCAGCATTGTGGGTTCCTAAATAAATCTGTCTTAATATTTGTAATAGGGCTGTAGTCATTGCATGTCTGTTTTAAGTTTCTGTAGTCAATTGTTACATTATTTGCATATGTCCCCTGCAGTCACAGCTATTGGGTTTTACTCCCATGCCTGCCATCTAAGGCATGATGCCTGTCTAGTTTACTTGATATACACAAACATGCTGTCAACTGTCACAATTTTTCATAATGTAATTACAAATGCCTAATCTGTCTGTTCCATGATTACCACATAAATCATTACCTGGAATCCTATATATTTTCAAATCCATTTACATAACACCTTGGTAGTTATGTAAGTCCACATTATGTGAAACTGTTCTGTGTAGTTGTGTACCTGCATTTGTTACTGCTTGGCCCATACTGTCCCATGCTAACAGCTTGAGAGGTATGTCTGTGCTGCATCAGCTACAGAAGAATTGTACTTATTGTACACACAACTGACAATGCACACCTGTAGAAGTGTGTAGTTGTACTCTGTGTAGTAATATTACCTGTGAGATAACTTATGATATGTTTTTCTTTTTCTCCCCACCCCTTATCTTATTTTATTGTTGTTATTGATTATTATGATTTAATATTAACATATTTTGTTACACTAACTGTTTTACTTGCCTTGTGGTTTAATTCATACTGTTTTTCTGTTAACATGCTTACTGTTATGTTACTTAATGTTGTGTTACACATAATATACCTTAATATGTATTTGGATTAACAAATATTATGCTCCATTCTTTAATACTAACATTGGTTTGGTTAATACTAACTTTAACTTATTGTTATAATTACTTTACTAACTACAGCACATCAATGATGGCCTGTTCCTCATGATCCACCTACCTTGCCTCCAGCCATGGCACCAGGTCCCAGCATGTCTGGAACCCAGCCTGTTGGTGCCCCCTCTACTGTCCCTGCACTACCTGTGGCTTCAAGTAGTACCACCCCACAGGATGGGGATGGGCCCCCTCTGGGAGCAATGGTGGAGGGGGAGTTATCACCCATGAAGAACTGCTGGATTTGGTGCACAGGATCGACTGTGTCAGATGGAGAACATGCTGGCCACCCGGGTGGGGCAGGCTCACCCTGGAGCCCAGCCTCCACCACTGCCACCCTCAGGGCAGTGACAGAGCAGTGTTTTTAGTTCCATGGGTGGGGATGTGACTCACACTGCTACCTTGTGGATGCACATTGGACCGAGATTCCAAAATATCCTCCCCATCCAAGGTGTATAGCCCCCTCTTGTGTCACACACCACCACTGCCTGCTGTCTTCTCATAGGTTCGTAGGTTCATAGGTTCATACTAGGCTATCTGCCCGAGGGCATTTATAAGCCTAGCCCATAGTTTTGTGGGGAGAAACTATGCCCATTATTTTGCTGTGCCTCTGTCGAGCAGTGACACTGAGGTAACCCCTGGGGTGTATCTGCGATCTCCCATCCATTGGTCAAGATTCCTCTTGAACAAGGCCAGATTTTGTTCCACAGCATAGGAGTCTTTGGGTGATGAATCTATCTCCAGCACGCCCTATTAATAACCGTGGTCGAGGTTTAAGTCTCCGCCCTTGTGGCTCTGAGGGATCTAGATTTTTGAGATGAAGCATGTTCATCACATCTGGGTTTGACATGGCCTTGTATGTCAGGCATAGGTCACCTCTGAGCCAGCGGTAAGCAACTGAATATAACTGGAGTGCTTTCAATCGGGCAGCATAAGACAGATTTTGAGACCGTTTATCCTTTTGGTGAGGAACTTTGTGGCCTCTCCAGCTGCTGCAAGTGTCGGGTCAGATACATTCGAATGGGGCATTGTACTCGATCATTGGTCTGATGAGTGATGAGTATAGGACTATGGCTTCCTTGATCTAGATGTGAATCCCTTCATGATAAGGTGGGCAATGTAGAAGGTCTTTCTAACTACTTTAGCAATATGAGTGTCGAATGAAAGGCTACTGTCAACCTGGGTTCCCAGGTCCCTAATAACTTCTTCTGTGTTCAGGGATTGCCACCTATATGGTAGCTAGGGGTAACCTTATTTTGGTATGACTATGCATTTCTTGGCATTTAACTTTAGGCCATGGCTCTGGCACCAGTTAACGTTTCTGTGAGACCCTTCTGAAGGATATCTAAACTTTGTCAGCCATAACCCTCCTGTGTTTGCTTGTACTTCAAAAGTAGATGCACAGGCTTTGAGTCTGACATGGCGCCAGCAACTCTGACCCTGTGGGTTCTGTCACTCCAATTGCCACCCAGCCATCTTGTAATGTGGTTTTACATTTTAAGTTGATTTTTTTTCAATGATACCCGTGAGGTATTGTATCAAAAAGCCGCCAGGTCTAGGTAGGCTGTATGGACTGCCTTTTGGTGACTGTTGAAAAAAGTCAACCAAGTTTAGAAGGCATGATCTGCCTTTGAAAAAACAAAGCCTGGGTTGGATCCAAGTCTGCAATTTTCCCTGTCTCTATTTATGAGATCCCATATGATCCTCTCCATGGCTTTGCAGATAGGGACCACAGTGCAAGCACTCCTGGGATGCACGATCCGGAGGTGAGACTAAGATTAAACAGCTGTCCTAACTGTGGGTTTAATTCCTCATTGAGTTCATGGAGCACACAGCCCGGGGACACCATCAGGTCCCATGGATGCTACAATCATTTGGTATAGATATCTCACTGAACCTTTCAGCCAGTATGTTGGCAATGTCTGTAGGATCAGTAATCTGAACTAATTCTGAGCATATCTGGGAGTTTCCTCCTAGGTTTCTGACATAGCTAAAGAATGCCTTATGGTTGTCTTTCCCTTTAGTCCTTTTTTTTATTAGCTTTTTTTGATTTTTTTTATGATGATGACTTTTTTTTACTTTTAGTGATAGTGTGATGCTTACCTTTCTAGGATTTAAGGATATCTTGTCTTGTAGTTTCTTTTTTTTGTTGTAGAGTTTGTTTTTATGGCTGGGGTCCCCCCAGACTGACGCTGCCCTTTGGTACAAAAGAGTCTTGTTTTGCTTGGGATTGCCTGATCCAGTTGAAGTCCTAGTATGATGGTGTGGTGTTTACATTTATCCCTCCCCTGTTTTCAGGAAGGAGCCATGAGGTTCCTTCCTGAGTTGAGGGTGGCCTGTAGCACATGTTCTCCCATACTGAGAAGGGCCTTCGGAAAAGGTGCATCTTGGGGTTGAGACTTCTCGAATGACACCAGAGAGCCAATTGCTTGCTAAAGATGATCATCTTTATCTCTGTGTGTGGCATCATCTTGGTGAAGGTAGGATACTGCTCAAGGTCAGGGTCATACCTGCTTGGGCTACAACGTCAGTGTGTCTGACTATGGAGTCACCAATGACTAGTGTGTCTGGCATTGTGTTTGGCCTTAAGGGCTGTTGACACTCTGACTGTGACTGTGTTATGTGTGTTGGGTGTGTTGTTTGTGTGGTAGTTGTTGTTGTTGGTGTCTGCTTGGTGGCCTCTGTTTTTTTTATTTTTTTGATCAGAGCCCGAGTATGTCTTTGTGTGTTTATGTGTATGATTTGAGGTTGTGATGGTATTATGTGAGACTGGGTCTATAGTGTGTGTCTGTCATGGTGCCAAAGTCCCTATGAGAGAGAGCTCAGCCCAGTTTGGCCGAGAAGTTGCATCATCTCGCATGTATTTGTGTTTTGTGGGAGGAGGAGAGGCAGGAGGACATTTAGCAACTGATCCTCGACATGCTAGAAGGAATAGACAGAAAACTTAAGAAAAGGTTCTGGGATACAGATAGAGAATAGTCTACTTGGGAGTCAAGTAGAGATAATTTATAGTTGGTTTAAATCTTATGATTAATGCCTGCCCTAGTGTGCAAACAGTAGCAGCTCCATCGCGCAAATCGCAAAGAAAGCGCAGCGTGCTTATAGCAGGGGGCTGGAAAAACAGGAAATGACCCAAAATGCTCTGAGGACAAACAAGCCCATTCCCACTGGTGAGTAAAAACACCCTCTGGCCACACAAGAAAATGGAGGAACACAGAACAACTAGCTAGGAAAGTTTAGGAAAGGAGAAATATTTTTTCTCTGTCTACAAAAGCTTCCTCACCTATCCAACTTACCTCCCCCACATGTACCTATGTCCCTCCCCCACCATTCCACTCTCACCTGAAAAAAAATGGGCATCTGTCCCAAAAAATGATGTTGTCCTCACCCCTCTTTCTGGAGGTTAGAGTCCAAAGTCGTCTACAAATTCTGTCAAAGTGCACAGTTGTTGCTGTACAAGAAATGGATAGCTATGGTTCTTTCCTACACCCTTCCTGCACATACCTACCTGCCTTTCACTATGTTTTTCCCCCTGCTTGAACCCCATTTCACCACTTTCCTATCTCCCCATTTTTCTTTTCTTTATATATTTTTAGCACAACACTGCATGATGTGCTGCATCACACAGTTTCATTAAACTCAGCTAAATTGAGCTATATTGATAATGTGTTTTAAATAATAAACATGTACAAAATAAACAGCTGTCCCCTACTTTGAACCCACAACCATCGCACCTGTAGGGTGCTGCATTAACCTGCCATGCCACACAGTTGTTAATTAAACAGGTGGCTTAAGCAAAACATAGTAACTGCAGGTTACAGTCATTAAGCGTGTTTCAGTGGAGCTGCTCATTGTGCCTCATCACGCAAACTTGCTTAAAGAGTAATGCAAAAATTAGGATTGCATCTTGGAGTCAGGTGCAAGAATACACTACTAGTAAGCCAAACACACAAGAATGGATGTAAATGAGGTCTCTAATAGCAGGTAATTGTCCCCTTTTCTCAGCAACATTTACAAGTATACCTGCTAAAGCATTACTGGCAAAATACATGTACAACAGGGACCTTGGTGCAGAAATACATCCATATAAAGCCATGCACATAATGATGGCTGTAAAAATAGTATGTCACAGCCTGTATGTGTGTACTTACATCTTGCAAATACACCTGCTGTAATAGTGACTCAGTAGCTCAGTGTGTTACATGCCCTGCAAGCAGTACATTTTGCCACACACAGTCCTGGGTTCAAATCCAGTGGTGTGTAGTATTTAAATAACATTATTGTGAAGCTGCCAATTAATCATTGAGTCATGCGCTCTTTAGCCACACAATGCATTACAAATGAAATGTCTGCATGTCACTGATGGAAATCACAGGCCTGTAGATGGGAACATGCTTCTTATATCCCTAAAACAAAACTATAAGTGCATAAAGTGTCACATCATGCATTAATATGCATTCACAGAGGATTTTAACTCAGGTAATGCAAATGAGGTCCACTACTATCACAGTGCAGTACACAATCCTTTCAAACTCACAGTGCAGATTAGTACAGCTGCACAACTAACATACACATATACAGTCCTTGCTTGTAACAAGGACTGCCAGCATACATGCTCCAAATGAGTAACAGACTGTAACACGTGGCCTGAGAGTTGCCCAAATGGTGGACATAATGTTATATTTATCCCCCAAGCTGCTTAAGGACACAAAAACACGTAGCCTAGTACTCTGTTAATGATACTGTTGCCTCACATACCTACCTTAAACACATGCCTTAAATGGAGTGGAATGGCTACTCTCACTCTGGCTCTGCCTCTACTACAAGGCTGCCACACCTGCCACAGTTACTCCTATAGCATGTTGTCCTACAAAGTGTTCACACTATCTGCCTAGGCCTATAACCTGCAGCAGCAGCTGCAGCCTGTACCACACATATCTCTATGTAACAGTAGCTTCTACAGACCTACCCTGTATGATTACATAGTCTTCTCACCCCAATAAAGTCCAGCATAACATATCAGAAGGGGCTTGTAATCTACATGGAGGCCTTATATCTTGTATAGTGGTTGCATGTCATTGGCTGATAATATTGCATATCAGCTGCGTTACTTGCAATGAGCGTTGTAGAACCACAGACTGGTTAAGAGGCAATCACCTACTAATCAGAATCATGTTAAAAGGCAAACATGCTGGCTATGGGGAACCATTCTGTATGAGACTTTCGGCACACAGAACATGCATTTGCAAAAACTTAAATATCACCACATATCAACAGAGAAGTTTTGCACTCCAGCAGGTATATAACCTTTTTGTTTACAACAGGATGCAGATGTGTGAATATACTTACAGGTAATAGGGGTTACATTAATGCTGTCTTAGAAGTGTGATAATGACATGTCATTGATATCCAGATGTGTTACACCTACAGAGGACATACAATACATCAAGGGTGGAATGCTTTATGTCAATGTGGCACACTGGTCTCTTGGGACTGTCCATTTATAGTGGTGGTAATAGCACACTGCTATTTGTTTGACACTGCCGTTTTGACATACTATGAGGGGAGATGCCCCTAGGGTACACACAGCAATAGACTCCAGTGTTGTGTATATGATTATACAGCAGTACCTGTCATGGCACACACAGGAAAAGCTGACTATTGCTAGTAATTTAGTTGTATCCACACACTTAATATGCTTGCAGACTGTGAAATATGATGTGTGATCAAGCAGTGGATACTGCCAGCCATTTTGTTCTTGCTGTATCTCTACATAGTATACTTCCACATATGTGGTCCTGACATGTGTCCCTATTCTGTTGTCTTTCAGGACACATGTACCCAAGATGCTGAGCATCTTTCTTCGATGCGAAGAATGAGATTATACTTGAAGGCCTCCGGTAACACCATGAACTCCTGCTGTCCAGGGGAAGGCAAAACAGGGAACAGCGGGCAGCCCTGTGGGCTGACTTTGCCCATGACATGAATCCTACAGGTCATCAGAGCAGGATGTATGAGCAGCTTCGACACAGTGCAACAGACATGATCAATGTTGCATGCAGAAGAGCCGCAGATGTAGCTAAGGATTGTGGCATCACTGGTTGAGGGTCTGCAGCAGAACAACCACTCTCAGCCACTGGGGAATTCTTGGTGAGCCTAGGCAGATACAACAGCTCCCAGGCATCCATCACACTGTACATCATGGACATAGGTGTCAGAGTTTCCATGGCAGTGGAACAAGCAGGTAAGCTTGGTTTGATCACCATTGCAATACTGTAGCATTCAGTGTGTCGGGGTGTACATACTCTTACATGGGTGTTGAGTCTGTGTTCTTTGTTGGGGAAGGGTTTAACTGCAGTTTGACTCTCCTGCTCAAATGTTGACCAATATAATAATTACCATAGTAGCTACTGCAATGTGGTGCAACATGTGGTGGTACTGACATTACCTGTCCCTCTACTCTTCATAGGTCTGTCAGGTATGGACAAGGCCGTGGTCCTGCTCCTGGTAAGCACAACACTGTTTTGTTATAGATGTACGTTTACAGCAATGAAATCCCTAAAGTATCATCCCAGGCCTGCTGCTTGGAGTGTTGTATTGTCAGCATGATTGCCAACTGCACACATATTTTATGACTGTATACATGTTACAGATGTGACAGTATTGTCAGGACCCTGCAGATTGCAATGTGTCAACTGTGCAGAGTCTTAACAAATATCAATAGTAAATCTCATTTCTGCAATGAGATCGCTGTGTAAAGAACTTCTATTTTCAAGTAACTACAGCTGTTAGTGGAAATAGTAATGTCTTCTTGTCCTTCTATATGAGGTTGGTTACAGCAGGTTGGTAATAGTGCCAACAATGTATGGAGCTGTCCATTTTTTGCAACATAGTACTGCAGAGCATAATAGTGTAGGTACTAATGTACTGTTTTTTCCTCTCTTAACAAAGATGACCAGGGGGTTGGTCTCTGTCCCCTACACAACCTGATGTCAGTGTCTCTCCAAACTCTGATGATGATGGTGGCCACAGTTTGGCACAGGTGAGAGTTTCAGGGGCTGAATATATCCCAGAGCTTCACATTACTCTTCTGCCCTCATTGTCACCGCACAGTCAGTATGCCTAAACATACCCAGTCCTCGGAGGCCACAGATATTGGACAGTCAGAAGGTGGAGACATTGAACAGGAAAGTCTGGCAACTATGGCTCCAGTGAGTGTAGACATTGACCATAGCCAGAGAGCTGGTGAGGTTTCACACAGGCGGATTTATAGGGGTGCTCATAGGAGGGCTGCTGTCCTTCCACCATCTGCTGTAGGTATCACATCACAGTTCATTCAGCGTATGTTTCAGGCCATCATGGAGGGACAGGCACATTCTGAAAGGCACTCCAGACATATGCTCAGGGTTATGGATGCAGCACAGTCTAACATCCATGATTGCCTCCACCACATTAGTGACACCCTGGACTGGTTCACTGATGCAGTGGACAGATAGTGGGCTGAGATAGTGTCTGCTTTGGAACACACTATGTCTGTGCTGGAACGTGTGGTTGGAGTTGAGTGATTGCCTCATGGACGTAGGTCAGCAACCACATCTGCTGAGAGTCCACAAGGCCATGCAGAAACACGCTCCCATAGTGGCAGTACATCCAGCACTACATAGGGGAGTGTGCTGTCCACACCAAGACATTGCAGGCCATGGGCCTGTGGTCCTGGCATTCTTGTGGAGGACACGGTCCCAGCAGACAGCAGTCACTATTAGGTACTAGCACTGCTTCTGACCTTGGGCATGGAGGTGCCAATACAACTCCTGGTAGAGCCAGTTCCCATGTTTGGGCCTGGACATGGTGAACTATCAGCTCTACCATGCATGGTTTAAAGCTGTCCAACATATACACATTTAGGGCTAGCATTGAGCTTGACTGTGTACACACAGACACCCACACACCAGTGTCAAATGCAGGTCACCTACAGACACAGACGCACAATTCCATGGTCCATTTTGCCTGCTTCCCTTCCTGACTCACACACATGCTGTCAACTTTTTAGGTCAGCATAGGCCTCTTGCACCCCCACACAACATTCTGTGCAAGTGATGATACCTGCGCCACAACCCTGTCATTCTCATCATCGATGCAGGGAAATGAAAGTATGTGTCTCATGCACAGATTTACTACATAAATTAACATGTACTTTATTTAGCCATGCCACTTGTAGTGGTTACTTACAGATAATGTATGCTGACATTTGTAATGAGTAGGTCACATAATTTTGTGTACCTTATGTTGTATGATGTTGTAATGGCTGTATACTTACACAGTGAAAGGTGTGTCATGGACCTGTTTGTTTCTGTTTCAGGATTCTATTGGGGACACCTATGGACACACAGCAGCAAGACAGCCATAGATGTCACAGCATAGGATAAACTGTCAGCACAGAATAAATATGTCCTCAGCAAGGTACAGCACTACAGGTGCATGGCTCCATAAGTCCATATGTGTGTAACAGGCTAACAAGGACAATGGCCTCATTCAGCATACTCATGCATCCCTAATCTGTGAAAAGCTCCGATACCCTTGATAAGTGTCACCAGGATGTTGGGAGCTAATACAGCTACAAGCTGTGGTGCTGGGGATGACCCATCTTCAAATTTCCTGTATCCAGTACAGGCATTTGTCCAACAACAGCTGACTGTCATGTTCTGCATCCCATAGTATAACCTGCACATGATGTGTGTCACAACAGATGTGTGCTTCACATGCATGGGGGGCCTTTTACATATAGGGTGTACTGTCTGTGTTACATAACTGTCTCTCCAACATGTAGTATTTATACCACAGTGACAGTGTAAGTGTGTAGATCAGGTAAGACGTGTTAGTCCTGTCATGGATGCACAGGAGATACACAGTGGGATCTGACATCTCCCTGTATGGCAGCTATACACATCGCCTACAGAGCATTTATGAGACAGACTACACATGTATGGTCTTGCTATGGACTCCATAGGACATGTTATCTGCAATGTGTATTGCAGTACCATGGGACTTGTGTGGCTGCTACAGTTGTAAGATATGCCTTTGTAGTGACATACCCAGGGTGCCATTGTACACAGTGATAGGTGTGATGAGTGCCACATTCAGTATGGCAATGACAGTCTGGGAGTTACATCACAGATCTGTTTATGATATACAACACTGAATGCATCCCCACATCTGACCGAATGAATGTCAAAGGCTACATTTCTCCCTGTGTCCATGCATTCATGACTAATGGCTCAACTGTGTGTGCTGTGTGGACACTACTATATTTCCCAGTGGTAGATGACTTTCCAGAGGATAGTATCATGCAGTTGTTAGCATTTAGTATGTCAGTGACTCAGACCACAAATTAATGTGTGCCACAGGCCATCCTGGTTAACTGTTGGTTCTGTGTGGGATTGAGTGACAGTTCCTGATATGAAATCACCTGCTAATGTAGCCAATCAGAGGGCACTGACAGTGTCTGTGACTGCATTGAGGGAATGGCTAGAAGGGAAATGCCACCAATGATGTCTGGGGAAATCCACTGGTGACTGACGTCATTGCAGCTTAGGTCTCCCAATGCTATCTTCCCAGATTATGACTGTCAGACACTTGCCTACCCATCAGCTGACAAAGTACTCTGTAGATAACCTACACAGTTTCCAGCAAGGCCTGCTGGCCTAATATTGTCAAACACCTTGTCAGGCCATAGTAGGTAGAGTGAGTAATATTACTGTCATCCACTGCATAGTGTAATACTCAATGGGATCCACCAGTTAGAGTCAGTAGGCATGATTAGGCCTTGAGCATAACAAACAGTGTGTGGTCCAGTGTCAGTAGGTGTACGATGGTGTTACCGCTTGTATCCCTGCTAACTCCTTTCATGCCATTTCATGTCACATGACTCAGATCTGGGACTACATGCTAGTTGTCCTTTGTGCAACTAAGTATTGCAGTTGCTTCCAGCATGTTCCAAGAAGAGATTCATCCTAGGTATGTGTACAGAGTGCAGATAAACATGTTAGGGAAGTGCAATATGAATACCCTGTGAAGGTAAGGTGGAGGTTTTACACAAGTATTCTGCAGCTGGACACTACCCAAACGGTGAGTACTGGAAGGATACAATTGCCTTGTGAAGACTGTGGAAATCAGGGGAGTCCACAGAATTGTGTGTGCCTGGCAACTACTAATGCTGGTCTCACCAACACCTCTCTCATATTGGATACCATGCTGCAATACATTTTTGTCATCACAGGCAAACCGGTACTATGAAACCCATAATGACGAGCAGGACACAGCCTATTTGTTCATCCACATAGCTGTCCCACAGCATGAAAGCCTTTGTAGGCTTCACATACCCTTTTGCAAGTAGATGCCTTGATTATCAGCCTTGGCAATCAGTTATCGTTTGCATGTGTTATCCCGTCTGTTCCAGGGTTGGTGGGATGTCAATAGGAAACTGACAAGAGAGGGATTAGTAGCACTGCTGTAGTGCCACAATATAATGTACAATGTTGATTGACACAGATGTCCAGTCTTGTTGTAACAATCAGCACACTGCCAGTGGGCCATTGTAGGTGACACTTTCACAGCATGTCATGCATCCTGCTCTTCAATACATTACTGGTGCATATCTGCATGACATGGCTGTGAGGCCTACTACAGCAAACTAGCCACCTTTGGCCAATGTGTGTCCACCTGCCACATGTCCTAGGCATGTCATACTGTACAGTTATGTACCTGACACAAGTCTGTGTTCCCACATCATACCACACAACAACCAGTGTGCTGTCTAGTCCCTTAACAGGCATCATACACTTGTGAGGCCAGCATAATGTCAGCAAAGTTGTACAAGTCTGCTATGCATGCATGGGCATCCACATCCTCGCTGCAAGGCATGCCTACAAACACTATATATCAGGCTGTCAACCCCAAGGGTGCGGAAGCGTGACCCTACTTTGGCAGGACCTGCTGCTGAGGTGTTGAGAGTAAATCACCCCTCTACTTCTATGACACAAACACAACATGTAACAGATGTGATTGCATTTCAAACCTTGCTGCCATGGTGTCTACAACAGCAGTCATTACATATGGCAGTCAGCAGTATGCCAACATGCACAGCTCACATCCTGCACAACCTACACCCACATCACACACACCTGCATGTGTGCAGCTCCTTACCAGACACATTGCTAGATAGACACCTCAGAACATCCTGCCTCTGGAGTGCATACTACACATAATATTGCATGCACCACTCTCTCACCGGTCAAACACCCGAGGCAAAAATACAAATTCACACCTCTTAGTCAGAGGTGATTACATTGAGAGACACATTGATGTCTGTGTCAAGGGTCTACATATGGGACAGGTAACAGATAGCTGTCTGTGGGTTGGAACAATAGGTCTTACCACACATTGCTGTAAATCAAGGGATATCATAGGTTCATAGGTGTGTGCTAGGCTAATGGCCCTGGAGCCTTTACAAACCTAGCCCATAGGATTACCCTGACATTGTGCCACCCAACCTTAGTTCCCAGGGCCTCTGTTGAGGAAAGCCACTGGAGTGATGTCCAGGGTAAATTTTCTATTTCCCATCCGCTCATCAAGGTTTCTCTTGAAGAGGGCCAGTGAGGTGCTCTGTTTGACATGTATGGAAAGTCTATTCCATAGCAAGGGCAGTCTCTGGGTTATGAACCTGTCCCTCCAGCATATTCTGTTGATTGTGGTAATGAGGTTGAGGTCACTGGAGCGTGTGGTGCGGAGGGATTGGTATTTCTTTAGATGTAGCATTTCTAACAGAGCTGTATCAGACATGGCTTTGTATATCAAGCATAGATCGCCTCTAAGTAAGCGATATGAGACAGAGAATAGTTGGAGTTTTTTTGAGTCTGTCCATATAGGACAAGTGTTTAAGGCCTAGGATCCTGTTTGTGAGGTACTTTTGCGGCCGCTCTAGTTGTCGCAGGTGTCTAGTGAGGTACATGCCAAATGGGGCATTGTACTCGATGATTGGCCTAATGAGGGAAGAGTAGAGGGAGACAATGACCACTTTCTTCCTGGATGCAAAAGCCTTAGCAATGAGATGTGCCACATAGGATTTTCTGACCACAGTGGCAATGTGGTGGTCAAAAGAGATGCTGCTGTCAACCTGTGTTCCCAGATCTCTTATAACACCTTCTGTGTTCAGTGGACTACTATCTATGTGGTAATTCATGGGAACCGGGTTTTTTCCAAAGGGGATGACGACACATTTTTTTGGCATTGAGCTTAAGGCTATGGTTCTGACACCAGTCGTTGGTCTCAGTGAAGCCTTTCTGTGGGATGTCAACATCACTTGGGGAGTTAATAATAACTCCCAACTTGAAATCATCTGCGAACGTTGTCAGCCAGAGACCCTTTGTGTTGACCTGGACTTAAGTAGATACCAAACAGAAGAGGACCCAGGACCGAACCCTGTGGGACTCCACTCGTGACTGGCCAGCAGTCTGACTTGGAGTCCACTACTTTTACACTGTGGGTTCTGTGAGCCAGTTTGCAACCTACCTAGTAATATAGGAGTAGATGCCTAGCTTATCAAGTTTTTCTAGGATTCCTGAATGGGGAATGGTATCAAAACACCTTGGCTAGATCAAGGTAGGCTGTATGAACCACATTACCTTCATCCACAGCTCTGGTGACTGACTCAAAGAAGATGACCAAGTTGAGCAGGCATGATCTACACTTCACAAAACCAAACTGTGTGGGATCCAGAGTTTGGAGATCCCCTATATCCTTGTTTATTAGGTCCATGATGATGTATTTCAAAGCTTTGCATCATCAGACTCATCAGGCTTTTGGGGCAATATTTCCCAGGGTCTGTAGTTGCTCCTCCTTTGTGGAGAGGGATGACTGTAGCAGTGCACCATTTGGTAGAAACAAAGCCTGAGGTGAGGCTAGGATTTAACAGGGCACACAAGTGAGGTGCCAGTTCACTCTGTAGTTCATGTAGAACACAGCCAGGGATATTGTCAGGTCCCATGGAAGATGTATTCTTGGCCTTGGACAGCGCTGTTATAACCTGTGCAGCAGTAATACTGGGTGCCTGGCAATCTACTGGTATTGTGTTATGTCCTTTGGTGGGAGGAGAGGGGTAAAGTTGGCACTGAATCTGTCGGCCAGTATATTGGCAATATCTGTTGGCTCGGTATAGGAGGTAAACTACTACGACCAGCAAAATGCGATACTCGATATCGACCGGTTTCGGCTATCCAGGCTTTTTCAATGGAAAAAAGTTTTATGAAACATAGAATACTCACAAATATTTATATTATTCCCTGACCAATAGAAACATTGGTATAGCCCAACCTAGTGGTTGGAGTATTACAATACCATGAAAAATAAGAACAAACAATTCAAAATGAATGTAAAAGCCATAATGTTAAGATACCACAAAATAATTAAATCTCCAAATATTTTCTGATAAAGAGACTTATTGATATCACCCATAGTTTTGGTACAAAAAGTACTGGCATATCTCAATATTTCCAAACTGTGAAAGTCACTTACATAAATTAACAAATAATTAGTACCAACTAGTTCATCCTGTCAAGCTAACAAGTGCATCTGATATAATTTATATATATGTATATACCTAAAACTATATACATATAAAAATAAGAAATCCAAGAAATACCACAGAGAAAAACTCTTCATCCTACATAAAGTTCTATATTGAGATGCACTTGAAATTTGTAACATATTTGATTATAATATGTAATATATCAACATTAATATGTACACCTTAATGCTGAGAACAATATATAATATTTTGTATTGAACTAGTTGTGACAAAATTTAATCTCTACCTATATATAATAATAGTAGTAACTTAGATATATAAGATTGGAAAAAGAAATAACAAATATGATGTATATATATATATATATATATATATATATATATATATATATATATATATATATATATATATTGATAATTACAAGATTCAAAATACCCCCATGACAATAAAAATATAATGAAATCAACCTATTGTTCTTTATAAACCTGTACAAACTACACTAACATATACCAAACTGGTTATCATACATATAAGATAGTGACTACTATAAATGGATAGTCACCAGCCTAAAACTCATACACTAAAGATCATCATATTAGAAGTGTTTATAAATGGTCATTAAGGCCAGGCGGAAATAATCCTCCAAGGTTAGTAATCCAATATTTTTCTTTATGATTTAAAATAGTGTGCCAACCCTGTTGGTGACTTCTATCACTCGTGATTTTATCAATAACCATAAACATAAAATGAGCATTACTATGTTTGGTGGTATGTCTATATAAGGCATTGGTTTCTTTTTTATTCCTGATATCGCTCTTATGTTCTGTCATGCGTATTCTAAGTGACCGGGATGTTTGGCCCACATAAAATGCCTTACATTGACAAGTTGCTAAATAAATGATCCAGGTGCTACTACAATTGGCAAACACCCTAGATTGATACACTCTGTTAGTGTTTGCACTTGTGAATTCTTTAAATCTACTAACCTGTGAGCAGGAGCTACAATGACCACATGGGAAGATACCAAGAAGTTTATCTCCAGTTATAGTGGTTTGTTGATATATGGCACCTCCACTTTCTTTGTGTTTATAATGAGAAAACAGACCTCCAAGAGTTTTACCTCGTCTAAATGAAATTTGGCATCTGGGACCCAAAAGTGTTCTTAATCCCTCATTTGCCAAGAGTATATTCCAGTTTGAATCTAATATGTGTCTAACCATGTGGTGGTTCCTGCCATATGTGGTCACAAAGCTAAGGGTTGAATCCTTCTGATTGTTAGTAGATTTTCTATATTGTAACAAGGTATTCCTATCCAGAGTGTTACACCATTTGTTTGCTTTATGTATATCTAGTTCTCTATATCCCCTGTCTCTAAATCTGTGGTATAGATCCTTTCTGGCATGTTCAAAATCTTCCTCGGATGAACTAATGCATTTAATACGCATAAATTGAGATTTCGGTATATTCCGAATGGTGTGGTTCGGATGCATGCTAGATGCATGAAGCAATGTATTATACTGTGGGTATTTTCGATAAGTTTTGGTACTTAAAGTATCATCCGTGTTTCGATATACTGTGACATCTAGAAAGTCAATGGTGTCATGATTAGACGTAACAGTGAACTCAATACCCCATATGTTTCCATTCAGATATTCAATGAACTCTTGTAAATATGATTGATCCACCCGCCACACCATCCAACAGTCATCCAGGTATCGCCGCCAGATATCAATTTCCACCATATATAAATTGTGTGATGTATCATAGATCATGCATTTTTCAAAGTAGGCCATAAATAGATCCACATATATGGGAGAAAAGGATGCTCCCATAGCAGTACCTTGTAGTTGCCAAAAACATTCTCCATGAAAGTAAAATATATTTTTGTTGAGCACATGTTCTGCCATGCAGACTAATAAGGTGTTAAATCCTGGTGGATATAAAGCTGATCTTTCCAACCAATATTGTAAGGCTTGCAATCCAGCCCAATGCGGTATGCTGGTGTATAATGATTTCACATCCAACATGCACATTAACCACCCTTGTTCCAATTGTGTATCCCCTATAATTTGTAGGAAATGGGTTGTATCCTGTAATCGGGCTCTAACTAAAAGTAGTAATGGCTTAAGGTAATGTGTCAAAAAAGCTGATAAAGGTTCTGTTAGTGAACCTATGCCAGATACGATGGGTCTACCCGGAGGTTTTGAAATTGACTTATGTATTTTAGGAAGGAGATAAAGAATTTGTTTCTGCGGGTCCTTGACCGTAAGATGTTTCACAGTATTTTGTGTAATAATACCCTCTTCTTCTGCTTGGTTCAAAAACTCATCTATTTCTTTCTTAAAGACATAAGTAGGGTCAATAGACATCTGCATATAGCATCTAGTATTTGCCAATTGTCCCTTGCCCTCATTGAGATAGTACCCCATATTCATTACTACAACCTCACCTCCCTTGTCTGCAGGCAGAATGGCAATGTTGTGGTTGTTCCTAAGTTCTTCAAGGGCAACCTTTTCTGATGACGATATATTTTGGCCCAGAATGCATAACTCAGTATGTCGAAAATGTAAATCTCTTAACACTGACTGTTGAAATATAGAGACATATTTGTTCATCGGGGGTTGGAATTCAGATTTGAGAAACCTGAATTCCTGTGATCTTTGAGAAATATGGTCTGAAAAAAACAACTTCAAGTTAAGATTACGACAAAAAGACAGTACATCATTGACAACGTTGTATTCATCATTAAAGAAACCAGGGATAAAACCAAGACCTTTATTAAGTAATGTGTCTTGTGCATCAGTAAGTTGTACATCAGATAAATTCAGTACATTGTGATATCTCTGTTCAGTTAGTTCAACAGTGTTTGTACCAATCCCTCCATGGAGTTGGATCTTATGCCCAGGTCTATGTTTACGCCCCCCCCCCCGTCTCCTTCTACTATGTCTAAAGGGTGCATAGCATTAGATTTTTTGCTTTTGGGTGATTCGCAATAGCTACTACTGTCATTATCTGTATAGGAGGATTCTTCTCCTGAGGTGCTAACAGGCCTGTCATTAGACTTAAGAATAGATCTGGGTCCCTTCCTAGGCTTGGTGCCAGCTGTCCCCCGACCAATATCAGTGAATCTGACAGATCTAAATGTGTCAAACGGGCGACCCCTTTGATAATCAGCACAATCCCTGTTAAATTTATGAATCTTTCTATCTTTAGTTTGTTTGTCAAAACTAACCAGATCTTTTGAAAGTTTATTGACTGAAGTGGCATATGTAGGCTGGGACTAATATTGCTTACATTCCTCACAGGAGGCTTTGACTTCTGCTACATAGATATCCACCATCCTTTCATAATATGAGGCAAGAATCTTTGCAAACATCATGAATGACTGCTGTAGAGCTAGGTTCCATTCTCTGGTCAGCCTGTCCTCCGACCTGCTGACCAGAGGTTTCAACCGAACTCTTAAACCTCTTGGGGTGATTTCCTTATTGATATATGCCTTGAATAATCTTAGGTGCCAAATATTGGCCCTTAAGTTCTTTAAACTTTTGTTAAGTTTATTGAAAGCTAATTCACAGCCATTAGTAGGACCCAAGTTGGAGCCATTCTGATTATTGCTTGGTATGCCATTTATTCCAAAGATTCCCATGTCATTCCGATCAGCACATAATCCATGTAGAATCTGCTCCAGGTCATTGATTTATATAGTATGTCAGAACAGTAATAAACACACAACAGAATGGTGAACAATCAAATAATAGTGGGTTTCAACCAATATCCCAATATCATAAATTAACAGGGCTGATAGTGAAAACAAAGGGGTTAATAGCACCACAGACCAATATAGGTATGTATCAATAATATATACACTTTAATAGAAGGACAGCAGTCCACCAAAAGAAAAAAATTATCGTAGAGACCCAAACCATCTGTATAATGGCTGTAGAGCCCAGAAGATTTCTTTTGATTCCTACAGTTTCCAAAATGACCAAATTTTAAATGTATCACCAAAAATATATAAATCAGAAGTATTTCAGTCTTAAGTTCCTCTATCCTGAACAATATGCAATGTCCATATAACTCACATGGGTGGTTGAGCTGTATTCAAAAAGGACAAAATACAGCTAATATATTAATAGACCCTATAGACATTGTACTTGTATCTCTATTATTATTATTAATACATGTAATATGACTCCCATATCACCATGTTTGGTCAAAACCAATTCCTATTCACAAATATTCAATATATGGGACTGTCCAACAATTTTCCACAAAAAATTAAACCCCTATTGCTTGTACACATATAATCATATGTTGTTATGCTTTAACACTTGTAGTCATATGTAGTATAATGACTTCTATGTATATTAATAGATGGGTATCCTATATTAAAGTATCACCAGCAGTATTAGGTCATTCCACATCATAGGTATACTGAAAAATATGAGACTGAAAAAATGTCTGCTATTAACAAGTGTACAAAACACCAGGGTTTAAACCATGCCTTCAGTATACGTTTGAAAATACTAGTTTGAAAAGGCAACTTGGCTGATCTAGTTCTTATAAATATAACAACTAATAAACTATTCAAACTAAAAGCATCCAACACTGTTACAATTCTTCATGGACATCTGACCCATCTTCATACATATACTGACATCAGGCCCAAATATACATAGACAATATGCATAGCCTGTATGTAAAATACACGTCATTGACACTTTTGATAGTCAAACACTTCCCATATATTACTAATAGTCCTGTATATCCAATATGTTGTATATCACAAATAAACTGAAAAATTATTTGTTATATAAAGATATGACACATTTATTTATTTATTTTACATTTGTTGACATAAGTTTAAGTAGATATTAGTGGAGTGAGCAATAGTAAAGGGTGTAGAAGGGGTGAGAAATGGTTTAATCTTGTTATTTTTTCCTATTTCTCTGTTAACTGATTTGATAGTATGTTTTATTGGTCAAAAGAGAGAGAGACATCAATGGTTATTCCTAGCAGTTTATTTGTAGAGTCAGGAGATTACAGTGTGTTTGTTTGAAGAGATGGGTGAAGTTTAGTGGAGGAGTGGAGTGGTGGGGGTAAAGAGAGGAGAAGTTTTTTTTAGCGTTGAGAAGTAGGGTATTCTAGTTGAACCATGTTCTATACTATGTTGAACATAGTTTGTAGTAGTGAGATGAGATCAAGAAGAGGATGCTGAGCAAATGATGGTGGTCATCAGAGTCAATAGTTTGGAGTTTCAGTAAAGATAGATTAAAAGTGTTTGCAGTTTGGAGGGTGTCTGGGTCAGCATTTAGTGGGGAGGGGGTTTAGCTGTTCCAGGTGAAAGAGAGTCTATTGATTGAGGACAGAACTGTTTGGGTTTTATTTAAAGTTGGTTTCTTGTAGTTCATAGTAAAAGTCCCAATGATTTATTTATGGATATCGAAACTAAAATAGTTGTTTCATACTTGACATATTAAGCCAGTCAGGCAAGTGTAAAGTACACATCCATGGTAGAAGCTATAGATAATGCAAATAAGTTAGTAGGGTAAAATCAGAAAAGGAAGAAGAAGTCAATTTAGGTAATTACCACAGTAAGCCACAAGTCAGAGGAGAAGTCCCACTAGATCATGTAAAACCCCTGGGATAATATTCACGTTGTGACAATATAAATCACCACTAGTGTGCATGGAAAAATAATCAATAGTGCTGCTTACATCCTCAAAAACGTGATTATCTGTGTAACAGTGTTAGACACAATCTAAGGTAAAGAGATATGCAGTCCTAAACAATTAGTGTACAAATAATAGATATATAGTAGTTTTAACAAAATCATCACCCCGGGCTTAATCGTAAGTGCCTGTGCTCTCACAGATATTTATTGCAAAAGCTTTAAAATGGCCAAAGTGAAGCCAGCGAATAATGTAACTATAGTTCCAAGATCACAGTTTAGGTGATACCCTTAGACCAAAGCCCAGTTCAGTTGAAAACAATTACGTATTCCGTTGCAAATAAGATACTACCAAAAAAAATGTAAAAGAGAAAAAACGAAAAAGAAAAAAAATCCGCACAAGTATGTATAGTATGTAAGTCCAGTTTATCACCACAATCACCTGACCTTCAACCTGTTGTTTTTAATAAGTAGTCATAAAAGATAACCCCTCGATACAGTTATTCTAAGACATAAAACCAGTGTAACTTTTATTTGACAATCCATGACCACACAGAATCCTGTGTATTTCTGCGTTAGCCAAAATAGTAGCCCCAAATTGAAAGTTATTACTAATGTACATAAGGTTCCAAGTCATAAAAATAATCATTAGTCGTTACAGGCCCAAACGCTGGTGCATCCAGAAAAAAGCGTGAACTCTTTCACTTGCCTGTCGCATCCATTAGTTGTCAGTCAGTTAGTTAGTAATACTTTATCCTTGTTTTTAATTAGCAAAAATACTGTGCATTTAGAAAGATACCCATGTTTGCATAGACCTTCAACTATTCAGGTGTGTGCTGAAATTCCGATCTTACAGCAAACCACTGTAAGATATTTAAAACAAAACTATGGACACTGGAAGAGGAAACGCATAATTTGCACACTACTGTTTTTCAGCTACAGAGATGATGGCTTCATCTGGAGGAACAGGTTGGACACTTGTCTTTAGGGCTGCATGATCAGTTGAGCCTATTCTGTAGCACCAACAAATATTAATCTCACCTCTTCAAGCGCTCGGAACTGTGATATAGCCCAACCTAGTGACAAATTATTTGTTAGTTTATGTAAGTGACTTTCATAGTTTGGAAGTATTGAGATATGCCAGTACTTTTTGTACCAAAACTATGGGTGATATCAATAAGTCTCTTTATCAGAAAATATTTGGAGATTTAATTATTTTGTGGTATCTTAACATTATGGCTTTTACATTCATTTTGAATTATTTGTTCTTATTTTTCATGATATTGTAATACTCCAACCATTAGGTTGGGCTATACCAATGTTTCTATTGGTCAGGGAATACTATAAATATTTGTGAGTATTCTATGTTTCATAAAACTTTTTTCCATTGAAAAAGCCTGGATAGCCGAAACCGGTCTGTGTCGAGTATCACATTTTGCTGGTCATAGTAGTTTGCATCATAATGGTTTGACCGTGCGCGCCACCTTTGCAAGGCATCGGTATAGGAGGTACCATTGTGCAGCAGCTCAGAGCAAACCTGGGTATTGCCATGGAGATTCTTTACATAAGTATAGAAGACCTTGTGGTTGTCTTTACTATCTGCTGCAATTAATTCTGTTTTCATAGCTAGCTTTAGAGGATTTGATGAGGGATCTCAACTTTTTGTTGAGGCTGATAAGGGAGTTTTTCCAGTCTTGGGACTTTACCTTATTCCGCATCAGTTTCCTCCTCCTGTTGTAGAGGTAGTTTATGGCAGGGGACCACCAAATTGGCTTCCTTTTTTTGGAGGAGAGCATCTTGGTTCTATTAGGTATGGTGAGAGCCATGCATTTGTGTACGTGTTTGTACAGTGCATTGGTGTATGATTCGGCGGTCATGCAACTAGTCTCCATTTGCATGGGTGCACTGAAGTTAGCCACCTCTGTTTTGATGAGCCCAAAGTTAGCTTTGGAGAAGTTTTTCATGGTGGTTACCTTTGTGGGGGTGGGTGGGAGGGATGTGGATTTCCAGGGAGATTAGTTTGTGGTCGGATCTAACCAGGGAGGAGTTAACTATTGGTGTAAAGGAAACGTACCATGTTAGTAATGACCAGGTCAAGGATGTTGCTACCTCTAGTGGTGGTAAGAACGAGCTGGTCCAGGGCATTTGAATTAATGAATTCCAGGAAACGTTGGGCAAGTGTATTGGTACATGAGTAGTTTTCCCAGTTAATGGAGTGGGTAGTTGAAGTCACCCAGTATGAGATTGTTAGGTTGGACCCTATTATTCTTCAATTAACTTAGGAATGTGGAGTGTGAGTCTTGGGACATTGTTAGGGACCTATAGCAGTCTATGACCTGAATCGCTGTCTTACCCAATGATAGCTATACCTGAAGTATCTCTGATGTGTTATGTTGGGCTACCAGTCTAGAGGTGTGCGCATCCTTTATGAATATGGAAACACCACTGCCTTTGGAGCTTCGGTTCAAGTTCTGGGGCAGAAAGGTGTGGAATGAGTTATAGCCTGGTAGTGCAGGGGTGCTTTCTGCTGCCTTGAACCAGGTCTTTGATACAGCACAAATGTCAATGTTCTCCATTTTAAGGAGTGCTTCGAGAAAATGCATTTTCAGATTTAGACTTCTAGCATTGAGCAACATGACACTCAAATTGCATTAGTTAACATGATGTTGATATCATAGTTCCTGCAGGTGTGCACAACTAGGGACATGTCACCAGTATGTATGCAGACATATAACTGTGCTTAACCAGTTTATGTCTCTCGTGGGTATATGCATACCTTGCAGCTGAAGTTGACACTCACCTGGGGTGATGGTTCCATACACATGGAAATTGATGGAAGTCAATAATTGCTGTAGCATGTGGTGTCATTGTCAGGGGATCTACTACATGTCTGCCTGGGATGCCTTGCTCAACAGACATCAGTGTTTCACCAGTAATGGTGTTCATCTCTCACCCTGAGATTTGGAGTAATGGCCATGGCTACTGACACCCCCGTAATGCAACTTAGATGCACTGTTCAGGAAAAAGTTGGCAATGAGAACACCACCTGTATACAACATCATGGTTATGCAGGTACATGGTGGGCATGGCAACACTGAACCCCACTCTGTGGAATGTGTCCTCACTCTTGATTATGCAGACATGTGTGCAGTCAAGGACATCTGATTCAAGGCTATGGACAGCACCACAGCCATACCAGACAACATGTCCACCCACATCTTCACACCTCAGAATGATAGTGTTCACAGTAATGCAGGTGGTGTATATGGTTTACCTTTACATAACCGAATCACAGTGGTGCAATTGCTCACGAGCGAATCGTAAACACGAAAGTCAAAACAGCGACAACGTAATATGTCTGAAAATCAGCAAATCGAAAAGCAGATTCGCTGATTTTCGAACATAAATATCAAAATAAAATATTCTAATGAAGTGTAAAGCAGGGGGAAAGGCCCCTGTGCCCCCACACTCCCTACTTTAATATTCTAACTCAGACATCGCACTACAGTGGGGAAAGGGACCATTTGCCAATCCCCACTATTGTGCAGTCCGCCCCAGAATGTCGAATGTGCAATGAGCGACTGTCACTGTGCATTTGCTCATTGCACATTCGAACCTTTTTCCATTCAGTGTTTGCAAACTTTGCAAACTGCCTTTTGGATAATTGCTGTTCGCCCTTGTGCAATACGCACACATGAAGGTACACCGGTGTATACATACTCATTAAGGATAGATATTCATCCAGAGTTTGTGAAACACTGATTTCCCGGAGACACTGCAGGTGCTATTCAGTACTGTAAGGGTATATAATCAAGCAATAGCCAGCTACAGGAGCAGCTCCATGTATCCAGACACCTATTGTGCGTATTTGTATGTACATGCATCTACCAAGATACATCACTACACCATGTTGTAGGTTGGCATTAAGTGACCACCAGCTGTGTTTCTCAGTCATGCTGCAGCTCACTTGCCTAAGGTTAGTTTATGTCCTCAACTGCAATGGCCAGGAGCAGTGCCGTGACATCCCCCCAAGGGGAACCAATGTACTGCAACACGTGTTTACCAATATGAGTAACCATTGCAGCCTTCCAATGTGAGATCCTCCCTGGTGGGATATGACCACAGATCAGTGTCATTAAAACTACTAGCACTAACCCCCACTTGCAGACAATACAGACATATATTTCAACAAAGCCATTTATTACCTCCTGTGGGATGGTTTACTTAGCTTGACTTCACCTCCACCCTCTGATAGGATAGCATGTATGCAGAGCTGTACACCCATGCATTATGCCAGCAGTATTACAACTGCATGAACTCGGCTGTACCTGACAGGAGGAACACTGGCTCATCATGGCACAGTAGACCTGCCCAGTGGACACTGCTGTGTGACAGTTGGGATGAGGGTGCCCCCCCAAATGGTGACAAACCTCCTCAACTACAACAACATAGTGCTGTGATGTTGTGTAGACACAGTAAGTGACAAAATTAGCCACCCACACAAAGCAGAACCACAACGTACAGTGTAGTTACATGTGTAACCTCAAAGCACTGGCCCAGATTGTCGGTCAACTCATACTTAATTATGGCACATAGAATGGGTCTGTACCTATATCTAACCTGTCATCCCACATGTTATGCATCAACTTTACTCCCCTGTCCCCACCACATGATATGCATGACATTCTTACAACCTGTCCCATAACTTCCATATCTACAGAGCTGGTCATAAATGGCCTCTCTATGGAGGATACACAGCATTTGCTGGACATGCTAACATCCCAGGCTGCATCCTACATGGGATGTTTTATGGATTACTAACACCACTAGGAACACCTTGCAATCATACTGAAACCACTGGCAGAACAACAAATAAAATCAGTCCAAGTGCGCCAAGCAGAACCAAACACCACGAAGTAGTATAAGAATATTTTAATATACACAGAATAAGCACTTTTGTCTGGTTATAGCCAAAGACTTCTTCAGATTCAAGTAACAAACTATTAAAAAGCATTTAAATACCAACTCCAATTAAACATCTGACCCATAAGCTCCAATCAAATATTCAATAACAAAATACATATAACGATATTACTGGTACTTAAAGTCACAAAGAACAAAAATGTATGTAAAAAATATAAATATTATTGTTAAAAACTTATTTTTTTACACAATATATGACCTCAATTTTAAAATGCTACTTATACTAATGCTTTCATTAAGCCCACGGGGAATATGTGCCTGTAATCTGATCTGCCAAATAAGCTCCGCACCCTCTAGTAAATCACATCAAGCAACCCCCTAGGATTCTTGTAAACTATTTCTGTTCCAAAGAATAAGAACTGATGTCCTGAATGTTGGCTAATATGTTTGGCTAAAGCATTGCTCATTTTAAGATGCCTAATATCTAATAAATGCTCATAAATACAGTCTCTTAATTGTTTCTGTGTCTTGCCTACATAGAAACTTGGACAATCCTTGCATTGAGCAATATAAACAATCCCCCGCATGTTACAATTGCAATAAAAAGCTGATTGTATAACACGTTTATTTATCACAATAGTGTCACCCACATAAATGTGAGGACATTGGGGGCAGGAACCACATTTACTATTTCCTGGCTTTCTAAAATTATTAGTAAATGTACAATTCCCATGATTATCCAAATATTTTTAATGGATTTACCCTTTCTGAAAACTATATGGGGCTCTGTCCCAATATGCTCAAGAATGCCATCAAAACAAGCAAAAATACACCAATTTTTTCTCAAAATATGTACAATATCAGAATGTGCATTATTAAAGGTAGTATTGAAAGCCCGAGAAAAAAATTTTTTGTTTCTAAGATTATTATCAACGACACCTATGTCAACCTCACTGCTTCTCAAAATTGGCCTATATACTAAACTTTCCCTTTTTTCAATCACTTCCATGAAACCACTGGCTGCACCCCAGCTGACTGGACAATGCCAACTGTCATACCCTGGCACAGAGGTGGTGCATGTACTGACCATAAGAACTATATACCTCTTTGCCCGAGTATCCATATCTGTATGGCCATAGGGGCAATCATCATGGAGCTGTTAAACACACATATACATGATCTACACATAGTTGACTGTACACAGTTTGGATGTCTGACAGATGGATTATGAATATTAAATGAGGTGAACATTTCCGAGGCAGTCACCAAGGACCTGGGTGAGGGGACATCAGGGCATACAACCCAGTGGACTGAGCCAGGTCATCTGACTATATTCCCCACTCAGGCATCATTTACAAAGCACCCACGTAGGCATCCACGATACTATCACTGTAAGGGTCACTTAGTGGCCCATTGATGGGACACATACTCATAGGGACATCCCTCTCCAGTAGCTGATCTATAAGCATCAGTGTTCAACAGGCTCAGTCCTGGGTCCTCTACTGCTTAGAATCCATTTAACCACAGTACAAGTGACTACTGGCTATGGCTGACAATGTTGGCTGATGCCTGCAAAGAGTGAGCACTCATGGAGTCTGTGAGTTATGTCAATTTCCTACAAGAGGGTATTGATGAACAAATGCCTGTTGACAGTAATGGCCATAAACTCCATGCAAATATATATACAGTATCATTTCCATCATTAACATCTATGTACCTGGTAAGTAGGACATCAGTTGCAACATGTGATGTACATACTCAGAGATGAAAGAATTGGGCACACAGAACTGGCAGCATAGGCACATTAGGTGTAAACCTGAGATCACCATGTCTTCCAGTGGTATGATGGGAATCATGTGTCATAGCTGAGGCACAATTACCCGTAACTGAAATACTCAGCCTCCATGTACTCTTCTCTAAGCATGCTAATATCTGAATGCAATGGGCATTTGGTAATGGACCTTTCCAAGCAGTACTGACACTTGCACACAACAGTATGGTCCCTCACAAGGGAACTTAACGTCTTCAGCATGTGTTCAGTCAGGATCATCTGAAATGAGTGTCATTGTAGCCTGCGACCTATAGACTACTCAGAGGTAAACTCTGCCTTACATATGGGGCAATGTGTAACTGTGATTGACTGTAAATGATGCATAGCTGTAGGTGGCATAGTACATGGACTGATCACTGTAAGGACATTAGCCTATGTGACATTAATAATACATGCTGGGAGACATTTGTCTAGCAGACTTTAACCCACCTTTGTAACAGGGCCCTGGCTAATGGCAAGCAGAGTACCTCAGTGCACCTCAGCACATGCCATTGGTATGACTGACTGGGTGACCATCATTCCACCACAGGGCTTCTGCCTGTGTCCCTCTTGGACTGGGGCAATATGTGCTGATCATGTAAATAAGGGTATACAGCTGTCTACTATTGTGATGGCTGTATGGCCAGTATGCTAGTTAGGTTCAAACATCCTATGGTACCATAAGCTATTGTAAATTGCTCTAACAGCCACAGACACAAACATGGTTACATTAAGGATATCACCACTTCCAATTACTGCTTACAGGACATGGCATGGCACACACATAGTGCAAGCTGGCTGTATGTAGATTAGAACACATACCTATGTAATGCTACACACTACAGATCACAGTACATGATACACACAACACACCTCATGGTTGATAGTACGTGATACACACAACACACCTCATGGTTGATAGTACTGTCAGTTTAGGACATATTATGCTTAAAGACATCAGCAGGCCAAGTTGTGATCAGGCATTTGGAGGGCCACAACACCTGCTACAACTAAAATTCTGCAAAACTCTACCTCTTTGTAAGCTACTAAGGTGATCATATTTATGTCATATGGACATACACACTTGCAACAAGTGGCCGGCAGTGTGAGTAGAACCCCTATCTATCTAGTCCTACACACTACAGATCACAGTACTTATTGCATGCACCACAGCTTAAGTTGGATGCTACAATGGCAGCTGGTAGTCAAGGTAGATGACATCATCAGGCCTTGTAGAAAAGGGCAGTTTGGAAGCCAGCAGCAACTTACAGGGCCAAAAAGTGCATAACCATTGCAGTTTGTTAGCCAATTAGGGTTTCTCAGTTGTTTGGTGGGGAAATACATACACACACACACACACACACACACACACACACACACACACACACACACACACACACACAAAACAAGTGGTCTGCAGTGAGATTAGATCCCCTACCCATCTAGTCTTACACACTGTAGATGACAGTACTTATTGCACATGCCATGGCTGATTTCTCCTTTATATGTGATTGCAGACAGACTACTTGTGGATTATACAAACTAGACTTCTGTTGAATAGCATCTGTGGCCTGCAGAGTAGCTTTGTACTGTTATCTGCATCTAGTTTCCTAGTAGTGAGCTGACTGTTATTATCCTAGCTATGTGTCCACAGTAACCAGTATGGCCATATGTGGCTGTTTGCACTTGCATGGGCAAGCCTTTGAGCAGGGACAATGTGTCCTGTCCATGCGTGCATAGATAACAGTATGCATTACACCACCTGATCACCTGTTGCTGTCTATGTGGCAACACCCAGTAGGCACAGAGGTCTGTAGGCAAGTGCATTATGCACTGTTTAGCCCTTACTTTGGGTCAAATGAGCAACATTATATATATCTGATAAAGCAGCTTTACTCACCACTATTAGGGTATGTAGGACAATACAGGCATCTACACACATTTCTGTATATAACAAGGATGTATATATAAAATGTAGCTGAGTGTGTGTGTGTGTGTGTGTGTGTGTGTGTGTGTGTGTGTGTGTGTGTGTGTGTGTGTGTGTGTGTGTGTGTGTATGATATGTATATGTGTTATGTAGATATATGGGGAGAGACTGAGATGTATGTTTATATATATATATATATATATATATATATATATATATATATATATATATATATATAAAATCTATGTGAAACTACATAGAGATACATATACTATGTATGTGAGAGAGATAGTGACAGACAGATATGTATGTGTAGACATATAAATCTATATATAACAGGTCATTTTGGTCAAGGGGCAACAGGATTGCGCTCAGTTTAACTAACTGTATGGGCATGCCCAGTGGGACTGTCAGTACTTATAAAGTGACTCCAGCTAACACCTACCTGTGCTCCAGTCTGGGATTTTGTGCGTTATGGACACTGACATCTGTCCCTGTTTCTGCAGTACGGCACTTAACTCAAAATGTGCATGGCACTCAAGTGCGCTAGCCTGTGTTACATATTTATTGCATTCTCCTGCTGTTTGTTTGTTTGTTGCAAAAAAGAAAAAAAAAAATTATCCTTGTTTCCCGTTTTTCCTGACCTAGAGTAGTCCAAATACAGGCTTTGCTGTATTCTGGACTTTTGGAAAGTTCCTGTGTTGCCCATTTCCTTTCTTGGATAAAGGGAGGCTTCTTTGTTCACCAGTGGCAGTGGGGAGCTTAGAGCAGCCTATCTATCCCTGGAGGAGTGTTCCCAGCACAAGAATCTGGTAGTCTATTGGCCATTTTGGGCCAATTTCTAGCTCTTTCAAGTCCCCCTGTATAAAACCCGCTTTGGCGTGGCTTTGCACGATGTTGCGCATAGCACAGCATCGGGCAGCTCCGCTTAATTGGGTTTAAACCATTCTCAGCTCCACAAAGTCTGCTGTTCACTTTTCCCTTAGAACTGATCTAGTTCTTATAATAAACACCTTATTCCTACTCTAAAGCCTGGCACTTGCTCACTAAAGCAATTATATAAGTCAGCACTAAAAAATTAAAAGCACTACACCCTCACAAACTCCCCTTGAGTACCTTGTTCCCCATTGGCCCTTTTTTTCAATTATAAAGGAATTCCCAATACTATTCTAGCATGTCCAAAGGTCAGTTGTCAATCTCCTCTCTGGTCCAGCTGGTGAATCTGGGAATCTTGAGGCAATGTTACAACTGCCTCATGAACACAGACAACCCTCTCCTCCTCCCAACAAATTCCAACACATGTGAGAAATGCAACCATATAGCCAAACTGGAGGCTAAGCTCTCTCAACTCAGTACTGGCGTAACCAGTCAGGAGGAGAAGGAAACCACACTCACTACAATTCCAGTCTCACATAGACGTACCACAACAGCAAACCAAACACATAAACACACAAAAACATACTCGGAGGCACTAAATAAAAATCTGCCTAAGCAGCAGAGACCTCCAAAGCAGACAACCAAGCAACTGCTACCCCAAAACAAAACACGTGCGACACATAGTTCACAAAGCCAGTGTGCTGAACAGTCACAGCCCTTAAGACTAAACAACATACCTGATACACTTGTAATAGGTGACTCTATCGTCAGGCACACTGACGGCCCGATCACCAGGCTGAACAAGAAGGTCATGGTGAGCTGCCTGTCGGGCGCTAGGATCTGCCACATAACACAAGCACTCAGGTCACTCCAAGGCAAGTACAAATATGACTCAGTCATTGTCCATGCTGGTGTGAATGACCTGAGATGTACCTCCCTGGACTACATGAAAAGAGACAGAGGAGCTCTCTGAGCATGTAGCCCAGGCCGGTATGACCCTGACCTTCAGTAGCATCTTACCCTCACCAAGAATGATGCCACAATATGAAGACAAGATGATCAATTTCAACAATTGGCTTAAGTATTGGTGTCATTCAAAGGGGATCCAATGCCTGTCAGCCTTGGATGACATGCTCGATAAGCCACGATGCTTCGCTAGGGATGGCTTGCACCTGTCACCCCTGGGCTTTCGGATATTGGCAAAGGCTCTTGCCACCCCCATAGTGTCTTTTTAGACAAGGCTCAAAAGACAAACCCACCTCCATAAGTATCACAAGGGATAAGAAACTAAGAGTAATGCTACTCAACGTCAGAAGTCTAAAGCTCAAGATGCATGCACTCAAAACTCTCCTTAGCATGGAGAACATCGATATCTGTGCAGTAACAGAAACCTGGTTCAAGGCTCCTGAGAGCACCCCAGCACTACCAGGTTATACCTCATACCATGCTTTTCGGTCCCAAAACTTGGACCGAACCACAAAAGGAGGGGGAGTATCAATATTCAACAAAGATACCCACACCTCCAGGATGGTGGCACAGCACGAAGCATCAGAGACTATCCATGTGCAACTAACAGTGGGTAAAACTGCCTTCCAGTTTATAGCCTGCTACAGACCACCCTCCCAAATCCAGGAACCCCACTCGGCCTTCCTGAGAACACTGGAAAATATGAAGGTCTCTCCAAACACCATTATATTGGGCGACTTCAACTACCCAAACATAGACTGGGAGCATTACTCTAGCTCCAACACCCTAGCCCAAAGGTTCCTAGAATTTATAAACTCAAATGCTATGGAACAACTTGTTACCACTCCCACAAGAGGAGAAAACATACTGGACCTGATCATCACCAACATGGGGCTCTATGCTCCAGACCAGAAGTGTATCCCTCACTGGTAAGATCAGACCATAAACTAATCTCACTGGATATTCACATCCCGACCCCACCCCCTGCCCAGAAAACCACAGTGAAAAACTTCTCTAAAGCAAATTTCACACTCCTCAAAACCAAGGTGGAATCCTTCAAAGCCCCTGGGCCTGTGGAAAATACGGCCCAGACCGCAGAATCCTTTATAAACACATTCTATGAACACCTTCAGGAATGCATGGATCATGCAATCCCAAATAAAACCAAGACCCAATCCTCCAAAGGCAGGCGTCCTGTCTGGTGGACCCCAGCCATAAACAAACTATACAATATAAGGAGGAAGCTACTACATGATAGAGCAAAATCCCAAAAAGGGAAGGCATCTCTCATCAGTATTAGCAAAAAACTACGGGCACTCATAAAACCGTCTAAGGCCAGCTTTGAGAGAAAAATTGCACAGGACACTAAGGATAATCACAAGGCTTTCTTTAGTTATGTTAGGAACCTGGGTGGGAATTCCCAGATATGCTCAGAATTAGTCCAAAATGACAAAAAATACACCGAACCCACAGACACTGCCAACATCCTAGCTGACTGGTTCAGCGCAAACTTCTCTCCCCCCTCCCCACCAAAAGGGCAAATATCTATCCCAGCAGAGTGCTGCCCCCCTGACATCTCAGATGCTCAGGTAAGAGCTGCCCTCTCCAAAGCAAAAAACACAGCATCAATGGGACCAGACAGTGTCCCGGGCTGCATCCTACATGAACTCCAAGAAGAGCTAAACCCAAACATAAAACTACTGTTTAGTCTCAGCCTTACTACAGGATATGTACCTAAAGAGTGGCGTACAGCAACAGTGGTCCCTCTCCACAAAGGTAGTGCCTCAATGGATCCTGGAAGCTATCGCCCCATAAGCCTGACTAGCTTGGTCTGCAAAGCTATGGAAAGGATCATCATGGACCTCATAAATAAAGATATTGGGGACCTACAGACACTGGATCCTACCCAGTTCGGCTTTGTTAAGGGCAGATCCTGCCTCTTAAACCTGGTTGATTTCTTTGAAACAGTCACCGAGGCCATTGACGAGGGGAAGGTGGTCCACACAGCCTACCTGGACCTCGCAAAAGCCTTTGATACAATACCCCACTCGGGCATTATAGATAAGCTCACCAGTTTAAATATAAACCCCTATGTCACTAGATGGGTTGCAAACTGGCTCAAGGACAGAACCCACATGGTTAGAATTGCTGGAGCCATGTCAGACTCCAAACCAGTTACAAGTGGCATCCCACAAAGCTCAGTCCTGGGACCTCCCTTGTTCGGTATATATTTCTCAGAGGTACAGGCCAACACAGAAGGACTGTGGCTGACCAAGTTTGCAGATGACTGCAAACTAGGCACCATAATCGACTCTCCAGCCGACACAAGCATCCTACAAAAGGGCCTCATAGAAACAGACAACTGGTGCCAGAGCCACGGCCTCAAGCTAAACACCAAAAAGCTTATAGTCATCCCCTTTGGCAAAAACAAAGTGTCCACAAATTACCACATAGGTGGTAATCCATTAAGTATGGAAGAAGTAATTAGGGACCTGGGGACCCAAGTTGATAGCAATCTCTCATTTGAAAACCACGTGGACAAAGTGGATAGAAAAACATTTTATATAGCCCACCTAATCATGAAGGGATTCACATCTAGATCAGGGGAGGTCATCGTGCCTCTTTACTCATCCCTCATCAGGCCCATAACTGAGTACAATGCCCCTTTTGGGATGTACCTTACCAGACACCTGCAGCAACTGGAAAGACCCCAAAAGTACCTCACCAAGAGGATCAAAGGGCTCAAACAGATGCCATATGCTGCCCGGTTAAAGAAACTCCAGCTCTACTCAGTGGCATACCGCCTGCTCAGAGGCGAGCTGTGCCTGACATATAAAGCCATGTCCAACCCGGAATTAATGAACATGCTGCACCTCAGAAAATCCAAATCCCATCGAGCTACGGCCGAGACTTGAACCTCAGCACTGAAATAAATAGAACATGCTGGAGGGACAGATTCATAACCCAGAGGCTCCCTTCACTCTGGAATAAAATCCCAGTCTAGGTTAGGCAGAGTCCCTTATTGACTCTCTTCAAGAAGAATCTTGATGAGTGGATGGGAGATCATAGGTTTACCCTGGGTATCACTTCTGTGTCACTGTTAAACAGAGGCACAGTATACTAACCTCGAAAAAGGGCATAGCAAAATTCATTTAAAATGGGTGGCGAAAGCCAAACACACTCTGGCTAGGTTTATAAATGCCCTAGGGCAGATAGCCTAGTGTAAACCTATGAACCTATGAACCTATTCTCCAGCTTTCTGATGTAATTAATATGTGACAGGGGTTCATAATGTTACCCCACACACAGACTGACAGTCTGTGGCAACACCAGCATAATAATATCTCACATGCCAAAGATGTGGATACCTCCAGATGTGAACCATCAACAGCATTGCCCATGCTAACTTCCCTAGTCCACTGAGCCACACAAGCTGCTAGCTAGACAGTAGTCATTTATCACACAAAGACTTACATATGTACATTGTTATTGCTGCATTAAGTGATGCATACAATGTATGCTCGATTTCCATGTTACTGCCCTGAGTTTGTCTGGACTGTTGATATACCATTGATGACTTACTGTTACAGAGATTATATGGGGAAACTGCTGTGTTGGGTGTGGGGGATTAACACCACATGTTCTGCTGGGATACACAGTAGTGCAACTATCATGTGACCCCACTGTTTAACATCTCCCTTGCATGATGTAGTGCATATTCCAACCATGATGCCTAGTGAATATTAAGGAACAGATTCTAGTGAACTGGGTAACTGTAGTCCAATGCAGAAGTTACATGTGTCCAAATAGCCCACTATATTTACCTGCATAAATACAGCAAAGCCATACATACAATAGTATATTATAACTCTTACAAGTAGTGTGCAGGTTAGGCACTTGCCTTGTAAATGCAGTGGTTTCAGAACTGTAGTTCAGAACTCACTCTGTCTGATGCAAGCAGTACACAGGCAATACAAGTATAGGTATAGGTTGTGTGGGTTGCCTGGCATCAATTTTATTATATGCAAGTGAGTAGGTGTCAGATGTCAGGCCCTAGGACCCTAGGTTGTCAGTGAATGTGCTATGCATTGTCTCTTAGCCAAAGCCAGGGCATACTGATCATGCCTACATCTGCCTACAGGGACATCATTAGGGGGTTCCTCCTCTGAGTCCTCCTGTGAGTGTGGCTGTGGTGACCTAGGCAGTGGTGGGGGGCTGTGTATCCCTTCCATTTGCTGATCCTGCTGCAGCTCTTTCCACAGGATCATATTGTGTAGCATAGCACATACTGTGAACAGGACTTATTGGTGGGACAGATTTGTACCCCAGAAACTCCCCCTTCTGTGGAATAGACTCCTTCTCCACTTCAAGCAGAGTACCTCATTAACCTTTTTTAAGCTGCAAAATCCTTTACTAATGCATTCTATGGGCACTTACAAGAATGCATGGATCATGCCATCCCAAGCAAAACCAAGACTCACTCCTCCAAGAAAAGAAAACCAGTCTGGTGGACTCCTGCCATAAACAAGCTATACAACAGGAGGAGGAAACTAGTACAGAAAAGAGTAAAATCCCAAGAAGGGAAGACATCCCTGATCAGGATCAGCAAGAAACTACGATCCCTCATAAAATCATCCAAGACAAGCTTCGAAAGAAAAATTTCCAAGGACTCCAAAAATAACCACAAGGCATTCTTTACCTATGTCAAGAATCTAAGTGGCTATGCTCAGATCTGCTCCGAGCTAGTGCAGAATGGCACAAAATACACTGAGCTGATCAATATTGCCAACATCCTGGCAGACAGGTTCAGCGCAAACCTCACCCCATCTCACCCCCAGAAGAACCCATAACCATACCAGAACAATGTAGAGTCCCTGAAATCAAAGACACTCAGGTTAAAACAGCCCTCTCCAAAGCCAAAAACACAGCATCAATAGGACCGGATGGTGTCCCAGGCTGCTTCCTACATGAGCTCAAAGACGAACTAACCCCTCACCTAAACACACTGTTCAAACTCAGACTCTTCACAGGCTACATATCCATAGAGTGGTGCGCAGCCACAAAAGACCCCAGGAACTATCGCCCTATAAGCCTGACATGCTTGGTTTGCAAGGCTATGGAGTGCATCATCATGGAAATCATTAACAGAGACATTGCGAACCTCCAAACACTGGACCTTACCCAGTTCAGCTTTGTTAAGGGCAAATCATGCCTCCTAAACCTGGTGGACTTCTTTGAGACAGTTACCAAGGATATAGATGAGGGAATGGTGGTACACACAGCCTACCTAGACCTTGAAAAGGCCTTCAACACCATTCTGGTATTATAGACAAGCTCACCAGCCTGAACATAAACCCCTACAACATAAGATGGGTTGCCAAATGGCTTACATATAGAACCCACATTGTGAGAGTTGCGGGAGCTAGGTCTGACTCTAAACCGGTTACAAGTGGCGTTCCCCAGGGCTCAGTCCTAGGACCCCTCCTGTTTGGCATATACTTCTCAGATGTACAGGCAAGCACAGGAGGACTATGGCTGACCAAGCTTGCAGACTACTGCAAACTAGGGGCTATAATCGACTCTCCGGCTGACACAGACATCCTCCAAAAGGGTCTCACTGAGATGGATACCTGGTGTCAAAATCATGGCCTCAAGCTAAATGCCAACAAGTGCATAGTCATCCCCTTTGGAAAAAACAAAGTACCCACAAACTACCACATAGGTGGTAGTCGCCTAAATATGGAAGATGTAATAAGTGATCTGGGGACCTAAGTACATAGTAATCTCACCTTTGATAATCACATTGCCAAAGTGGTTAGAAAATCCTTCTACATGGCCCACCTAATCACAAAAGGGTTCGCATCCAGATCAAAAGAGGTCATTGTGTCCCTCTACTCATCACTCATCAGACCCATCATAGAGTACAACTCACCATTTGGGATGTACCTTACAATACACCTACAACAGCTGGAAAGACCACAGAAGTACCTCATCAAGAGGATCACTGGCCTCAAACTGATGCCCTATGCAGCTCGACTGATGAAACCTCAGCTGTACTCGGTTGCATACTGCCTACTCAGAGGTGATCACTGCCTGACATACAAGGCCATGTCCAACCCAGAATTAATGGACATGCTCCACCTAAAAAAAACCTTATCCACTTGAGCCATATGCTCTAGGGACATAAACCTCACCACAACAATAAATAGGACATGCTGGAGGGATAGATTCCTGTCCCAGAGACTTGCTATGCTTTGGAACAAGATTCCAATCTACATTAGGCAGAGCTCCTCGTTAACAATCTTCAAAGAAACCTTGACGAGTGGATGGGAAACAGAAAGTTTATGCCAGGGATCACTTCAGTGGTTCTGCTGGACAGAGGCACAGGGAACTAATCTAAGGCGGCGGCAAAAGCCAACACATTCTAGCTAGGCTTATAAAGGCCTTTGGGCAGATAGCCTAGTACCAAGCTATGAACCTATGAACCTAAGCACAACCTGGATAACTGGATGGGGAACAGAAAATACACCACTGGGATTCCACCTGTGTCCCTGCTGAACAGCGGCATCGGCTGCTGACTTGTCAGAACATGGTCTAAATTCTTGGCTAGGCTTGTAAAGGCCTCAGGGCCAGTAGCCTGGTAACTTCCTATGATCCTATGAACATATGTGCACATGTGGCTGGAGAGTACTGCAGGGCTCCACCAGATATATTGAGGCAATGGAACTATGACTTCGGAAGCCCAAACATATGCTCTATGATGTTCCTAGTTTGTGCGTTTGCCTTATTATGACATTCAATGGTTGTGTGTGCACATTTCAGATGGGTGTCATCCTTCATGGCTCCATGGCATAGACAACATCCCCTAGTAAATGGCCGTGTGGGATGTCCCCCCCCCCCAGTAAACATCTGGCACAGCTGTTATGCTTGCTAGATATGGGAGTCATGATCATTTCCAGGGTTGCCAGCACACACATTCATGATAATCCCCTAGGCATTGCACATGACATAGCAGTTGATAGAGTGGCACCCCTTGAAGTTGACAGATTCTACCCTCTTCACTGGGTAGTGCTTTGATGTGTACATTAGTGCAATCTATAGCACCCAGTACTTCAGGGTAGTGTGCTACATGGTAAAAGTGTTGCATATCACTGGCTCTCACCTCAGCGGTAAGGGGAAAATGAATGTCCTCACTGGCATGTGGTAGCATGAAATCCAGGAACTGGTGGAGTACCCTGGATGATGATGCCTGTGAGACCCCCATCATGTCCCTGTAGCTAGTATCCTAAGGGCTACGCATACCTTTGTTTCCACTGGGATGCGTTCCCCCACTGTTGACTCTAGGTCTAAATTGAGGGCAGCAGAGCTTAGTGAGTTCTTGTAGTATGTCCCTATCCACCCTGTAGTGCTCTACAATCTCCAGCTCATGTAACTCCTGGAAGGATACCCCATGCCTCAGCACTCTTCTCCTTCTCTGTCTAGGTCTGTTGTCAGCAGCAGCAGCACTGACTTCAGCATCTAGCACATAAAGGTGCAGCAGACCTGCAGCAGCCCCTAGTATTCAGTCAGTTAAAATTCCCAAGTCTGTACTCCAATGGTGCAGAGTATTAGGGAAAAATCAGAATGTAGGGTGTATGCATACTTTATAGAGCTCTGCTGTAGGTGCAGTGTGTGTGATTGGCTAACTATGATGCATTACACCTGCCTACAATATAATTAACATCATTTTATGGCCCTATTTAGGTTAAACAAGGGTCAAAACTAATTATACACATTTTTTTTTAAAACACACTGAGATCAGCATCACGCCATGCAAACACGCGCACGGAAGGTAGACAAAGCTTAGAAGTTACTTTACACACCCCCTGTAGGGTACACACTCAGCCAGGTGATGTGCCATGCAAACACATGCACCTAAGCTGAAATGAGCTTAGAAGTCAGTAGACACACTCCCCTGGTGTCAGCTACATCCTGTGTAAACAGCAACATAGGTCTAAGCCTAAATGAAGGGGATATGTGGACATGATTACTCCCTTCTGCTATTCAGTACTTCCACTTAATTAGCATGGATATCCATGCTAACAGCCTGGAAAATACACACTTCAGAGCCCATCCATGTTATCAACAGCACCAATGCACCATTGTAGAGACTCCACGTACAGTCCTGTAATACATTTCTGTCACATACTAATTAATTTGTTTTTCTCCAATTTTTTTTTTCTATAAAGCATGTTTGTGCACTGCGACGTGCTGTGCAAACATGCCCAGATTATTAAAAAAATATATTAATTTAACTTATTTCCTTTAATTTTTCCAACATACAGGATGATAGTTTCGGTCATGTGTATGTGGTATGACATTTCTGCCCAAATATCTACATTTTTACAACCCCTTTTGTCTGTCTACACTCCTGTACACTGAATTTTTCTGTGTACACTACAGACACTGACATAGAGTCTGAAGAGATGCCTATCTGCTTGCTGGATCGCTCTACCTGCCTTATTTGCATGAGATTCACTTGCTTATGAGGTGATTTCCATGCCACGGAAGTTTTCATGTTGGCGCATGCGTGTGTGCCACTCAGCACTGCTTACTGAATCTAAAAATGTTCTCGGCCATGTATGCAGTGTGGTACAATGCCTACATGGAAAAAAATGTGTAGGCTTTATTAAATTACCCCCTTTGTCTTGCATATCTCAGTTTCTTTATCTCAGCATCATTATCTTATATAATCTGTATTTTTAAGAGCAATATTTGCATTCTTCTATAATGGTTCAGTGTAAATATTGGAAGAAAAAGGGAGGAAACATCCAGCAATGCATTGTCACCACTGTTCTGTTACAACTGTTTAAGCAATATTGTAAATAACTGCCTTGGTGTTGTATGATAATTGTTGCCTTATAACTAGAACCGTCAAAACTGATTAATTGTATTGTAAATAAATTGTTGTATTTAGTCTTCTATGAAGCATTTTTTTTATTTTTCTCCAATTGTCTTCTGTCAATATTATTGCAAAATGGATATCTTCTTTGTAGTTTACCTGTTTGGCTCATGGCCATATCTGAAGATGCTCTGCAGACTAGTGTATCATCTCAGTTAATAATGGAAAATAAATAAACAGACAAATACATTAGTAGTATTACATATTATAATGTGTGTTTGTACTTTGTAAATGAAATAAACAGCAGTCTGTCAGTTTGTTTAAGGGAACTTCACCAGTGCTAACTTCAGCTAAATTGACTTTGTGGAAGTTTTCATGTAAAATGAAGAGTTCTTTTTGTTAAGTGGATAAAACATTCATTTTCCAGTTTCAAAAACTGAAGGAAAGGAACACTGCTTGTGTGTGTGTGTGTGTGTGTGTGTGTGTGTGTGTGTGTGTGTGTGTGTGTGTGTGTGTGTGTGTGTGTGTGTGTGTGTGTGAGAGAGAATATATCAGGTAGAAATTCCTTTTAATATGAGATCACTACAATGAGGGAATGTTCCTTTTCAAGGTGCAAGGCAGAGGCTACATGGGGTACAGCCCCCAGTATGGTTGCGTGAGGAGCTGTCTCCCACCAAAATTGCTGTTTTCTTCAGTTATTGACAGGAGTCTTCATTCAAAAAGGTTGCCTCTAGTGAGTCTGTATCTCCAAACCACATATTAGTGACACTCACTTTGGTAAAACAAAAAGTATTGCCCTTATGGTGATAGCCATACTTAACTTCATGGTATCACAACCCACATTTCTCAGCTAGAACAAGTTGTGCTGCTACAGATCACTGGAATTCATAGTTATACACAATCTGTATGGTGCTGAATTGCATTAATAACTAAGTTTTATGACTAATAATTGTTCATCTGTACAGTTATGTAAACAACTGCTCAGGTGAGCTCCCTAACATCCTGTGCAGGGACCCCCACCATCACCACCAGACACAGACAGATAGGCAGACATATTTATTTTCACATATAGTTTCTCTCTTTCTCACACACACACACACACACACACACACACACACACACACACACACACACACACACACACACACGTTGCACTAAACGCTCAGTCATGGTATTCCCAGACACACAGATATACACATTCATATACACAGTCACATGCATACATTCGTACTTGAACCAACACACACACACACACACACACACACACACACACACACACACACACACACACACAATGACAAACTCCACTGCACTACTTCTCTTAATTGATAAGCTAAGCAGGTGGAAGTGGAGCAGCTTCACACTGCACAGATTTTCCCAAAAGAATGCATTGGTATGACCATGATGACCCACCACTACCAACCAGTAATCAGGGAGCCTCAATTCTCACCACTGGCAACAGTGGAGGGCATTCACTGAGAGGATGGCAGGTACACACACAGTATTTCCAGATGCCATTCTCTGCATCAAGTGCAATTTCTCTTAAGAGCACACAGAGACCACAGTCAGTCTGGAGCTGGATTCTCCATATCCTCAGTAAGACTCCCCACTCGCTCAGCTATAGATTTGAGATCTCAGCTGAGTGACCAAGCCAAGACTTCCAGCACCCTGTCTTTTACCACCAGTGCTTCGTGTCCCTGCCCAAGTAGCTGACATACACACACTTTGAGGTTTGATTTACACACACACACGCATATAAACACACACACACACACACACACACACACACACACACACACACACCTGGGAAAGGCTGGCACAGGTTTACTAGCTATGCCCCCTTCTGCCCAGACCATAAGGTAGTTTCCACTGCCACCAGTCACTCCCTATCAGCTACATTAGGGCCCTTAACAAAGGGGTGTCCAATCTTGCTGCGTAATATTAATACTAATACAAAGGGTGGTTTGACCAAGAACAAAGCTATTAGGAGTGGCCCACACAGTGTCATCGAATAAATATGCAAGTACTCTCAAAACTTAAATATCTCTACAAAGATCAGCCACAATGAAATGTTTAAATGTATTCAATAATAAATAATAAAAGAATGATAATATACTAAGTATATATTCACAGTGACATCAGAGTTAAAAATCACAGGAAATATTAGAAACATTGAAGGACAGTCTCAAACAAATAAAGAAAAATAATATCTAAACTAAGGTTTACTATAGTCTTGAATTATAGTATTCTCTAGCAACTTACTTCTTAGAGCAAGGCAGATGTGGTGAATGGTTCTTCTTGTTGTTGTCAAATCCAAGACAGAATATAGAATGCTCTGTCTCACTGAGAGACTTCTCAAAATAATATCTAAAATATTACTGCTAGGATAGCTTGCAGAATGACATTGGGCCAGATTCAGGAAGCCTCCGTGTAAGAGTTATAACTCTTACACGGAGGCTGCAGTTAAACGGTGTGATGTCAGCATGTCATGCATATGCATGAGGTGCATGAGGCATGCTGAATCACACCGTAACTCTTACACGGTCCATGTAAGATAGTAGGGGGCGTGTCCGTAGGCTAAGCTCTGCAAGCGGACACGCCCCCAGAAGTCTAGAATGGCTGAAACTAAACAGCCACGAGAGAGGCCATGGAAATGTGAATAAACACACTACACAACACATGCCCCCACAGACCAGCAATGTAAAAAGTGAACAGATGTTATAAAATGAAAATAAAAACTGTTTTATTTTTTTAAACCCCGTAAATGTTTGCTACTGTGTGCGCTCGTGTGCGCGGGTGTGCTACTAGCGCAACTGCAGTTAGCAATCAGTGGAAAAGGATATAAGAACTAAATATGCAAAGCAAGCCAAGAAGTAATAGCATAGCGGTAGAGTTGTCGGCTTAAGAGCAGGCAGGCAAGGTTCGAGCCCACACAACAACCTTTTTTTTTTTTTTTGTAAATAAGCACTAAAAAGGCCCCTGACAGTATTGTACAAATGTAAAAGTATTTCCTTTTGTAAAATGGAATGAAATGGAGCATATATTTTCAAGTAATACAATAATAAAATTATTTAGAAATGTAGTGATAGCTAAGCTGCTGTGAGACAGAGTGCCCGTAGCTGAGTAGTGTTTCAAAGGCTGCAAATTGCTTGCCCGTAGCTAAGCACCAGTTTAACAGGATCAAACTGTGTGCAACTAGCTGTGCTTAGCTCAACATGCGTGTTACTAGCCAATTAAGGTTTAACCCAGCGCACACCGTTTGCGCGGAGGTGCGCGTCATGCCCACAAGCTAACCGCCGGTGTGCATGCGTTAGCTCCACGCAAACAAGCGCAGACCTGGTTTTAAGTGCTTAAAAGTGCTTTTGGCATGTTTGATTGACAGGTCCTCAACTCATTTCTAGACAGTCATGAAAATTAAAAATCAGTGGTCAGATTCGAACCCAGGATACCATGCACTAGAGTCAAGGTACTAAACCACTAAGCCATGACAGCAGTACTTAGAACTGCAGAAATAGCATATATATATAGGATATAATCCAAAATGGAGCATGATAAAGCAGTTTCTGTGAAGTAGATACAATTCCAAAATGGCCAATCATAGAAATGTGCGGGAAAATCGGCATATATAAGCCCCATAGGCGGGAATACACAGCAGAAACGATTGTAGAATAGACCTGCAGGCAGAATGAGTGGAGTAGGGGAGGGACATTGCTTTCGAGCACAGCGGTGGGGCATTGAGGAGTCCAGATACATGGTCTGGCTCCTAGTTCACCATCATGAGGCCCAACTCATGTAGGGCCAGGTCTCATGGGGAGCATACAGGGCGGAGGCATGGGACCAGTTGGCTCATGATCTCACTAGTGCTACTGGGATTCCACGTACTGGTGAGCAGGTCCGCCACCATGCAGACCTGAAGCGACGTAAAGAAGACCAGTTGACCCAATGGATCCAGGAGGCCCGGGATATGCCCAGCGCCCCACTACTGAGTAAGTTACATTTCACTTATGTATGTAAGGAATTCAACTAGCTGATACCATGGAGATGTGTATTCCAATATTACTTGTTTTGTATTATAGCTGCAGGTGTCCGCTCTATGAATCGAAGGGCGCATGACCGCAGGCTGGTGTGGCTGCGCCACCATGCAGGTTAGTAACCCCACCTAGTACTTGTAAATAAATATTATAGTGTAGCACGTAGCAGAACACTGCAGTGTATTGATTAAAAGTAATAGAATGTGCAAGCAACAAGTGAAAGTCTGCAGGTATGGCTGCAACAAGTTCATCAGTATGCAAGTGAAACTGGAAATATAATTGATAGAAATAAATAGTTCTGTAATACAGATGTCCCACCATTAATTAAATGTAGTATAACCTGCAGTAGTCTCAAGAGTACAGCCTCAGAAGCTGAGTTAATCACATGTGAGATATATCCCCTGTTGAAATGCTGAATCATGACAGAAGTGAGGCTGCTGGAAAGTGTTTGAATCACCACAGGTCTAATATGTGAAAAAAGCCTAGAAGTACCAACCTGAGCTGTGAAATAGCAGGATGTGTGAGAGTGACTGAAAGGATCATGTATCAATAAATAAAGTAGTAATAACCCCTGAATATATAAGCCTCAGTGTGGTTCTACAGAACTACATGCATGTGGGAATTAAAAGGTAACATCCCAAACTGATTACAGTGTGTTTGAATCTTGAATGTTTAAGCCAAAATCTGTATATGGTGATGACAGTCAACAATTTTCAGATAGAATGAATGATTGTCCGACATACTAAACATCCATAGTTGCCCCCTGCCCTGTCATCAAAGTGTAGCAGGAGGATGTATCTGATCAAAGTCACAATAACTAGGATAGTGATGTATCTGTAACAGGTCTAGCATGACAGTCAATAAAGAATCATTTTGAAACTATCACCCACAAGTTAATTGTGTTTCTATTACAAATGTATATTAATGTATAATGTATGAATGTGTCATCATTTTCTTTCCCCGCCCCACCCTATAATTGCAAATTAAAAAACTCACTAAATATTGGTATGTGAACATTTCATTAATCATGGACATTTGTCCTGTTTCAAAAATATATGCATGTCCGTTGTTGCATGTGCCCTGTTCATACCTGCAAACCTGATGGCCTGTTGCCATTAATCAACCCTGCATGTTGTTTGATTGTGTATTTCTGTTCAAATAATGCATGTGATATTGATATGCCTGTTGTTCAATGGTGTTAATATCTGGGTGTTTGTTTAATGGGAATACCAATGCATGCTGTTACAACTAATTTGAGTGGAATAATATGCTACTAACCCAAACTAACATAACATACTCACAAACCCAGAACGCTTGGGAAGGCAGGTCCCAGTGGACCCACCTCTCCCACCTCATCTGGCGACTGCACCTGGCACTAGTGCCCAGGCTGGACCCTCCTCCGGTGGCCCTGTGCCACCTTCGGGTGGAAGCGCTGCAGGGGATGGGGCCCATCTCCCCTCTGCAAGCGTGGCCAGAGGAGCCCGTCCACTCATCCTCTAAGGTGTCCGGTCTGTGGTGCGAAGGGAGATCCAAGACTCTGTTCTTGGACCCCTACGCCAGCTTGAGGCCCGGGTGGCGCAGCTTACGGGCATGCCCGTTGTCCCACCTGCACAGCCCCCAGCACAGCCCCATCCTGGGCTGTGAAGGAACAGTGGCAACTGCCCATGGGTGGGGATATCAGTTCCACTGTTGCCATCTGTGGGCTCATGTGCCCTGGATATCCCAACCTCCATCCCTGTCAATTGTGTAACCCCCCCACATGTGTCATACACTGCCCCTGTATGCGTCTTGTCTGTCTTGTCTGTTAACCTACCCAACCTACCTCCCCAGCTATACCGACTACCTCACCTGACATACCACTCTCACCTGAAAAAAAAAAAGGGCACTCTGTACCCACAAAAAAATTACGCCCCATACATAGCTGTCCATGTTGCACACATGTCTGCTGGACATTGAAACTGTTAATTACAATTGGCTGTACAACAGGTATTAATGTTGTCCTGACACCTCTCTCAGGGGTGGAAGGTTTCAAATGTCACACCAAATTACATACAAATGCACAGCTGTTGCTGAGAAAGACATGGGCAGCTATGGGCCTCACCTACATCCTTCCTGCAAATCCCAAGCTTGTTTCCCTACTGTCTTACCCTCTTTGTGACCCTTTTTTCACCACTTTCCTATCACCCCTTTTTCTTTTCTTTCAAAGAAAATAGTGCGGGTGTCTTGTGTCTTGTGAGCTAAACGCCAGTGCGCATGCGTGAGCTCCGCGCAAATGAGCGCAGACCTGGTTTTAAGTGCTTAAAAGTGCCTTTGGCACTTTTGATTGACAGGTCCTGTACTCATTTAGAAAGAAAAATAAATTCCCACTGCCAGTCTCAAACCCAGGACCTTGGTAACACTAGTCTGTATGACCTACCACTAAGCCATGGCTCTCATACAAGAACACAGTGCTAAAATAAATATAACATGTAATACTAGGAATCAATATAAAGGCAATATAGGATGTGTACTACCCAAACATGTCAGGTAGATTTTTAATGGCCAAATTACTGGATTCCCATACTAGTTTAGTGTTAACAGAAACAGGCCTGCTAATTGTTAGCTTGTACATAATAATGTAAGGTAATGTACATATATGAAAGTATTATATGTACACACACACATATATATATATATATATATATATATATATATATATATATATATATATATATATTAATACATATGAAATATAGTGGTAGGTGTCAGTATTCATACACACTCACTACAGGAAACAGTGAAGATAAATGCAGCAACCAGAATCTACAACACAGCCTGACTCCTGTGAGACTTACTAACTCTTTTAACTGCGTAAAGGTGCCTTCAGCACTTGGACTGACAGGTCCTGTACTCATTTTGAAAGAAAAATAAATTCCTACTGCCAGTCTTAAACACAGGACCCTGGTAACACTAGTCTGTATGACCTACGACTAAACCATGACTCTAATACAAGAACATAGTGCTAAAATAAATATAACATGTAATAGTAGGAATCAATATAAAGGCAATATAGGATGTGTACCACCCAAAGCATGTCAGGTAGAGTTTTAATGCCCAAATTACTGGATTCCCATACTAGTTTAGTGTTAACAGAAACAGCCCTGCTAATTGTTAGCTTGTACATAATAATGTAAGGTAATGTACATATATGAAAGTATGTATATGTACACATACATATATATATATATATATATATATATATATATATATATATATATATATATTAATACATATGAAATATAGTGGTAGGTGTCAGTATTCATACACACTCACTACAGGAAACAGTGACGATAAATGCAGCAACCAGAATCTGCAACACAGCCTGACCCCTGTGAGACTTACTAACCCTTTTAACTGCTTAAAGGTGCCTTCAGCACTTTGATTGATAGGCCCTGTACTCAATCTGAAAGCAAAATAAAAGCATACTATTAGGCCCTACCACAAGACCATTGTAACACTAGTCTGTACGACCTACCAGTAAGCCATGACTCTCATACAGGAATATAGTGCTAAAATAAGTAGAACATGTAATAGTAGGAATGAAGATAAAGGCAATATAGGATGTGTACTACCCAAAGCATGTCAGGTAGACTTTTACTGTCCTAATTACTGGATTCCCATACTAGTTTAGTGTTAACAGAAACAGCCCTGCTAATTGTTAGCTTGTACTTAATAATGTCAGCTAATGTACATATATGAAAGTATGTATATGTACACACACACACACATATATATATATATATATATATATATATATATATATATATATATATATATATATTAATACATATGAAATATAGTTGTAGGTGTCAGTATGCATACACACTCACTACAGGGAACAGGTGAGAGAAATGCAGCAACCTGAAGTTACAACACAGCATGAATCATGAGAGACTTACTAACCTTCACACTCACAGAACACTGTCAACAGCATAGCAGCATGGTCCTTGCCCTTATAATCTGAAAGGGCAACGCCTATCTCACATACCCTTTTATAGCACTGTCCTGAAATCACAGTGAGACATGCAATCAGTACACAACTGGCTGCATGCAATTAGCAAATGCTGCCTTACAATTGGTGCAGAGGACATCACATGGACCCATGCAGATACCTACAAAAGCATCCAGTACTAACACTCAACACATGCAATACATTCATTGCACCAAACCGACGGAGAAAGAGAGAGAGAGAGAGAGAGAGAAATAAAGCAATAAAGGCAGTGAAAATAAAAACTGCATCAGCACAGCAGCAAAAGCAGCAGCAGCAGCAAACAGCAAGTAGCAGCAGTGACACAGCAACAGCTGACACAAACACAGGTAATGCAAAATAGCAGGTTAATACTGTGCTTACTGTGAAACCTCCAAATGTATCATAGTTCACTATCTATAGGTATGTCCATGAAATAGGTTGTGTGTACATAGTCCTGATATATATACATATGTAATATTGCTGTACATGTCTACCATACTTACAATTTCCATAGCTTAGAACACAAGGCCAGTTATGCATATGATGCAGTAGTTCCCAGGGTCAGTAGAGGTTACTCCTCATTGGTGTGGGACCACTGTGTATGTATGGCACAGTTCAGGTACATATCCTGTAGTATGGCCAGGGTTTAATATCAGTCTGTAATGTGGTGCTATGTCCTCTAGGGGTGAACGTATCACACACCCAGGGATACCATTTTGTAACAGTGATGCTGTGTGTTCTGCAATGTTGAGGGTGGCCCTCACCTGGACATGTGAGATGATAGGGAGGTTACATTCATCTGTGATAACTAATTCCACATGTGTAGGAGAATGGGGGGGGGGATACCTGCACCCAAACTGTCTGCAAAATGTTGCCAGTATCTGTGCATCTGGTGAATGTGAAGCATCTTACCACTGCTGACCACAGATGCCTTGCCTTCATGTGAATCTGCTCTGTGCTGCAGTAGCCTCCTGCTATTGTTATACAATGTGCCTGTATCTGTAGTCCACTGGACAGGATAAATAAGTGGTGTGCATATGGTCTGGGTTAGATATGTGTGTGCACATTACATGCACTATGTGGGATGTCTGTGGTAAGCTTTTGCAAGGGGCCAGCAGTGTGTGTTGTGGCTTCCACTGGCCCAGTGGGCTGCATGGATAGCATCACAGTCCTAACTAGTGAATAACTGTGTAATTACATACATACATAGCAAGGTAGTGTACTGTGCTTGTGGTATTGTTGGGATATATATATCCAGGCTGAGTAATGTGTGTCCACATCACAGTGTTGGATGGCAACACACATACAGTATGCTGGGATGAACACCCAGAGTGTTTCAGAAGTGTTGCCTGTGCAGAAATATCTGGCAATTACCTGTGCATTCCCCACAACACACACACATGCAACATATGGCAGAAGTACAATAGCAGTACACATAGGTTCATAGGTTCATACTAGGCTATTTGCCCTAGGACATTGATAAGCCTAGCAGAATGTGTTTGTCTTTTGCCACCCAATTAAAATTTATGTTACTATGCCCTTTTCTGAGGTTAGTATACTGTGCCTCTGTCTAACAGTGACATAGAAGTGATACCCGGGGTACAACTATGATCTCCATCCACTCATCCAGATTCCTATGGAAGAGAGTCAATGAGGGACTCTGCCTAACCTGTACTGTGAGTGCATTACAGAGTGAAGGGAGCCTCTGGGTTATGAATCTGTCCCTCCAGCATGTCCTATTAATTTCAGTGCTAAGGTTCAGGTCTCTTGAGCGTGTGGCTGTATGGGATTTTGATTTCCTGAGGTGCAGCATGTCCATTACTTCTGGGTTGGACATGGCTGTATATGGCAGGCACAGACTGCCTCTGAACAGGCAGTATGCCACTGAGTCCAGCTGGAATTTCTTTAACTGGGCAGCATATGGCATCTGTTTGAGCCCTTTGATCCTCTTGATGAGGTACTGTTGGGGTTTTTCCAGTTGCTGTAGGTGTCTTGTTAGGTACATCCCAAAAGGAGCATTGTACTCAATTATAGGCCTGCTGATGGATGAGTAAAGAGGCACGATGACCTCCCCTGATGTACATGTGAATCCCTTCATGATTAGCTGGGCTATATAACATGTTTTCCAATCCACTTTGGCCATGTGGTTGTCAAATGACAGATTGCTATCAAGTTTGTTCCCCAGGTCCCCAATTACATCTTCTGTACTTAATGGCTTAACACTTATGTGGTACTTTGCCACCAATGTGGAGGTGTGGGTATCTTTGATGAATATTGATACTCACCCTCCTTTTGTTGTTTGGTCCAAGTGTTGGGGCCAACAAGAATGGTAACAGGTATAACTTGGTAGTGCTGGTGTGCTCTTGGGAAACCTGAAACAGGTTTCTGTTACTGCACAGATATCGATGTCCATAATGCTAAGTAGAGTTTTGAGTGCGTGTATCATGAGGTCTAGACTTCTGGTGTTGAGTAGCATTACTCTTAGTTCCTCATCCTTTGTGATACATATGGATGTGGGTTTGCCTTATGAGCCTAGCCTAATAAAGGCACTATGGGTGTAGCAAGAGCCTTTGCCAAAATCCAAAAGCCCAGGGGTGACAGGTGCAAGCTGTCCCTAGCAAAGCATCGTGGCTTGTACAGCATATCATCCCAAGCTGACAGGCATTGGATCACCTTTGAAGGACACCAGTACTTCAGTCAATTGTTGAAAGTGATCATCTCACCTTGATATTGTGGCATCATTCTTGGTGAGGGTAAGATGCTACTCAAGGTCAGGGTCATACTGTCTTGGGCTATATACTCAGAGAGCTCCTTTCTGTCTCTTTTCATGTAGTCCAGGGAGGTATGTGTCAGGTCATTCACATCAGCATGGACAATGAGTGAGTCATATTTGTACTTGCCTTGGAGTTACTTGAGTGCTTGTGTTATGTGGTGGGTCGTAGGGCCCGACAGGCTGCACACTGTGACCCTCTCCTCATTCAACCTGGTGAACGTGATGTCAGTGTGCCTGATGATAGAGTCACCTATTACAAGTGTATGAGGTGTGTTGTTTACTGTTAAGGGCTGTGAGTGTCCAGCACATTGGCTTTGTGAGATATGTGTTGCACGTGTATGGTTATGGGGTAGCGGTTGCTTGGGTGTCTGCTTTGGAGGTCTCTGCTGCTTAGGCAGATCTTTATTTTGATCCTCCGAGTATGTTTTTGTGTGATTATGTGTTTGTTTTGCTGTCGTGGTAGGTCTATGTGAGACTGGAATTGTAGTGAGTGTGGTTTCCTTCTCCACCTGACTGGTTATGGCAGTATTGAGTAGAGAGAGCCTAGCCTCCAGTTTGATATATGGTTGCATCACTCACATGTGTTTGGATTTGTTGTTAGGAGGAGGGGGTTGTCTGTGTACATGAGGCTGTTATAACATTGCCTCTGGATTACCACACTCACCAGCTGGACTGGAGAGGAGATTGACAACTGACCTTTGGACATACTAGAATACTATTGTGAAGTCCATAATAATTGAAAACAAGGTCCAGTGGGGAGTGAGGGTGTACTGATATTAATTTCTACTGCTGACTGATATAATAGCTTCAGTGAGCAAGTGCCAGGTAACTTAAGTGCAATGTGTTACAATTAAGTAAATGCAAAAACGACAAGCAGTCACTTTCTGTCAAGTGTAACAAGGAAATAAGTACAGTAAACGATGCAGATATCAGTAGTGATTCACAGAAGTGCTGAGAAGCTGTGTATTATGTGGAATTAGAGTACCAGTGAAATAACAAGCTAACAAATAACAAGCATATAAACAAAGCTAGATCCAGGAGGCTTGGATGTAGTGTATGCTACAGCAAACAAGGTGTACCAATGTCAGTAAGATACAGTTCAAATATGCAGGCACTATAAACCTTAAACCAGAAGTTCCCAGCTATGAATGGCAGAGTACAGCCTATTCTCACACAAGAGTGCAGACCACAAACCTTGTTAATGTTAAATAACTGGCCTGAAGCCCAACTGCTTATACCAGAACTAATACACTTGGACACTGGGCTCTCAATCAGCAGTTCCCAACTTAGAAGGATGACAGCTACCTGTCCTGCCACCACAGTGCTTGCCACAAACCTTCCTAATGTAAAACAACTGGTCTGAAGGCCAAGTGCTTAATCCATAGCTACACTTTAATCAAGTTAATACCAAGCAGTAATAACTACAATTTTAATACTTTATGTATAGAATGTGTACCATATATTGCTGACATACTCTGCTGATATCCTGTTTGTGTACTTTTCCAGGGAGATATGGTGCTGGAGAGGACGAAGTGATCCACCAGAGCCTGGTGTGTGACTATGACATCCTGTTTTCACGCACCACCCAGAATCAGCAGGAGAGGTCTGCACTGTGGCAAAACCTTGTCAGCAGGATAAATGATGTTGGCATGCATGATAGGACATATGAGCAGGTGAGACATCACTGCAGTGATTTGATTAGAAATGTCCGCCAGCGTGCTGCAGATATCCGCAGGCAACAGGTTGCCACAGGTGGGAGGGTTGCCACACATCCCCCCCTCACCAGACAGGAGGGGCTACTGCTAAGTGTCGTGGATCCAGCCCCAGAACAACAACAGCATCAGACTTGCATAATGATGGAGGTTGGATCCACACAGCAGCAAGACACTGAGCGTGCAGGTAAGATGCCATATGTACATATGACTGTTCTGTACACTGTTACTTCATGCATGCATAAGGTGTGTATCTGTCATCATGATATGTAATTGTGCATGTGTGATACTGACATTATGAGCAGCTGATGTGTATAAGGGAACTGGTGTACTACTGTACTGTATCATATGCAAAACAAATGGCACACTTGTGCCCACTGGCATTACTTTCTTCATATTTCCAGGTCCCTCCCATCTAGCAACGAGGCAGGCCATACATGCTGGTGAGTGTGTTTATCATTACCTGAAAAACAATTTATAATACTAGTAAGAGTAGTGTATCTCTGTAGTATACATGCTGGTGAGTGTGTTTAATAATACCTGCAACACTCACGTTAATACTAGTAAGAGTAGTGTAACTCAGTACTGATGTGTGTGTGTACTGTGGGGTGTGCATGTGTGCATGTGTGCCTGTGCCCATGTGTGCATGTGTGTGTGTGTGTCCATGAGTGCATGTGTCCATTTCTGAATGTGTGCATTTGTATTGAAGTGCATCACCGTAACATATGTGTTGAGACTGTAACCTGTGTTCCCTGTTTCCCTCCCGTAGGTTCTGGTGCTGCTCTGGTGACCTGCAGCAGGGAACCTGAATCTTGTGCCCCAGGTACTGATGATGATGAAATGTCTATAATGGTGCAGGAAGGTGTGTCTGGGTCCGCCATTGGTCAGCCAATTGACAGTACACAGCTGTCAACCCCTTCAATGCGCATAGTCATCCTGCCGTTACATCCTTTGTCACCATTGTCTCTAGGCGATGGACAATTTGCATTGGGCATAGATCAGGGTAATGTGGTACCTGTGGTACATGCATCCCCACAAAGCAGCCATGAGCAGGGTCCGCCAGTGGTACCACGCAGACAGTCGCCCATGGGTTCTCGTGGGGGCATCCATGGCCGTACTGCCTCTGGCCGACGTGCCCAAGGAGGTATGTCAACCTCCACTATGTTTCGGACTGTTATGCAGGCACAGGCACGTATGGAAAGGTACACCAGACAGGGTCTGAGGGAGCTGAGAGTATGTCGCACAGCCATGACAGATGGCATGCGTGACATTGCGAATGCTATTCGTAATTTCACAGATGTCGTTGACAGACATTGTGGGGACATACAACAGCTGCTCCACAACCAGATGTCCATGGGCCAGGGCGATGGTGTGCATTTGCGCGTCGACATGGCCATATGCCGGCAACAGCACCAGCTGGCAGTCGCCGTGGATGACAACAGGCCCACTCACGCACCTCAAGTTCCAGCAGCAGCCCCAGCAATGCTGGGTCAGTGCTGTCATCAGGACACCCCAGGAGACCATGTGCACGTGGCTCTGGACAGTCCCAACAGGGAACTGTGTCCAGTCAACACACCCCCGCTTCCGATGACAGTACCCAGTCTGGGTTAGTACTGGATATGGTCCGTAGCACCCCTGCCAGGCACAGGTACCGTGTCCGTGCCCACAGACACTGATCTGGATAACCTGACAGGTGCAGTCTGTGGCTGTCCACAAAACCCTGTACATGACAGCCATTATGTGGGACTGTGTGCGTGCTTACACACATGCAGAAATTTAACACCTAGGGCAAACACATACACACACACACTGCACCAACACTGGTCCACCCTGTACTGCTGCCCCTCACAAACACACATACACACACATGTCAATTGGTGTTACCAGTGGCTGGCTTGGGCATACCTAACCCACACCCTGTGCATATGATGACACTGTGCCACCTCCTGCATACTACAACATCAGTGCAGGAAAAGGTAAACACGTTGCTGATGCACAGAGTGACTACATAGATGTGTATAAATAGTAACATGTTGGTAACTGTTCACTGTTCCACTATGATTGTGTGTATATCCCAGCATTCCTGCTGCAGTAACTGTATGAATGTCCTGGAATGTTATCTGCACCCATACTACTCACCAAAGTGTACCAGCTGCACACCATCACATGCTACCATTGACTATGGGAATGTGCATCATGTGCTGTATTGTAGATTCAGCTATATGTATCTGTTCTGTCACACATGCATTTACACACACCCTGCTACCCCCACACATGCACATGCTCACCTGCCATTTCCATTATTTATTACCCTACATGAGTAGCTGTCAACACATGACAGGTACACATTTGAAAAGTGCACTATTTGGATTACTACCGCTGTCCTCTTCTCTACCTGTATTCACAGGGTGCAGGCAACCTCATTAGTTTAAAAGTGTAATGTGCATCAGGTACTGTGGTTCCCTGATTGCCACTTCCAACATGTTTTCCATATGGAAATGCACACACAGAAACATCCCACATCCACACACTTGCCACATTCAGGTTTCAAAACACTATCTAGGTATATTCTGGTACATGTGCGTGTTACAGTAGCATGTAGCACTATACTGAGTACTGGCAGTTGTCTGTTGTCATGTTGTTTGTATAGGGTGCTGTCAACATCACTGTTTGTTAAGGGAAATGTGCACCCTGCAATGCATAGCCCCATTTGGCAAAAGCCACATCCCACCCCCAGCATTGTGCACACACACTAACCCCACTCACACTAAAACACATACTTTCCATTTGCAAGATTTAAACCCCTACCTAACTGTGTTATGACACTAGAGACAGACACATTAGCAGAGTGCGCTATTTGCATTAGTGGGAGAAATTGTTTCTAATGCTGTACTTAGAGGGTGCTGACATCATCTGTGTTTAGGAAGAGGGATGTGCACCCTGTAGTGTGTTCTCCCAGTTGGCAAAAGGCACTTTTCCCTCACAACATTATGCACACCCACAAACCCCACTCACACTAACTCACATACATTCCCTTTGCAGGATTCAAACCCCTACCTAACTATGTTATGACACTGGAGAAAGACGCATCAGCAGAGCGCACTATACGAATTACTGGAGAGCTTTAATTCAGGTAATATAGTTATAGAGTGCTGACATCATCAGTGTTTCAAAAGGGGAATCTGCATCCTGTAGTGTACTGTCACAATTGCTAATAGGGGCATTTCCCACACACACATAGATGTGTTTGAGGTTTGCATATGTGGGGGATACAGTACTCCAGTGTGATTAGTATATGGTTTGATTGCAACAGTGAGGGATATACTTCAAGTGGTGAGCATTTTGTACTCATGTTTGTGATGATCAGGACTAGTATATTTTCCCCTCTTGTGGGAATGTTGACTACCTGTTCCATAGCTAAAGAGTTTCTGAACTATGGGAACCCTAGAGCTTGGGTATTGTGGCTTGAGTAATGTTCACAGTCTATGTTTGGGTAGTTGACGTCACCCAGTATGATGGTGTTTGCAGAGAAATCTATACTCTCCTGTGTCGTCATGAAGGCTGTGTGGGATTCCTGAGTTTGAGAGGGTGATGTAAAAGCTCCTCTGTGTCTCTTTCCATGTGGTCCAGGGAGGTACGTCTCAGGTTGTTCACACCAGCATGGACAATGAGTGCCTCATACTTATACTTGCTGTGGAGTGACTTGAGTGCTTGTGTTATGTGGCACATTCTATCACCCGGCAGGTTGCTATATGTGACCCTCACCTTGCTCAGTCTGGAGGGAGGGACATCAGTGTGTCTGACTATGGCATCACCTATTATAGGTGTGTCACACATTGTGTTTGGCCTTATGGACTGTGCCTGTTAAGAACACTGACTTTGTGAGGTCTGTGTTGCTTGAGATATGTGTTCATGTGGGATGCAGCATGTCTGGCCATGTCATTTCTGTCTGTGGTCTGGTAAGTATCACCTTTGGTGACATAGGTATTCATATGTCAGCTGGTGAGCATTTGCAGTGTTACCTACTGAAAGTGGTTCAGCTTGTTTGTTGTACAATGGACTACATGCAGCCCTGCTTACAGTAGCTATGTTTGCATGCATGTTTCCTTGCAGTTACCCTGGAATACTGATCCGACCTGCCATGCAAAGTTACACAGCTTCTGTGGACTCCTAGTGACATCTGCATAGCTTACTATATGTATGTTCATGTCTCACTTGACAGAATGTCACTGTTTCTCCTGTGCACATGTACGTTGCCTGTGACACTTTGCATATGACTTACCTGGCATCTGTCCACGTGAGCAGTCATATATGCCACTGCAGGGCTCTAAACCTGATGATGCACACACTCAAAACATTCCTCAGCATGGAGAACATCACTATCTGTGCAGTAACAGATGCAGGATTCAGGGCTACCAACAGCACTCCAGCACTACCAAGTTATACCTCATACCATGCTTTTCAGGCCCAAAACCTGCACAAAACCACAAAAGGAGGGGGTGTATTGATATTCATCCAAGATACCCACACCTCCAGGTTGGTGGCAAAGCACCAAACATCAGAGACTATCCATATGCAAGTAACAATGGGTAAAACTGCCTTCCAGGTTATAGCCTGCTACAGACCACCCTCACAAACACAAGAACCGCACTTGGCCTTCCTGAAAACAGTTGGAAATATGTAGGTCTGTCCATACACCATTGTATTGGGTGGGTTAAACTACCCAAACATAGACTGGGAGCATGACTGTAGCTCCAACACCCTAGCCCACAGATTACTGGAATTTATATACCAATATGCTATGGAACAACTTGTTACCACTCACACAAGAGGGGAAAACATATTGAACGTGATCATCACCAACATGGGGACTCTATGTTCCAGACCAGAAGTGTATCCCTCACTGGTAAGATCAGACCATAAACTAATCTCACTGGATATTCACATCCCAAGGCCACCCCCTGCACAGAAGAATACAGTCAACAACTCATGTCAAGCATGTTCACACTCCTCATAAACGATGTGGAAACCTTCAAAGCCCCCAGGCCTGTTGAAAATATGGACCAGACTGCAGATACCTGTATAAAGGCATTCTATGGACATATTCAGGAATGCATGGATCATGCAATCCCAAATGAAAGCAAGACCCAATCCTCCAAAGGCAGACGTCCTGTGTGCTGGACACCAGCCATAAACAAACTATACAATATAAGGATGAAGCTACTACATGATACAACAAACTCCCAAAATGTGAAGGCATCACTGATGAGTATTAGAAGACAACTACAGGGACTCATAAGATTGTCTAAGGCCATCTTTGAGAGAAGATTCCACAAGACACTGAGGATAATCACAAGGCTTTCTGTAGTTATGTTAGGAACCTGGGTGGTAATTCCCAGATATGCTCAGAGGTAGTCCAAAATGTCACAAGAAATACCAAACACACAGACATTGCCAACATCCTAGTGGACAGGTTCACTGCTACCTTCTCCCCCCCCCTCCACACCAAAAGGGCAAATATTTCTCCCAGCAGAGTGCTGCCCCCCCCTGACATCTCAGATGCTCAGGTAAGAGCTGCCCTCTCCAAAGCAATAAACACTGCATCAATGGGACCAGACAGTGTCCCAGGCTGTGTCCTACATGAACCCCAAGAAGAGCTACACCCAGACATAACACTACTGTTCAGTCCCAGCCTTACTACACAATATGTGGCCAAAGAGTGGCGTACAGCAACAGTGGTCCCTCTACATTCAGGTGGTGCCTTAACGGATCCTGGACACTATTGCCCCATACGTCTGAATAGCTTGGTCCGCAAAGCTTTGGCAAGGATCATCATGAACCTCATAAATATAGATATTGGGGACCTACAGACATGTCATCATACACAGTTTGGCTTTGTTAATGGCAGATCCTGCCTCTCAAACCTGTTTGGTTTCTTTGAAACAGTCACCAAGGCCACTGTCAAGGGGAAAGTGGTCTACACAGCCTACCTGGACCTTGCATAAGCCTTTGATACAATACCCTACTTGTGCATTCTAGGGAAGCTCACCAGTGTACATATTAACCCCTATGTCACTACAGATATTGCACAGTGGCTCAAGGGCAGAACACACATGGTTAGAATTGCTGGAGACATGTCAGCCTCAAAACCAGTTACAAGTGTTGTCCTACAAGGCTCAGCCCTGGGATCTGTCTTGTTCAGTATATATTTATCAGAGGTACAGGCCAACATGGAAGTACTGTGGCTGAGCAAGTCGCAGATGACTGCAAACCGGACGCCATAATCAACTCTCCAGCCAACACACGCATCCTCCAAAAGGGCCTCTTAGAAACACACGACTTGTGCCACAGCCATGGCCTCAAGCTGAATGCCAAAAAGTGTATAGTCATCCCCTTTGTCAAAAACAAAGTGACCACAAAGTACCACATATGTGTTAATCCATTAAGTGCAGACGAAGGAATTATGGACCTTGGGGTACACAAGTTGATAGCATTCTCTCATTTGACAACAACATGGCCAAAGTGGTTAGGAAAACATTTTATATAGGCCACATCATCATGAAAGGATTCACATGTAGATCAGGGGAGGACACTGTGCCTCTTTACTCATCCCTCATCATGCCCATAATTGACTACAATGCCCCTGTCAGCATGCACCTTACCAGACACCTGCAGCAACTGGAAAGACCACAAACGTACCTCAACAAGAGGATCAAAGGGCTCAAACAGATGCCACATACTGACTGGTTAAAGAAACAGCAGCTCTACTCAGTGGCATACTGCCTCTTCATAGGCAATCTGTGCCTGACATATAAAGCCATGTCAAACCCTGATTTAATGGCCATGCTGCACCTCAGAATATCCAGATCCCATCAGGCTACACGCTGGAAAGACTTGAACCTCAGGAGTGATATACATAGGACATGCTGGAGGGACACATTCATAACTCAGAGGCTCCCTTCACTCTGGAATATGAGGTTAGGCAGAGTCACTCAGGGATATTAATGACTGGATGTGACATTGTAGGTTTACCCTGGGTATCACTTATGTGTCGCTGTTAGACAGAGGCACAGTATACTAACCTTGGAAAAGGGCATAGCAAGATAGATTTACAATGCATGGTGAAAGCCACACACATGCTGGCTAGGTGTATAAATGCCCTAGGGCAGATAGCCTAGTATGAACCTATGGACCTATGTATCTTGTTCACCATTGGCCCTATGTGCTGTTAATCACCAATGCAATCTCAATACTATGGTAGCATGTGCAAAGGTCAGTTGTCAGTCACCTCTATGGTACAGTTGTGGAATATGTGAGTCATGTAGTAATGTCACAGCTGCCACATGTACACAGTCAACCCTATCCTCTACCCATGGATGTACAACACATGTATGAGATGGAAACACATGGCCAAACTGTGGACTAAGCACTCCGAACCCAGTACTGGCATAACCTGTCAGGTGGCATGAAATAATACAGTGACTGCAATACCAGTCTGATGTAGACCTACACTGACAGCAATACAAGCACGGAAACATACCGGGCCATTCGTGGAGCCTAAGGATAGCATCCTGCCTGAGTGGCAGACACCTCTGCAGCTGGCACAGAGGCATGCGTTAGGCCTGAACACAGCACACATAACACATAGCACACAAATCTTGTGTGCCAAACAAGCACAGTCTGTACAGCTATACAACACTACTGCTGCAGTTGTGTTAGGTACTTTTATTGTCCAGTACAGTGAGGTCATGCTCACCAGGCTGGACAAGGTGAAGGTCACAGTGATATGCTCATGGGGCACTATGGTCCACCACATAACACAAGCATACAGATCAGTCAGATGCATGGACACATATGACTCAGTCATTGTCCATGCCACTACAGCTGATGTGTGATGTCCCTCACTGGGATACATGATAGGGAACATGGAAAGGCTCACTGAGCAAGTGGCACAGGCTGGTAGAACCCTGACCTTGGTTGGCATCATACCCTCACCAGGAATGCTGACATATTACTGAATGCTAATGAATTACTGTAGCTACAACACCCTAGCTGAACGGTTCTTAGCATGCGGTCACTGCATTGCTATGGAACAACTTCTTACCACTCCCACAACAGGTGAAAACATGCAGCACCTGTTCATCAACAACATGTAGACTATATGCCCCAGACCAGGTGTGTATCCCTCACTACTAGGTTGATAGCATCTACATCTCACACTGTATATACACATCCCACATGCAGCACCTGCACAGAAGACCACAGTCATAATGTTACCCTGTGCAAATACCATGTATTCACATGTGGCAGGCATCACACATGGTAACTATTGAAGGTCACAGGTACATATGTGTATTTGGCACATACATACATCATGTGTGCATTGCCATAACTGGTTTAATCGATGTCATGCATTATTGTGAGAAACAACCCGCACACATGGGCATTCTGTGTGAGCAAAACACACGTGAAATGTCTGGAATCAAAAGCCATAAATAATTGTGATATCGTTTAGAAAAGGGTATGTGCATCCTGTAGTGTGTTTTCCCAGTTGCCAAAAGAGATGTTTCTTTCATACACACTTACCCCTCTTCACACACACTTGGTGGATTCAAACCCCTACTTAACTATGTTATGACACTAGGAACGGACACATTAGCGGAGCGCACTATTCGCATTACTGGCAGATTTCTTTTCTCCTGATATACTTATAGGGTGCTGACATCATCGGTGTTTAAAAAGGGGAATGGGCATCCTGTGGTGTGTTTTCACAGTTGCCAAAAGGATGTTCCTTTCATACACACAAACTAACCCCCTTCACACACACTTGCTGGATTCAAGCCCTTACCTAACTATGTTAGGACACTAGAGATGGATGCATTAGCGGAGCGCGCTATTCGCATTACTGGGAAATTTTTTTTCTCCTGATATACTTATAGTGTGCTGACATCATCGGTGTTTAGAAAGGGGAATGGGCATCCTGTGCTGTGTTTTCACAGTTGCCAAATTGGATGTTCCTTTCATACACACTTACACACACACTAATCCTCCTTCACACACACATTTGCCACTTGCGGGATTCAAACCCCTACCTAACTATGCTATGACACTAGAGATGGATGCATTAGCAAAGTGCGCTATTCGCATTACTAGGGGATTTCTTTTCTCCTGATATACTTATAGGGTGCTGACATCATCGGTGTTCAGAAAGGGGAATGGGCATCCTGTGGTGTGTTTTCACAGTTGCCAAAAGGGATGCTCCTTTCATACACACACCCTAACCCCCCTTCACACACATGTTTGTCACTTGCTGGATTCAAACTCCTACCTAACTATATTATGACACTAGAGATGGACGCATTAGCGGAGCACGCTATTCGCCTTACTGGAAGATTTCTTTTCTCCTGATATACTTATAGGGTGCTGACATCATCAGTGTTTAGAAAGGGGAATGAGCATCCTGTGGTGTGTTCTCACAGTTGCCAAAAGGGATGTTCCTTTCATACACACTTACCCCCCTTCACACACACTTGTTGGATTCAAACCCCTATCTAACTGTGTTATGACACTAGAGACAGATGCATTAGCAGAGCGCGCTATTCAAATTGCTGGGAAATTTCTTTTCTCCTGATTTACTTATAGGGTGCTGACATCATCAGTGTTTAGAAAGGGGAATGAGCATCCTGTGGTGTGTTTTCCCAGTGCTAAGAGGAACATTTCCCTCACACAGACTTGCACACAGACCAACCACAATCACCCACACACACACACACTCTGGATAAGCTGTCATTCCCTAGGGCAAACAGCCTACTGTTGACCTCTACACCCATATGTTTAACTGTCAGATGCACATTATTTGGTGCTGATAGCAGTGTTTGCAGGTCTTTATTGCCATAACAGTTCCTGTTTGTATGAACAACTTGTGTATCTGTGGACGATGTTTGCATATGGGGGAAATCCACTATATCATGTATGTCTCTGTAGTCATTTAAGTGTGAGCACTGGTCAGATTGCTATAATGTTGTTGGTTACTGGAATAACACGTACATATACCAGGTATATGTGGCAAAATGCTAAACTGATATTTGGACTAAGTGTGTGAGCATGCCCAGTTCAGCCTTCCCATGGCATGTTGTGTGAAAGATGTCTCATTTATCAAAGTGTGTGAGCATGCCCAGTGTGAGCTTTCCATATGTTGAACTCTGCAGCCCATCACATTTGTGGATGAGTGTGACCTTCAACAAATATCTCCAGTTTATGGTTGTGTGTTCTGTGCCATGTTGTGTAGTTACTGTCCAAATGCTTTTTGTGTGAACACAACAGGGATTATACTGTGCCTGCAAGTTTTGCATGGGATACTTTGCATACAATTGTCAACTTCCGTTCATACTGACCTAACACTGTAGTACTATATAGTGTAGTGGTTCAGTACTTTCACTGTGGTGGACAGTATCCTGGGCTTTAGTCCTATCACTGCTTTACATTTCCATAGTTTGCACAACAGCCTGGTTAGGGTCCAGTTGTGCACATCTGCACAAAGGCGGTGCCTCTACGGACCCTGGTAATTACCACCCCATAAGCTTAACAAGTCTAGTCTGCAAAGCTATGGAGAGGATCATAATAGAACGCATAAACAAAGATATAGGGGACATGCAGACATTGGACCCGTCCCAGTTTGGCTTTGTCAAGGGCAGATCATGCCTTTTGAACTTGGTCGACTTCTTCACAACAGTCACTAAGGCCATTGATGAGGGAAAGGCAGTCCATACAGCCTACCTTGACCTTGCAAAGGCTTTCGACACAATACCCCACTCGGGTATTGTAGAAAAACCTACCAACTTAAATGTAAACCTATATGTCACAAGATGGGTTGCAAACTGGCTTAAGGACAGGACCCACAGGGTTAGAGTTGCTGGCGCTATGTCAGACTCCAAGCCGGTCACAAGTGGTGTCCCACAGGGCTCGGTCCTTGGCCCCCTATTGTTCGTCATCTACTTCTCAGAAGTACAGGCCAACATGGGAGGACTTTGGCTGACAAAGTTTGCAGATGACTGCAAACTGGGCGCCATAGTGGACAGTGCATCAGACACGGATATCCTTCAGAAGGGACTCACGGAAACTGATAGCTGGTGCCAGAGCCATGGCCTGAAGTTAAATGCCAAAACATGTATAGTCATACCCTTCGGGAAAAGCAAGGTAACCCCAAGCTACCATATAGGTGGCAATCCTCTAAGCACAGAGGAGGTTATCATGGACCTGGGGACCCAGGTTGACAGTGGCCTTTCTTCTGACACTCACGTTGCTAAAGTGGTTAGAAAGACCTTCTACATTGCCCACCTGATCATGAAGGGATTCACATCCAGATCTAGTGAGGTCATTGTTCCCCTGTACTCTTCACTTATCAGACCAATGATCGAGTACAATGCCCCATTCGGGATGTATCTCACCCGACATCTGCAGCAATTGGAGAGACCCCAAAAGTCCCCACCAAAAGGATAAAGGGACTCCAACATCTGTCATATGCTGCCAGATTGAAGACACTCCAGCTCTATTCAGTCACATACCGTCTGCTCAGAGGTGACATGTGCCTGACATGTAAGGCCATGTCCAACCAGGAATTAATGGACATGCTCCACCTCAAAATCTCCAAATCCACCAGAACCACTAGGGCAAGTGACTTAAACCTTAGCAGGGATATAAGTAGGATATGTTGGAGGGATAGATTTATCACTCAGAGACTCCCTATGCTGTGGAATACAATCCCGGTCCATGTGAGGCAGAGCACCTCGCTGGCTCTGTTCAAGAGGAATCTTGACCTGTGGATAGGAGATCATAGGTTTACCCCGGGAATCGTCTCTGTGTCACTGCTGGACAGAGGCACAACAAACTAATGGGCACAGTATTGTTTCCATATAAGGGGTGGCGTAAGCCACAAAACTCTGGGCTAGGCTTATAACTGCCTTAGGGCAGATAGCCTAGTATAAACCTATGAACCTAAGAACCTATCTGACCATGTTGCATTATGTTCAGATATGAACTACTTACAACAGCCTCATCCAACATCAGTAGTGTATTCCACAACATAGGTGTACATTGGCAAACACTACCGATGTGCCCTAGGCCATTTCTAATGCTAGTCAGAGACTGTGTTTGTCCTTCGACACATTGTAAGTGTAGTTTGCCATGACATATGTCTTGTTTAGTATACTGTGCCTCTGTCTACCTGTGACATAACATTGATACCCAGGGTAAACCTACCATCTCCCATCCACTCATTAAGATTCCTGTTGAGGAGAATCAACGAGTGACTCTATGGATAACCTGTACTGGTAGTTTACTCATGCGTGGGGTGGCTTCTGTGTTATGGATAATGCAGTACAGCTTGTCCTATGTATGTCAGTGCTGGGGTTCAGGTCCCTCATGTGCATAGCTCACTGCCATTCAGATTGTACAAGGTGCAGCATGTTCATTGATTCCAGCTTGGACATGGCTTTCTACATCAGGCACAGCTTGCGTCTGGGTGGCCAGCATGGCAGTGTGTGGAGTTGCACTCTGTTTAATCAGGCAACACATTACATCTGTTCAAGCTCTTTGATACTCCTGGTGAGGTACTGTTGTGGACTTTACAGTTGATGGAGGTGTCTGCTGAGGTACCCCCACAGGGGCTGTTGTGGTCAATTGTAACGCTGATGAAGGATAACTGCAGAACCGCAATGACCTCCCCTTATCTAGATGTCATAACCTTCATGATTAGGTTGGTATATGGATTGTTTCTGTTAACACTACAGCCACATGTTTGTCCAATGCAGGATATCTATCACCTTGTGTACCCAGGTCTGTCATTACATGTTAAGTATGTAATGGGTTAACACCTATGTGGTAATTGGTGGTCACTTACTGTATATCCACAGAGGTTGACTATACAGTTTTCTCCATTTAACATGCTGACATGGCTATGGCACAATACAATTGTCAACTTCCGTTCATACTGACCTAACACTGTAGTACTGTATAGTGTAGTGGTTCAGTACTTTCACTATGGTGGACAGTATCCTGGGCTTTAGTCCTATCACTGCTTTACATTTCCATAGTTTGCACAACAGCCTGGTTAGGGTCCTGTTAACACTACAGCCACATGTTTGTCCAATGCAGGATATCTATCACCTTGTGTACCCAGGTCTGTCCTTTTGTGGGATGCTTGTGTCAGCTGGAGTGTCAGATATGTTAGGCGGTTTGTAGTCCTCTGCAAACATGTTCAGGCACAGTCCTTACATGTTGGCCTGTACCTATGGGGCATATATACCAGATGGGGAAGGTCCCAGGACCAAGCTTTGTGGGATACCTGTTATATGTGGTTTGTAGTCTGACATGGCTGCAGCATGTCTGACCATGTCAGTTCTGTCGTTGGTCTGGTTTGCAACCCCTCTAATGACATTGGGGTGTATATATAAGCTGGTGAGCATATCTATATTGAACACGTAGGGTATTGTATGGAAGGCTTTGCAAGGTCCAGCTACACTGTGTGGACCACATTGCCCTCATCAGTGACCTCAATTACTGTTTCAACTGAGTCACACATGTTTAGGGGCGGGGTCTGCACTTAATAAACCCACACTGGGTAGGGTCGGGTGTCAATAGATCCCCAATATCGTTATGTCTGCGGTACATGCTGATCCTTTTCATAGCTGTGCAGACCAAGCTTCTCAGGATTCTGTGGTGGTTGTTTTTAGTATCCATTCAGGCGACACCTTTCTTGAGAACAACCACTGTTGTTGTACACTGCTCTTTGGGTACATATCCTGTGGTAAGGCTGACATAATGTCAGGGAGGCAGCAGTCTGCTGGGAAAGATATTTTGCATTATGAGGGGGGGGGGGTTTGCACTGCACCTGTCAGGATGTATGTTGGCAATACGTGTATGTGTTTGGTATGTTGTTTGTAATATTTGTGTGATCCAGAGCATATCTGGGAATTCACAACACGCTTACTACCATCAGTTGCAGCAGCCTTGGGGTTATCCTTAGTGTCCTGTACAATTTGTATCATAATAGGTTCATAGGTTCATACTAGGCTATCCAGCCTAGGGCATTTGTAAGCCTAGCCACAGTGTGTGTGGCTTTTGCCACCCCTTGCTATGTGAATATTATGGCCATTTATGATTTACTTATTTTGCCTCTGTCTGGACATGACACAGTAAAGACCCCCAGTGTACATCTACAATTATCCATCCATTTTGCTAACTTCCTGTTGAAGAGTGTCAGTGAGAGGCTCTGCCTAACATGTAGTGGTATTCTGTTCCAGGGTGTGGAGAGACTCAGGGTTAGGTATCTGTCCCTCCAGCACATCCTATTTGATTATGTGTTAAGGTTGACATCTCTGACTCACACAGCTCCGATGGCTTTGAGTTTTCTGGGGTGGAGCATGTCCATTACTTCTGTGTTGGACATGGACTTGTACAACAGACATACAATGCCTCTGTATAGGCAGTATGTGACTGCATTCAGCTGTGGTATCTACAGCCAGGCAGCATATGAGATATATTTGAGACCCTTTCTGACTCTTGCTGAGGTACCTTTGAGGTCTTTCTAACTGCTGCAGGTGCCAGGTAATGTACATCCCAAATGAGGCATTGTATTACAATATGGTCTCATAGGGGAACAGTATAGGGGCACAATGATCTTTGTTGATGTAGATGTGAATCCTTTCATGATACAGTGTCCAGTATAGACAGTCTTCCTAGACAAATTGGCGATGTGACTGTCACATAACAGGTGACTGTCCACTTGTGTCACTAGGTCCCTGATTACTCCTTCCACACATAATGGTTTACCAACTATGTGGTAATTTGTGTGTACCTTGTTTTGTATTTGGTGGTACATTCATACTGTCCACTGTCTTCAGGACAGTGGGGTGGGGTTCCTGTGTGTGAGAATGTGGTCTGTAGCATGCTACAGACTGTACAGCAGTCTTGCCTACGGTTAGTTGCACATGGGTGGACTGCAATGACATAAGCATTGTCAGTTAACTGGACGTATGGGTGTCTGTGCTGAATATGGATACTCACCCTCCTTTTATGTTTTGTTACAGGTTTTGTGGCCATAACACATGATATGTGGTATTACCTAGTAGTGCTGGTGTGCTGTCATGAGGCTTGCAGCAGGTTTCTATCACTGGACAGACATCAATGTTCTCCATACTGGGGAGGGCCTCAGGAGCATGCATATTGAGGTTTACACATCTGGCATTGATCAGCATTACCCTTCTGTTTCTTTCCAGTTTTGTTTTCTATGGTGGTGGGTTGGTCTTTTCGGCCTTGCCTACGAAAGGATCTCTGTAGGTTGCAAAAGCCTTATGCAATATCCAGACGCTCATGGGTAACAGGTGCAAGCCATCCCTGGAACAGCAGCATGTCTCACTATGGAGTCACCTATTACAACTGTATCAGGCATGTTGTTTCTCCTTCTGTCCTGTGACTGTTTGGCACACCAGCTTTGTGTACTATGTGTTACATGTGCTATGTCTGGAGGTTGTTTTATTGGGTGTCTGCTTTGGAGGCTTGTGTTGGTGTTGTGTGTTTGTAATTAGCGCCTCTGGGAATGTTTTTGTGTTTATGTGTTTGGTTTACAGTCATTGTAGGTCTATGTGGGACTGGGTTTGTGGTGTATGTGGTTACCTTGTCCTCCTGACTAGTTTTGACAGTACTGATTTGGGGGTGCTCAGGCTCCGGTTTGGCTACCTGGTTGCGTCTATCACATATATTTGTATTTATTGGGGTGAGTTGTTGTGTGTGTACTTGGGACAGGTGTCACATTGCCACTTGATTCACAGATTACTTGTTTTGCCTGGCCTTAGTGGATTGTATGTGTGGACACATTTTATTGCCATACTAGTGATCACTGATTACTTCACTTATTATGTTTGATCTATCATGTGGTAGCTTCCTCATTCTCTTCAATGGTTTAGTAATTGCTGGAGTCCAGCATGCCAGATGCCTGGGTGTATGGCATTGTGTCTTGTTGTTTGTGATTGCAGACTCCAAGCACTCTTGGCTGTGTTCATGGTATGCCTGTATAACATGTTCTGCAGTGTGTCCCATATTCTGGACCTGCACAGGGCTTTTCATTGATTCCACATTGGTTTGTAGGGGTGCAAGCTATGCTTTATACATGTTTTTCACTGTGGTAATCTGGCCAGGGACTGGGGTCGGGATGTGTAACTACAGTGTGATTACTCTATGGTCTGGTCTTACCAGTGAGGGATACACTTCTCATCTTGACATCCAGTACACATATTTCTGATTATCACATCCAGTATGCTTACCCCTCTTGTGGAAGTGTTACATTTTGCATGTCCATTTTGTTTGATGGATTCTGGGAAATTGTCTACACTTGTGTCAGTGCTAGTATAATACAAAGAGTATAGTGACAAACATCTCAAAAGCTGACTTCACACTTCTTCAGACTGAGATGGTATCCTTTAAGCCCACTGGGCCAGTGGAAACCACAACACACAATGGTGACTCCTTCACAGACACTTTCTACGGACATCTCCAAGAAAGCATGGACCATGCAATCACAAATAAAACCAAGACCTTCTCCACCAAGGGAATGTAGCCTGTCTGGTGGACCCCAGCCATAAACAAACTGTATAACAACTGAAGGATACTAATGCAAGACAGAGCTACATCTCCTAAAGGGAAGGCAGCTGTGATCAGCACTAGTAAAAAGCTACATTCTCTCATAAGGACATCCAATGTCAACTTTGAGACAAAAATCAACAAAGACAATTAAGATAACCACAATGCCTTCTTCAGTTATGTCAGAAACCAGGGTGGGAACCCTCAGATATGCTCAGAGTTGGTACACAACAACATATATTTCAGTGACCTGACAGATATTGGCAACATTCTGGCAGACAGGTTCAGTGCAATTTTCCCCCTCCCTCACCCCCAAAAGAAGATAGTTATCACAGCTGAATGTAACCTCACTGTCATCTCAGATGTCCATGTGAGAGCCGCACTCAGCAAAGACAAGAACACAGCATCAATGGGCCCTGATGGTATCCCCAGTTGCGTGCTATGTGAACTCCAGAAGGAGCTAAACCCGTATATACAAATGCTATTTAACCTTAGCCTTGCTACAGGATATGTACCTGAACACTGGCGTACAGCAACAGTGGTCCCACTCCACAAAGGAGATGCCTCCACAGACCCTGGGAACTACCACCACACAAGCTTAACCAGCCTTGTCTGCAAAGCTATGGAAAAAGTCATTATGGAGCTCTTAAACAGAGACATTGGTGACCTACAGACCCTTGATCCCACCCAGTTCAGCTTTGTACAGGGCAGATCCTGCCTTTTGCACCTAGATGACTATTTTGAAACTGTCAGTAGGGCCATTGATGAGGGCTAAGCGGTCCACACAGTCTACCTGCACTTGGCTAAGGCCTTTGACACAATACCCCACTCAGGCATCATAGCCAAGCTCAACAGCTGAAATATAACACCATATGTCACAGGATAGGTTGCAAAATGGCTAGGAAACAGAACCCATAAAGTCGACATTGCAGGTGCCTTGTCAGATTCAAAGCCAGTCACAAGTGGTGTCCCACAAGGATCTGTCCTGGGACCCCTCTTATTTGGCATTTACTTTTCAGATGTGAAAGCAAACATAGGAGGGTTGTGGCTGACAAAGTTTGCAGATGACTGCAACCTAGGCACCATAGTGAATACATCAGCCGGCACACACATCCTACAGAATGCCCTCACAAAGACAGATAGTTGGTGCCGGAATCATGGCCTGAAACTGAATGCAACTGATGTGTAGTCATCCCCTTTGGGAGGATCAAAATACCCACAAATCAATACATAGACAGCAACCCACTGAGTACAAAAACAAATCAGACACCTGGGGACCCATGTAGATAGTGACCTCTCGTTTGACACCCATGTTGCCAAAGTGGTTAGAAAGACTTTCTATCTTGCCCACCTTATCATGAAGGGTTTTCCATCCAGATCAAAGGAGGTCATTGTACCCCTATACTTCTCCCTTATCAGGCCCATGATTGAATACAAAGCCCCATTTGGTATGTACCTCACCCAGCACTTGCAACAGCTGGAGAGACCCCAAAAGTACCTTACCAAGAGGATCAAGGGTCTACAACACATGTCATATGCTTCCAGACTAAAGGAAATCCAGCTTTATTCAGTAGCATACCGCCTACTTACAGGTGACCTATGCCTGACATACAAGACCATGTCCAATCAGGATTTGGTGGACATGCTCCACTGCAAGCAATCCAAATCCACCAGAACCATGAGAGCTAAAGATTTGAACCTCAGCACATACATGTGTAGGACATGCGGGAGGGACAGAGTCATAACTCAGAGGCTTCTCACACTCTAGCAAAGAATCCAAGTTCATGTTAGACAGAGTCCCTCACTGACTCTCTTCAAGAGAAATCTGGACAAGTGGATGTGAGATTGTAGGTTTACCCCAGGGGTCCTCCCTGTGTCACTATTAGACAGAGGCACAGTCAAGTTATTCGATTAAGTAAGGGGGTCATAATGTGTCACTACTAAGTCAGAGGCACAATATTCGGAATCTATTCTGTACACTTATTACCACTACAAGGGGTGGCAATAGCCACATCACTATGGCTAGGCTTATAAATGCACTAGGGCAGATAGCCTAGTAGTAAACTATGAAACTATGAAACTATAGTGTATGTGTAGGTATTGTCAGTCAAGCAATATAATGTGGTTTGGGGGGCTTGATATCTTCCTGTATTCCAACATTTTTTGTCTATTCCTTCTAGCATGTCGAGGGATCAGTTGCTAGTGTCCTCTCCTGCTCAGCTGGTGAACCTGGGAATATTGAGGCAATGTTACAATTGCCTCATGTACACAGACAACCCTCTCCTTCTCCCACAAAACACAAATACATGCGAGAGATGCAACTATATAGCCAAACTGGAGGCTGAGCTCTCTCAACATAGGACTGGCAAGACCAGAGAGGAGGAGAAGTTAACCACACACACCACAAACCCAGTCTCACATAGCACTATCACAACTTCAAATCATACACATAAACACACAAAGACATACTCGGAGGCTCTGATCAAAAATCTACCAAAACAGCAGAGGCCACCAAAGCAGACACCCAAACAACTGCCTCCACAGGGCACAGCACATGCAACACATAGACCACAGAGTCAGTGTGCCAAACAGTCACGGCCCTTAAGGCCAAACACAATGCCAGACACACTTGTCATAGGTGACTCCATAGTCAGACACACTGACGTCCCGCTCACCAGATTGAGTAAGGAGAAGGTCACAGTAAGCTGCCTATCGGGCGCTGGAATCCACCACATAACGCAAGCACTCAGGTCACTCAACTGCAAGTACAAGTATGACTCAGTCATTGTCCATGCTGGTGTGAACGACCTGAGACGTACCTCCCTGGACTACATGAAAAGAGACATAGAGGAGCTCTCTGATTATGTAGCCCAGGCAGGTATGACCCTGACCTTGAGTAGTATCCTACCTTCACCAAGAATGATGCCACAATACAGAGACAAGATGATCAGCTGTAATAATTGGCTTAAACTATGGTGTCATTCAAAGGGGATCCAATATCTGTCTGCCTGGGATGACATGCTGGACAAGCCACACTGATTTGCAAGGGATGGCTTGCACCTGTCACCCCTGGGCTTCCAGATTTTGGCTAAGGCTCTTGCCACCCCCATTGTGCCTTTTTTAGGCAAGGCTCAAATTCTAAACCTACCACCCTAGAACACAAAAAAGGAAAAAACTAAGGGTAATGCTGCTCAATGCCAGAAGTCTCAACCTCAAGATGCACGCACTTGAAGCCCTTCTCAGTATGGAGAACATCAATGTCTGTGCTGTGACTGAAACCTGGTTCAAGGCTCCTGACAGCACCCCAGCACTATCAGGTTTTACCTCATATCATGCGTTCCGGCCCCAAAATCCGGACAACACCAAGAAAGGAGGGTGGGTGTCCATATTCATCAAGGACACCCTCACCTCAAGGTTGGTGGCAACGCACGATGCATCGGAGACCATCCAGGTGCAATTAACCGTAGGCAAGACTGCTCTGCAGTTTGTAGCATGTTACAGGCCACCCTCTCAAACTCAGGAACCTCACACAGCTTTCCTGAAAACACTGGAGGGGATAAATGTATCTCCAAACACCATCATACTGGGTGATTTCAACTACCCAAATATAGACTGGGATCACTACTCAAGCCCCAACACTCTAGCCCAAAGGTTCCTAGAGTTCATAAACTCAAATGCCATGGAACAACTAGTCACCATCCCCACAAGAGGAGAAAACATACTAGATCTCATCATCACGCACATGGGGTCACAATGTTCAACACCAGAAGTATACCCATCATTGGTGAGATCAGATCATAAACTAATCTCACTGGAAGTCCACATCCCACCCCCACCCCAGATAAAAAAGACCACAGTGAAGAACTTCTCAAAAGCCGACTTCACACTTCTAAAGACTGGTGTGGTCTCTTTCAAGGGCCCCAAGCCAGTGGAAACCATTACCCAAACCGCTTAATCACTTACAAATGCCTTCTACCAGCACCTCCAGGACTGCATGGATCAGGCAATCCCAAACAAAACAAAGACTCTTTGTACCAAAGGCAAGCGTCCAGTCTGGTGGACCCCAGCATAAACAAGCTCTACAACAAAAGGAAGAAGCTACTACAAGATAGAGCAAAATCCGTAGAAGGGAAGACACCCCTGCTCATTATAAGTAAAAAACTGAGATCTCTCATAAAATCATCCAAGGCAAATTTTGAGAGAAAAATCGCTAAGGACTCAAAAGACAATCATAAGGCCTTTTTTAGCTATGTTAGAAACCTGGGAGGAAACTCCCAGATATGCTCAGAATTAGTTCAAAATGATGTAAAAATCACTGAACCTACAGACATTGCCAACATACTGGCTGACAGGTTCAGTGCAGATTTCTCCCCCCCCCAAAAGGAGAGATATCTATACCAGAGGATTGTAGCCCCCCAAACATCTCAAATGCTCAGGTGAGAACTGCTCTATCCAAGGTGAAAAACACAGCATCCATGGGACCAGATGGTGTCCCCAGTTGTGTGCTCCACGAACTCAATGAGGAATTAAACCCGCAGTTAGGGCAGCTGTTTAATCTTAGCCTCACCTCAGGATATGTACCCAAGGAGTGGCGTACGGCAACGGTGGTCCCACTTCACAAAGGAGGTGCCTCCACCGACCCCAGAAACTACCGTCCCGTCAGCTTGACAAGCCTGGTCTGCAAAGCTATGGAGAGGATCATAATGGAATTCATAAATAAAGACATAGGGGACTTGCAGACTTTGGATCCAACCCAGTTTGGCTTTGTCAAGGGCAGATCATGCCTTTTAAACTTGGTTGACTTTTTCAAAACAGTCACCAAGGCCATTGACGAGGGCAAGGCAGTCCACACAGCCTACCTTGACCTGGCAAAGGCTTTTGACACAATACCCCACTCGGGTATCATTGAAAAACTCACCAGCTTAAATGTAAACCCATACGGCACAAGATGGGTTGCAAACTGGCTAAGTGACAGAACCCACAGGGTCAGAGTTGCTGACGCCATGTCAGACTCCAAGCCTGTCACAGTGACAAGTGGTGTCCCACAGGGCTCAGTCCTGGGCCCACTTTTGTTCGGCATCTACTTTTCAGAAGTACAAGCAAACACAGGAGGATTATGGCTGACAAAGTTTGCAGATGACTGCAAACTGGGCACCATAGTTGAAAACCCATCTGACACAGACATCCTTCAGAAGGGTCTCATAGAAATGGATAACTGGTGCCAGAGCCATGGCCTAAAGTTAAACGCTAAAAAATGCATAGTCATACCCTTCGGGAAAAACAAGGTTACCCCTAGTTACCATATAGGTGGCAATCCTCTAAGCACAGAGGAGGTTATCAGGGATCTGGGGACCCAGGTTGACAGTAACCTTTCGTTTGACACTCACGTTGCCAAAGTAGTTAGGAAGACCTTCTACATTGCCCACCTGATCATGCAGGGATTCACATCTAGATCAAGGGAGGTCATCGTTCCCCTGTACTCATCACTCATCAGACCAATGATTGAGTACAATGCCCCATTCGGAATGTATCTGACCCGATACCTGCAGCAATTGGAAAGGCCCCAAAAATTCCTCACCAAAAGGATAAAGGGTCTCAAAAATATGTCTTATGCTGCCCGACTGAAGGAACTCCAGCTCTATTCAGTCGCCACCGCCTGCTCAGAGGTGACCTGTGCCTGACATACAAGGCCATGTCCAACCCGGAATTAATGAACATGCTTCACCTCAAAACCTCTAAATCCATCAGAACTACAAGGGCAAGAGACTTAAACCTCAACACGGCTATTAATAGGACGTGCTGGAGGGACAGATTCATCACCCAGAGACTCCCTATGCTGTGGAACAACATCCCGGTACATGTGAGGCAGAGCACCTCGCTGGCTTTGTTCAAGAGAAATCTTGACCAATGGCTGGGAGATCACAGGTATACCCCAGGGATAACCTCAGTGTCACTGCTTGACAGAGGCACAGCAAAATAATGGGCATATTATCCTTCAAACTAAAGGGGTGGCAGAAGCCACAAAACTCTGGGCTAGGCTTATAAATGCCCTAGGGCAGATAGCCTAGTATGAACCTATGAACCTATGAACATAGGCCTGGTGCAGTTCCTGCTATTAGGACAGTGGTCTGCAGCAAGCTATATAGTAGTAGGCAGTTTTAGCCATTGGTATTTGACCATGGCTAATCCATGTTGCATCTTGCTGTGGTACCAACATGGAGGTGTGGTTATCCATGACATTTATTGCTAGTCACCCTCGTTTTGTAGCTTGTTCCATGTTTTTGCAGATGTACATCACTGTATGAGGTGTGACCTGGTAGTGTTAGGGTGCTGATGTGGGCTTTGACCCAGTTTTCTATTACAGCACTGATATTTACATTCTCTATACTGTGTGCGTTTACACTGCACGCATCTTGCTGTTTATACTTCTGACATTGGGTAGCATTACATCTAGGTTCCTATCCCTTGTGGTACCTATGAAGGTGGGTTTGTGTTTTTGTGGTTTATGATTGGTGAGGGTGGATGTTAGTCAGGGTCCTCAGGTGTGCATATGGTACATGGTGTTACATTACTTAACACATGGCATTCATGCCTCAGGTGGTGCTGCAGGGCTGCCTCTGTCGGATGCACATACTACACTCCCTGTACATGTTTGGAAACAGGTTGTGTCATGTTAGGCATCCCTGTTACTATATGAGTGAGTCAGAGGGGGTATCAGTCCCAGTGTTCCTTCTGAGCCAGTGTATGTGCTATGCATTGCCTCTTTGCCAAGGCCAGGGCATACTGGGCATGCCTCTTTCTGCCTACTGGGGCAAGGTCAGGTTGTTCCTCCTCCGAGTCACCCTCTGCCTGTGGTGGCCTTGGCAATGGTGGGGGTATGTTTGGCCCAGCCCTATGCTGGTCCTGCTACTGACCACAGATGCCTTGCCTTCATGTGAATCTGCTCTGTGCTGCAGTAGCCTCCTGCTATTGTTATACAATGTGCCTGTATCTGTAGTCCACTGGACAGGATAAATAAGTGGTGTGCATATGGTCTGGGTTAGATATGTGTGTGTGCACATTACATGCACTATGTGGGATGTCTGTGGTAAGCTTTTGCAAAGGGGCCAGCAGTGTGTGTTGTGGCTTCCACTGGCCCAGTGGGCTGCATGGATAGCATCACTGTCCTAACTAGTGAATAACTGTGTAATTACATACATACATAGCAAGGTAGTGTACTGTGCTTGTGGTATTGTTGGGATATATATATCCAGGCTGAGTAATGTGTGTCCAGATCACAGTGTTGGATAGCAACACACATACAGTATGTTGGGATGAACACCCAGAGTGTTTCAGAAGTGTTCCCTGTGCAGAAATATCTGGCCATTACCTGTGCATCCCCCACAACACACACACATGCAACATATGGCAGAAGTACAATAGCAGTACACATAGGTTCATAGGATCATACTAGGCTATTTGCCCTAGGGCATTGATAAGCCTAGCAGAATGTGTTTGTCTTTTGCCACCCAATTAAAATTTATGTTGCTATGCCCTTTTCTGAGGTTAGTATACTGTGCCTCTGTCTAACAGTGACATAGAAGTGATACCCGGGGTACAACTATGATCTCCATCCACTCATCCAGATTCCTATGGAAGAGAGTCAATGAGGGACTCTGCCTAACATGTACTGTGAGTTCATTACAGAGTGAAGGGAGCCTCTGGGTTATGAATCTGTCCCTCCAGCATGTCCTATTTATTTCAGTGCTAAGGTTCAGGTCTCTTGAGCGTGTGGCTGTATGGGATTTTGATTTCCTGAGGTGCAGCATGTCCATTACTTCTGGGTTGGACATGGCTGTATATGTCAGGCACAGACTGCCTCTGAACAGGCAGTATGCCACTGAGTCCAGCTGGAATTTCTTTAACTGGGCAGCATATGGCATCTGTTTGAGCCCTTTGATCCTCTTGATGAGGTACTGTTGGGGTTTTTCCAGTTGCTGTAGGTGTCTAGTTAGGTACATCCCAAAAGGGCCATTGAACTCAATTATAGGCCTGCTGATGGATGAGTAAAGAGGCATGATGACCTCCCCTGATGTACATGTGAATCCCTTCATGATTAGCTGGGCTATATAACATGTTTTCCAATCCACTTTGGCCACGTGGTTGTCAAATGACAGATTGCTATCAAGTTTGTTCCCCAGGTCCTCAATTACGTCTTCTGTACTTAATGGCTTAACACCTATGTGGTACTTTGCCACCAATGTGGAGGTGTGGGTATCTTTGATGAATATTGATACTCACCCTCCTTTTGTTGTTTGGTCCAAGTGTTGGGGCCAACAAGAATTGTAACAGGTATAACTTGGTAGTGCTGGTGTGCTCTTGGGAAACCTGAAACAGGTTTCTGTTACTGCACAGATATCGATGTCCATAATGCTAAGTAGAGTTTTGAGTGTGTGTATCTTGAGGTTTAGACTTCTGGTGTTGAGTAGCATTACTCTTAGTTCCTCATCCTTTGTGATACGTATGGATGTGGGTTTGCCTTATGAGCCTAGCCTAATAAAGGCACTATGGGTGTAGCAAGAGCCTTTGCCAAAATCCAAAAGCCCAAGGGTGACAGGTGCAAGCTGTCCCTAGCAAAGCATCATGGCTTGTACAGCATATCATCCCAAGCTGACAGGCATTGGATCACCTTTGAATGACACCAGTACTTCAGTCAATTGTTGAAAGTGATCATCTCGCCTTGATATTGTGGCATCATTCTTGGTGAGGGTAAGATGCCACTCAAGGTCAGGGTCATACTGTCTTGGGCTACATGCTCAGAGAGCTCCTTTCTGTCTCTTTTCATGTAGTCCAGGGAGGTATGTGTCAGGTCATTCACATCAGCATGGACAATGAGTGAGTCATATTTGTACTTGCCTTGGAGTTACTTGAGTGCTTGTGTTATGTGGCGGGTCGTAGTGCCCGACAGGCTGCACACTGTGACCCTCTCCTCATTCAGCCTGGTGAACATGACGTCAGTGTGCCTGATGATAGAGTCACCGATTACAAGTGTATGAGGTGTGTTGTTTACTGTTAAGGGCTGTGAGTGTCGGGCACATTGGCTTTGTGAGATATGGGTTGCACGTGTATGGTTATGGGGTAGCGGTTGCTTGGGTGTCTGCTTTGGAGGTCTCTGCTGCTTAGGCAGATCTTTATTTTGATCCTCCGAGTATGTTTTTGTGTGATTATGTGTTTGTTTTGCTGTCGTGGTAGGTCTATGTGAGACTGGAATTGTAGTGAGTGTGGTTTCCTTCTCCACCTGACTGGTTATGGCAGTATTGAGTAGAGAGAGCCTAGCCTCCAGTTTGGTATATGGTTGCATCACTCACATGTGTTTGGATTTGTTGTTAGGAGGAGGGGGTTGTCTGTGTACATGAGGCTGTTATAACATTGCCTCTGGATTACCACACTCACCAGCTGGACTGGAGAGGAGATTGACAACTGACCTTTGGACATGCTAGAATACTATTGTAAAGTCCGTAATAATTGAAAACAAGGTCCAGTGGGGAGTGAGGGTGTACTGATATTAATTTCTACTGCTGACTGATATAATAGCTTCAGTGAGCAAGTGCCAGGTAACTTAAGTGCAATGTGTTACAATTAAGTAAATGCAAAAACGACAAGCAGTCACTTTCTGTCAAGTGTAACAAGGAAATAAGTACAGTAAGCGATGCAGATATCAGTAGTGATTCACAGAAGTGCTGAGAAGCTGTGTATTATGTGGAATTAGCATACCAGTGAAATAACAAGCTAACAAATAACAAGCATATAAACAAAGCTAGATCCAGGAGGCTTGGATGTAGTGTATGTTACAGCAAACAAGGTGTACCAATGTCAGTAAGATACAGTTCAAATATGCAGGCACTATAAACCTTAAACCAGAAGTTCCCAGCTATGAATGGCAGAGTACAGCCTATTCTCACACAAGAGTGCAGACCACAAACCTTGTTAATGTTAAATAACTGGCCTGAAGCCCCACTGCTTATACCAGAATTAATGCACTTGGACACTGGGCTCTCAATCAGCAGTTCCCAACTTAGAAGGATGACAGCTACCTGTCCTGCCACCACAGTGCTTGCCACAAACCTTCCTAATGTAAAACAACTGGTCTGAAGGCCAAGTGCTTAATCCAAAAGACGTAGAATGATAGCTACACTTTAATCAAGTTACAACCAAGCAGTAATAACTACAATTTTAATACTTTATGTATAGAATGTGTACCATATATTGCTGACATACGCTGCTGATATCCTGTTTGTGTACTTTTCCAGGGAGATATGGGTCCAAAAAGGAACCCTGCCTACTCTGCTGCAGAGGACGAAGTGATCCACCAGAGCCTGGTGTGTGACTATGACATCCTGTTTTCACGCACCACCCAGAATCAGCAGGAGAGGTCTGCACTGTGGCAAAACCTTGTCAGCAGGATAAATGATGTTGGCATGCATGATAGGACATATGAGCAGGTGAGACATCACTGCAGTGATTTGATTAGAAATGTCCGCCAGCGTGCTGCAGATATCCGCAGGCAACAGGTTGCCACAGGTGGGGGGGGTGGCCACACATCCCCCTCCTCAACAGATAGGAGGGGCTACTGCTAAGTGTCGTGGATCCAGCCCCAGAACAACAACAGCATCAGACTTGCATAATGATGGAGGTTGGATCCACACAGCAGCAAGACACTGAGCGTGCAGGTAAGATGCCATATGTACATATGACTTTCTGTACACTATTACTTCATGCATGCATAAGGTGTGCACGTGGTATGTATCTGTCATCATGATATGTAATTGTGCATGTGTGATACTGACATTATGAGCAGCTGATGTGTATAAGGGAACTGGTGTACTACTGTACTGTATCATATGCAAAACAAATGGCACACTTGTGCCCACTGACATTACTTTCTTCATATTTCCAGGTCCCTCCCATCTAGCAACGAGGTAGGCCATACATGCTGGTGAGTGTGTTTATCATTACCTGAAAAACAATTTATAATACTAGTAAGAGTAGTGTATCTCTGTAGTATACATGCTGGTGAGTGTGTTTAATAATACCTGCAACACTCACGTTAATACTAGTAAGAGTAGTGTAACTCAGTACTGATGTGTGTGTGTACTGTGGGGTGTACATGTGTGCATGTGTGCCTGTGCCCATGTGTGCATGTGTGTGTGTGTCCATGAGTGCATGTGTCCATTTCTGAATGTGTACATTTGTATTGAAGTGCATTACCATAACATGTGTTGAGACTATAACCTGTGTTCCCTGTTTCCCTCCCGTAGGTTCTGGTGCTGCTCTGGTGACCTGCAGCAGGGAACCTGAATCTTGTGCCCCAGGTACTGATGATGATGAAATGTCTATAATGGTGCAGGAAGGTGTGTCTGGGTCCGCCATTGGTCAGCCAATTGACAATACACAGCTGTCAACCCCTTCAATGCGCACAGTCATCCTGCCGTTACATCCTTTGTCACCATTGTCCCTAGGCGATGGAAAGTCTGCATTGGGCATAGATCAGGGTAATGTGGTACCTGTGGTACATGCATCCCCACAAAGCAGCCATGAGCAGGGTCCTCCAATGGTACCATGCAGACAGTCGCCCATGGGTTCTCGTGGGGGCATCCATGGCCGTACTGCCTCTGGCCGACGTGCCCAAGGAGGTATGTCAACCTCCACTATGTTTCAGACTGTTATGCAGGCACATATGGAAAGGTACACCAGACAACACCATGACAGATGTCATGCGTGACATTGCGAATGCTATTCGTAATTTCACAGATGTCATTGACAGACGTGGGGACATACAACAGCTGCTCCACAACCAGATGTCCATGGGCCAGGGCGATGGTGTGCGTTTGCAGTGTCAACATGGCCGTATGCCGGCAACAGCACCAGCTGGCAGTGGCCGCGGACGACAACAGGCCCACTCACGCACCTCAAGTGCCAGCAGCAGCCCCAGCAATGCTGGGTCAGTGCTGTCATCAGGACGCCCCAGGAGACCACGTGCACGTGGCTCTGGACAGTCCCAACAGGGAACTGTGTCCAGTCAACACACCCCCGCTTCCGATGACAGTACCCAGTCTGGGTTAGTACCGGATACGGTCCGTAGCACCCCTGCCAGGCACAGGTACGGTGTCCATGCCCACAGACACTGATCTGGATGACCTGACAGGTGCAGTCTGTGGCTGTCCACAAAACCCTGTACATGACAGCCATTATGTGGGACTGTGTGCGTGCTTACACACATGCAGATATTTAACACCTAGGGCAAACACATACACACACACACTGCACCAACACTGGTCCACCCTGTACTGCTGCCCCTCACAAACACACATACACACACATGTCAGTTGGTTTTACCAGTGGCTGGCTTGGGCATACCTAACCCACACTCTGTGCATATGATGACACTGTGCCACCTCCTGCATACTACAACATCAGTGCAGGAAAAGGTAAACATGTTGCTGATGCATAGGGTGACTACATAGATGTGTATAAGTAGTAACATGTTGGTAACTGTTCACTGTTCCACTATGATTGTGTGTATATCCCAGCATTCCTGCTGCAGTAACTGTATGAATGTCCTGGGATGTTATCTGCACCCATACTACTCACCAAAAGTGTACCAGCTGCACACCATCACATGCTACCATTGACTATGGGAATGTGCATCATGTGCTGTATTGTAGATTCAGCTATATGTATCTGTTCTGTCACACATGCATTTACACACACCCTGCTACCCCCACACATGCACATGCTCACCTGCCATTTCCATTATTTATTACCCTACATGAGTAGCTGTCAAAACATGACAGGTACACATTTGAAAAGTGCACTATTTGGATTACTACCACTGTCCTCTTCTCTACCTGTATTCACAGGGTGCAGGCAACCTCATTAGTTTAAAAGTGTAATGTGCATCAGGTACTGTGGTTCCCTGATTGCCACATCCAACATGTTTTCCATATGGAAATGCGCACACAGAAACATCCCACATCCACACACTTGCCACATTCAGGTTTCAAAACACTATCTAGGTATATTCTGGTACATGTGCGTGTTACAGTAGCATGTAGCACTATACTGAGTACTGGCAGTTGTCTGTTGTCATGTTGTTTGTATAGGGTGCTGTCAACATCACTGTTTGTTAAGGGAAATGTGCACCCTGCAATGCATAGCCCCATTTGGCAAAAGCCACATCCTACCCCCAGCATTCTGCACAAACACTAACCCCACACTTTCCATTTGCAAGATTCAAACCCCTACCTAACTGTGTTATGACACTAGAGACAGACACATTAGCAAAGTGCGCTATTTGCACTAGTGGGAGAAATCCTTTCTAATGCTGTACTTAGAGGGTGCTGACATCATCTGTGTTTAGGAAGAGGGATGTGCACCCTGTAGTGTGTTCTCCCAGTTGGCAAAAGGCACTTTTCTCTCCCAGCATTATGCACACACACAAACCCCACTCACACTAACTCACATACATTCCCTTTGCAGGATTCAAACCCCTACCTAACTATGTTATGACACTGGAGAAAGACGCATCAGCAGAGGGCGCTATACAAATTACTGGAGAGCTTTAATTCAGGTAATATAGTTATAGAGTGCTGACATCATCAGTGTTTCAAAAGGGGAATCTGCATCCTGTAGTATACTGTCACAGTTGCTAATAGGGGCATTTCCCACACAAACATAGATGTGTTTGAGGTTTGCATATGTGGGGGATACAGTACTCCAGTGTGATTAGTATATGGTTCGATTGCAACAATGAGGGATATACTTCAAGTGGGGAGCATTTTGTACTCATGTTTGTGATGATCAGGTCTAGTATATTTTCCCCTCTTGTGGGAATGTTGACTACCTGTTCCATAGCTAAAGGGTTTCTGAACTATGGGAACCCTAGAGCTTGGGTATTGTGACTTGAGTAATGTTCACAGTCTATGTTTGGGTAGTTGACGTCACCCAGTATGATGGTGTTTGCAGAGAAATCTATACTCTCCTGTGTTGTCATGAAGGCTGTGTGGGATTCCTGAGTTTGAGAGGGTGATGTAAAAGCTCCTCTGTGTCTCTTTCCATGTGGTCCAGGGAGGTACGTCTCAGGTTGTTCACACCAGCATGGACAATGAGTGCCTCATACTTATACTTGCTGTGGAGTGACCTGAGTGCTTGTGTTATGTGGCACATTCTATCACCCGACAGGTAGCTATATGTGACCCTCACCTTGCTCAGTCTGGAGGGAGGGACATCAGTGTGTCTGACTATGGCATCACCTATTATAGGTGTGTCACACATTGTGTTTGGCCTTATGGGCTGTGCCTGTTAAGAACACTGACTTTGTGAGGTCTGTGTTGCTTGAGATATGTGTTCATGTGGGATGCAGCATGTCTGGCCATGTCATTTCTGTCCGTGGTCTGGTAAGTATCACCTTTGGTGACATAGGTATTCATATGTCAGCTGGTGAGCATTTGCAGTGTTACCTACTGAAAGTGGTACAGCTTGTTTGTTGTATAATGGACTACATGCAGCCCTGCTTACAGTAGCTATGTTTGCATGCATGTTTCCTTGCAGTTACCCTGGAATACTGATCCGACCTGCCATGCAGAGTTACACAGCTTCTGTGGACTCCTAGTGACATCTGCATATCTTACTATATGTATGTTCATGTCTCACTTGACAGAATGTCACTGTTTCTCCTGTGCACATGTACATTGCCTGTGACACTTTGCATATGACTTACCTGGCATCTGTCCACGTGAGCAGTCAAATATGCCACTGCAGGACTCTAAACCTGATGATGCACACACTCAAAACATTCCTCAGCATGGAGAACATCACTATCTGTGCAGTAACAGATACAGATTCAGGGCTACCAACAGCACTCCAGCACTACCAAGTTATACCTCATACCATGCTTTTCAGGCCCAAAACTTGCACAAAACCACAAAAGGAGGGGGTATATTGATATTCATCCAAGTTACCCACACCTCCAGGTTGGTGGCAAAGCACCAAACATCAGAGACTATCCATATGCAAGTAACAATGGGTAAAACTGCCTTCCAGGTTATAGCCTGCTACAGACCACCCTCACAAACACAAGAACCGCACTTGGCCTTCCTGAAAACAGTTGGAAATATGTAGGTCTGTCCATACACCATTATATTGGGTGGGTTAAACTACCCAAACATAGACTGGGAGCATGACTGTAGCTCCAACACCCTAGCCCACAGATTACTGGAATTTATATACCAATATGCTATGGAACAACTTGTTACCACTCACACAAGAGGGGAAAACATACTGAACCTGATCATCACCAACATGGGGACTCTATGTTCCAGACCAGAAGTGTATCCCTCACTGGTAAGATCAGACCATAAACTAATCTCACTGGATATTCACATCCCAAGGCCACCCCCTGCACAGAAGAATACAGTCAACAACTCATGTCAAGCATGTTCACACTACTCATAAATGATGTGGAAACCTTCAAAGCCCCCAGGTCTGTTGAAAATATGGACCAGACTGCAGATACCTGTATAAAGGCATTCTATGGACACCTTCAGGAATGCATGGATCATGCAATCCCAAATAAAAGCAAGACCCAATCCTCCAAAGGCAGACGTCCTGTGTGGTGGACACCAGCCATAAACAAACTATACAATAGAAGGATGAAGCTACTACATGATACAACAAACTCCCAAAATGTGAAGGCTTCACTGATGAGTATTAGAAGACAACTACAGGGACTCATAAGATTGTCTAAGGCCATCTTTGAGAGAAGATTCCACAAGACACTGAGGATAATCACAAGGCTTTCTGTAGTTATGTTAGGAACCTGGGTGGTAATTCCCAGATATGCTCAGAGGTAGTCCAACATGTCACAAGAAATACCAAACACACAGACATTGCCAACATCCTAGTGGACAGGTTCACTGCTACCTCCCCCCCCCCTCCACACCAAAAGGGCAAATATTTCTCCCAGCAGAGTGCTGCCCCCCCGACATCTCAGATGCTCAGGTAAGAGCTGCCCTCTCCAAAGCAATAAACACTGCATCAATGGGACCAGACAGTGTCCCAGGCTGTGTCCTACATGAACCCTAAGAAGAGCTACACCCAGACATAACACTACTGTTCAATCCCAGCCTTACTACACAATATGTGGCCAAAGAGTGGTGTACAGCAACAGTGGTCCCCCTACATTCAGGTGGTGCCTTAACGGATCCTGGACACTATCGCCCCATACGTCTGAATAGCTTGGTCTGCAAAGCTTTGGCAAGGATCATCATGAACCTCATAAATATAGATATTGGGGGCCTACAGACATGTCATCATACACAGTTTGGCTTTGTTAATGGCAGATCCTGCCTCTCAAACCTGTTTGGTTTCTTTAAAACAGTCACCAAGGCCACTGTCAAGGGGAAGGTGGTCTACACAGCCTACCTGGACCTTGCATAAGCCTTTGATACAATACCCCACTTGTGCATTCTAGGGAAGCTCACCAGTGTACATATTAACCCCTATGTCACTACAGATATTGCACAGTGGCTCAAGGGCAGAACACACATGGTTAGAATTGCTGGAGCCATGTCAGCCTCAAAACCAGTTACAAGTGGTGTCCCACAAGGCTCAGCCCTGGGATCTGTCTTGTTCAGTATATATTTATCAGAGGTACAGGCCAACATGGAAGTACTGTGGCTGAGCAAGTTGCAGATGACTGCAAACCGGACGCCATAATCAACTCTCCAGCCAACACACGCATCCTCCAAAAGGGCCTCTTAGAAACACACGACTTGTGCCACAGCCATGGCCTCAAGCTGAATGCCAAAAAGTGTATAGTCATCCCCTTTGTCAAAAACAAAGTGACCACAAAGTACCACATATGTGTTAATCCATTAAGTGCAGACGAAGGAATTATGGACCTTGGGATACACAAGTTGATAGCATTCTCTCATTTGACAACAACATGGCCAAAGTGGTTAGGAAAACATTTTATATAGGCCACATCATCATGAAGGAATTCACATGTAGATCAGGGGAGGACATTGTGCCTCTTTACTCATCCCTCATCATGCCCATAATTGACTACAATGCCCCTGTCGGCATGCACCTTACCAGACACCTGCAGCAACTGGAAAGACCACAAAAGTACCTCAACAAGAGGATCAAAGGGCTCAAACAGATGCCACATACTGACTGGTTAAAGAAACAGCAGCTCTACTCAGTGGCATACTGCCTCTTCATAGGCAATCTGTGCCTGACATATAAAGCCATGTCAAACCCTGATTTAATGGCCATGCTGCACCTCAGAATATCCAGATCCCATCAGGCTACACGCTGGAAAGACTTGAACCTCAGGAGTGATATACATAGGACATGCTGGAGGGACACATTCATAACTCAGAGGCTCCCTTCACTCTGGAATATTATCCCAATAGAGGTTAGGCAGAGTCACTCAGTGACTATCTTCAAGAGGGATATTAATGACTGGATGTGACATTGTAGGTTTACCCTGGGTATCACTTATGTGTCACTGTTAGACAGAGGCACAGTATACTAACCTTGGAAAAGGGCATAGCAAGATAGATTTACAATGCATGGTGAAAGCCACACACATTCTGGCTAGGTGTATAAATGCCCTAGGGCAGATAGCCTAGTATGAACCTATGGACCTATGTATCTTGTTCACCATTGGCCCTATGTGCTGTTAATCACCAATGCAATCTCAATACTATGGTAGCATATGCAAAGGTCAGTTGTCAGTCACCTCTATGGTACAGTTGTGGAATATGTGAGTCATGTAGTAATGTCACAGCTGCCACATGTACACAGTCAACCCTATCCCCTACCCATGGATGTACAACACATGTATGAGATGGAAACACATGGCCAAACTGTGGACTAAGCACTCTGAACCCAGTACTGGCATAAGCTGTCAGGTGGCATGAAATACTACAGTGACTGCAATACCAGTCTGATGTGGACCTATACTGACAGCAATACAAGCACGGAAACACACTGGGCCATTCGTGGAGGCTAAGGATAGCATCCTGCCTGAGTGGCAGACACCTCTGCAGCTGGCACACAGGCATACGTTAGGCCTGAACACAGCACGCATAACACATAGCACACAAATCCTGTGTGCCAAACAAGCACAGTCTGTACAGCTATACAACACTACTGCTGCAGTTGTGTTAGGTACTTTTATTGTCCAGTACAGTGAGGTCATGCTCACCAGGCTGGACAAGGTGAAGGTCACAGTGATATGCTCATGGGGCACTATGGTCCACCACATAACACAAGCATACAGGTCAGTCAGATGCATGGACACATATGACTCAGTCATTGTCCATGCCACTACAGCTGATGTGTGATGTCCCTCACTGGGATACATGATAGGGAACATGGAAGGGCTCACTGAGCAAGTGGCACAGGCTGGTAGAACCCTGACCTTGGTTGGCATCATACCCTCACCAGGAATGCTGACATATTACTGAATGCTAATGAATTACTGTAGCTACAACACCCTAGCTGAACGGTTCTTAGCATGCGGTCACTGCATTGCTATGGAACAACTTCTTACCACTCCCACAACAGGTGAAAACATGCAGCACCTGTTCATCAACAACATGTAGACTATATGCCCCAGACCAGGTGTGTATCCCTCACTACTAGGTTGATAGCATCTACATCTCACACTGTATATACACATCCCACATGCAGTACCTGCACAGAAGACCACAGTCATAATGTTACCCTGTGCAAATACCATGTATTCACATGTGGCAGGCATCACACATGGTAACTATTGAAGGTCACAGGTACATATGTGTATTTGGCACACACAATACATCATGTATGCATTGCCATAACTGGTTTAATCGATGTCATGCATTATTGTGAGAAACAACCCGCACACATGGGCATTCTGTGTGAGCAAAACACACGTGAAATGTCTGGAATCAAAAGCCATAAATAATTGTGATATCGTTTAGAAAGGGGTATGTGCATCCTGTAGTGTGTTTTCCCAGTTGCCAAAAGAGATGTTTTTTTCATACACACTTACCCCTCTTCACACACACTTGGCACTTGCTGGATTCAAACCCCTACTTAATTATGTTATGACACTAGAAACGGATGCATTAGCAGAGCGTGCTATTTACATTACTGGTAGATTTATTTTCTCCTGATATACTTATAGGGTGCTGACATAATCGGTGTTTAAAAAGGGGACTGGGCATCCTGTGGTGTGTTTTCACAGTTGCCAAAGGGGATGTTCCTTTCGTACACACACACACTAACCCCCTTCACACACACTTGCTGGATTCAAACCCCTACCTAACTATGTTATGACACTAGAGACGGACATATTAGCGGAGCGTGCTATTTACATTACTGGGAGATTTCTTTTCTCCTGATATACTTATAGGGTGCTGACATCATCGGTGTTTAGAAAGGGGAATGGGCATCCTGTGTTGTGTTTTCACAGTTGCCAAAAGGTGCATTCCTTTTATAGACACACACTAACCCCCCTTCACACACACATTTGTCACTTGCTAGATTCAAACCCCTACCTAACTATATTATGACACTAGAGACAGATGCATTAGCAAAGCGTGCTATTCGCTTTACTGGGAGATTTCGATTCTCCTGATTTACTTATAGGGTGCTGACATCATCAGTGTTTAGAAGGGGGAATGAGCATCCTGTGGTGTGTTTTCACAGTTGCCAAAAGGGATGTTCCTTTCATACACACACACTTACCCCCCTTCACACACACTTGCCGGATTCAAACCCCTACTTAACTATGTTATAACACTATAGACGGACGCATTAGCAGAGCATGCAATTCGGATTATTGGGGGATTTCTTTTCTCCTGATATACTTATAAGGTGCTGACATCATCAGTGTTTAGAAAGGGGAATGAGCATCCTGTGGTGTGTTTTCACAGTTGCCAAAAGGGATGTTCCTTTCATACACACACACTTGCTACTTACTGGATTCAAACCCCTACCTAACTATGTTATGACACTAGAGACGGACGCATTAGCTGAGCTCACTATTCGGATTATTGGGGGATTTCTTTTCTCCTGATATACTTATAGGGTGCTGACATCATCAGTGTTTAGAAGGGGGAATGAGCATCCTGTGGTGTGTTTTCACAGTTGCCAAAAGGGATGTTCCTTTCATACACACTTATCCACCTTCATACACACTTTCTGGATTCAAACCCCTATCCAACTATGTTATGACACGAGAGACGGACGCATTAGCGGAGCACTCTATTCGGATTGCTGGGAAATTTCTTTTCTCCTGATTTACTTATAGGGTGCTAACATCATCAGTGTTTAGAAAGGGGAATGAGCATCCTGTGGTGTGTTTTCCCAGTGGCTAAGAGGAACATTTCCCTCACACAGACTTGCACACAGACCAACCACAATCACCCACACACACACACACTCTGGATAAGCTGTCATTCCCTAGGGCAAACAGCCTACTGTTGACCTCTACACCCATATGTTTAACTGTCAGATGCACATTATTTGGTGCTGATAGCAGTGTTTGCAGGACTTTATTGCCATAACAGTTCCTGTTTGTATGAACAACTTGTGTATCTGTGGACGATGTTTGCATATGGGGAAATCCACTATATCATGTATGTCTCTGTAGTCATTTAAGTGTGAGCACTGGTCAGATTGCTATAATGTTGTTGGTTACTGGAATAACACATACATATACCAGGTATATGTGGCAAAATGCTAAACTGATATTTGGACTGTGTGTGTGAGCATGCCCAGTTCAGCCTTCCCATGGCATGTTGTGTGAAAGATGTCTCATTTATCAAAGTGTGTGAGCATGCCCAGTGTGAGATTTCCATATGTTGAACTCTGCAGCCCATCACATTTGTGGATGAGTGTGACCTTCAACAAATATCTCCAGTTTATGGTTGTGTGTTCTGTGCCATGTTGTGTAGTTACTGTCCAAATGCTTTTTGTGTGAACACAACAGGGATTATACTGTGCCTGCAGGTTTTGCATGGGATACTTTGCATACAATTGTCAACATCCATTCATACTGACCTTTATTTATTTTATTTTTATTTTATTTTACATTTGTTGACCGGGCTAGTCTAGCTGGATACATGTCCTTTTTCAGTAGAGGCCCGGGGAGAAAAGCTCCAACAAAATGACAAGACATTTTACATTTCAACTCAAAATAGTAAGGATTAACATAGGATAAAAAAACAATACAAAAGGCTATACATGCTGATTATAGGACATACACATAGTCTAAAGCAAGATTTTGCATGGTAGCATTGTGAAGGCAAGAGTTAAAGGTAATGAACTCTGAGAAGGGGTGGAGTCAAAGGTGGAGAGGGGTCGATAAGTTAGTCTGGTTCGGAACAGGGGCATAGCCAGTGTGATTTAAGATATTCTTTGAGATTATTTTTGAATTGATTAAGTGAGGTCAAATTTCTTAGGTGGTTTGGAAGGGAATTCCAGGGCTTTCCAATGGAGTTAGCGTAGAGAGCATCACCACCCATATTCTTTGATTTAATGGTGAGTATTTGAACACTGCTTGAGGATCGAAGGCAGTTAAGGTTGGTATAGGGGGTCAATATACTGATCAGTGATGGGGTTCTATCTGGATGGTTGATTATTTTGAAAGCTTCAGTGAGTTTATTGAGTTTGAGAAGATTGGGCAATTCCAACCAGCCAATTTTCTTAAGGTTAAGGCAGTGGTGGGTTCGATAAGTTGCTCCAGTTACAAATCTGGCAATATGATTATAGGCAACAGTAAGCATATTGAGTTCTCGCTTTCTGAGAAAAGAGAGCACTGGGGAGGCATACAAGAGGGAGGAAAGGAGATGGGTGCGAGCAATAGTAAGTTTGGTAGTAGGGGTTAGAAAGTTCTTTATTCTGTACATGGACCCGAGTTTCTTGTTAACAGTTTTAATAGTTTGGGTAATGTGAACGTCAAATTTGAGCTTATGGTCAATGGTGATGCCTAATAGTTTGGTACTAGAGACAGGGTCAATGATGGTGCCATTGATAGATACAACATGGAAGGAGATGTTGATTGGAATAGGAAGTTCTTTCACAGGGGGTGTGGATACAGAGGGGAAAAATATAAGCAGTTTGGTTTTAGACGGATTGAGTATGAGTTTCAGCTCAGAGAACCATTTTTTAACTATTGTAAAACAGTGCTGAGTGGTTGTTTGTAGTTTTGAGAGAGAGGCGTCCGAGCAGATCAGAGTGGAGTCATCTGCATATTGAATGCAGGTGGTTTTAGGGATGACAGAGTGGAGATCATTTATGAATATGGAAAAGAGAAGGGGACCAAGTATCGAGCCCTGAGGAACACCAATGGTGTTTGGGAGCAGGTCAGATAGCCTGTTTTGCCACTGGACAGCTTGTAGCCTACCTGAGAGATAATCCTTGAACCAGCTTAGGGCTTGGTTGTCAAGATGTAGGTTGTCCAGGGTGGAGAGTAGAAGCTGGTGATTAACCATATCAAGGCTTCGATAGATCAAGAAAGAGGGTGGAGGATATAAGTTTGTTATTGCGGTTCTTATTGATAGCGTCAATGAAGGAGAGTAGAGCAGTGGTTGTACTGTGGTAAGGGCGAAAGCTGTGCTGGGAGTTAGACAAGAGATTATTGCAGGTTAGGTGGTGAAGGAGTTGTTTGTGAACACATCTTTCCATAATTTTAGCTAGAGGAGATAATATTGCTATTGGTCTATAGTTGGAGGTTTCAGTGGAGGTACCTCCTTTGTGAAGAGGAATAATGTATGAAACCTTCCAAATAGTGGGAATGGTAGCTTCAGTTATAGTCCTGTTGATCAGGATAGATATGGGATAGGCGATTGCGTCTGACGCGATTTGTAAGTATTCCGCTGGGAGGTGATCCGCTGCTAGGGTAGTTGGTTTAAGTTTTCTTAGGAGGGTAGAAATATAGGTGGTAGAAACTGGTTCAAGGCTAAAGGAGGGGGGGGCAGAGTTATTCGTATGAGTGGAGGGAGTGGAGGAGGTAGTTAGCTGACTAGCTAGGGACTGGATGGTTTCAGTAAAAAAAGAGTTAAAGGTGTTGGCTATGTCTTCTGGGTCTATCCCTATCAGTTTCTCAGGGGTGGGGGTGGTAGATTTACCTGGGTGGAGAAGGTTGTTAAATCCTGCCCAGAACTTCTTTGGGTTATTCTGGTGATTATTCTGAAGGTGGCAGAAGTACTGTTTTTTGTCCTGGATAATGGCAGATTTAGTGGTGTTTCTAAGCTGTTGAAATTTGATGCGGTGGCAGATTTAGTGGTGTTTCTAAGCTGTTGAAATTTGATGCGGTCTAGGGGGGTTTTGGTGGCTCTCCATTTATTCCAGGCCTGGTCGCAGAGTTTAATTTTGGTTTTAGTTTGACTAGTTAGCCAGGGAGCTATCCGTTCCTTGGATCGAATTTGTCGTTTTGGGGCATGAGAGTCAAGTATGTTAAGGAACATGTCATTAAAGTGGGAAACACTCTCCTGGAGGGGTAGGTTTTTTAGAATAGACCAGTTATAGGACTTGAGTTCTGCACGGAATAGTTGTGGGTCAAAATTCTTTTTGTTTCTGACTATTCTGTATAAGGTGGGGTTAGTGGTTGGGCATTTATGTTTAATGATATAGGTAATAAGATGGTCACTGAGGTCGTTTGGGAGGGTCCCAGTGGTGTAATTTTGTGGTTCCTTATTGGTAAGAATCCAATCAATGGTGCTCTCTTTTTGTTGGGTATTGCCAATTCTAGTTGGGGACAGAAGATTTTGGGAGAATCCATGTAGGTTAATAGGATATGGAGTTATGTGGGTGGCGCAGTCAGACCAGTCTATATTGACGTCTCCAAGTACTATGGTTTCTTGAGGGTAATTGGTGGATAACCAGCAGAGGGTTTGCTCCAGGTTTTCCGTGTTCTTCCCAGGTGGGATATAAATTCCTATAAGATTAATGCATTTCTGGGTATTTAGGCATATCTTAAGGGCAATAAGTTCTATATTGGAGACTTTGGGAGGTTGAAGTGGATTCCTTATAACATTCAAAGTATTCCTGCAAGGAAGGTCCTTACACTGTACTACTGTATAGTGTAGTGGTTCAGTACTTTCACTGTGGTGGACAGTATCCTGAGCTTTAGTAATATCACTGCTTTACATTTCCATAGTTTGCACAACAGCCTGGTTAGGGTTTAGTTGTGCACATCTGCACAAAGGCGGTGCCTCTACGGACCCTGGTAATTACCGCCCCATAAGCTTAACAAGTCTAGTCTGCAAGGCTATGGAGAGGATCATAATGGAGCTCATAAACAAAGATATAGGGGACATGCAGACATTGGACCCGTCCCAGTTTGGCTTTGTCAAGGGCAGATCATGCCTTTTGAACTTGGTCGACTTCTTCACAACAGTCACTAAGACCATTGATGAGGGAAAGGCAGTCCATACAGCCTACCTTGACCTTGCAAAGGCTTTCAACACAATACCCCACTCGGGTATTGTAGAAAAACCTACCAACTTAAATGTAAACCCATATGTCACAAGATGGGTTGCAAACTGGCTTAAGGACAGGACCCACAGGGTTAGAGTTGCTGGCGCTATGTCAGACTCCAAGCCGGTCACAAGTGGTGTCCCACAGGGCTCGGTCCTTGGCCCCCTATTGTTCGTCATCTACTTCTCAGAAGTACAGGCCAACATGGGAGGACTTTGGCTGACAAAGTTTGCAGATGACTGCAAATTGGGCGCCATAGTGGACAGTGCATCAGACACGGATATCCTTCAGAAGGGACTCACGGAAACTGATAGCTGGTGCCAGAGCCATGGCCTGAAGTTAAATGCCAAAACATGTATAGTCATACCCTTCGGGAAAAGCAAGGTAACCCCAAGCTACCATATAGGTGGCAATCCTCTAAGCACAGAGGAGGTTATCATGGACCTGGGGACCCAGGTTGACAGTGGCCTTTCTTCTGACACTCACGTTGCTAAAGTGGTTAGAAAGACCTTCTACATTGCCCACCTGATCATGAAGGGATTCACATCCAGATCTAGTGAGGTCATTGTTCCCCTGTACTCTTCACTTATCAGACCAATGATCGAGTACAATGCCCCATTCGGGATGTATCTCACCCGACATCTGCAGCAATTGGAGAGACCCCAAAAGTCCCCCACCAAAAGGATAAAGGGACTACAACATCTGTCATATGCTGCCAGATTGAAGACACTCCAGCTCTATTCAGTCACATACCGTCTGCTCAGAGGTGACATGTGCCTGACATGTAAGGCCATGTCCAACCAGGAATTAATGGACATGCTCCACCTCAAAATCTCCAAATCCACCAGAACCACTAGGGCAAGTGACTTAAACCTTAGCAGGGATATAAGTAGGACATGTTGGAGGGATAGATTTATCACTCAGAGACTCCCTATGCTGTGGAATACAATCCCGGTCCATGTGAGGCAGAGCACCTCGCTGGCTCTGTTCAAGAGGAATCTTGACCTGTGGATGGGAGATCATAGGTTTACCCCGGGAATCATCTCTGTGTCACTGCTAGACAGAGGCACAACAAACTAATGGGCACAGTATTGTTTCCATATAAGGGGTGGCGTAAGCCACAAAACTCTGGGCTAGGCTTATAACTGCCTTAGGGCAGATAGGCTAGTATAAACCTATGAACCTATGAACCTATCTGACCATGTTGCATTATGTTCAGATATGAACTACTTACAACAGCCTCATCCAACATCAGTAGTGTATTCCACAACATAGGTGTACATTGGCAAACACTACCGATGTGCCCTAGGCCATTTCTAATGCTAGTCAGAGAGTGTGTTTGTCCTTCGACACATTGTAAGTGTAGTTTGCCATGACATATGTCTTGTTTAGTATACTGTGCCTCTGTCTACCTGTGACATAACATTGATACCCAGGGTAAACCTACCATCTCCCATCCACTCATTAAGATTCCTGTTGAGGAGAATCAACGAGTGACTCTATGGATAACCTGTACTGGTAGTTTACTCATGCGTGGGGGTGGCTTCTGTGTTATGGATAATGCAGTACAGCTTGTCCTATGTATGTCAGTGCTGGGGTTCATGTCCCTCATGTGCATAGCTCACTGCCATTCAGATTGTACAAGGTGCAGCATGTTCATTGATTCCAGCTTGGACATGGCTTTCTACATCAGGCACAGCTTGCGTCTGGGTGGCCAGCATGGCAGTGTGTGGAGTTGCACTCTGTTTAATCAGGCAACACATTACATCTGTTCAAGCTCTTTGATACTCCTGGTGAGGTACTGTTGTGGACTTTACAGTTGATGGAGGTGTCTGCTGAGGTACACCCCACAGGGGCTGTTGTGGTCAATTGTAACGCTGATGAAGGATAACTGCAGAACCACAATGACCTCCCGTTATCTAGATGTCATAACCTTCATGATTAGGTTGGTATATGGATTGTTTCTGTTAACACTACAGCCACATGTTTGTCCAATGCAGGATATCTATCACCTTGTGTACCCAGGTCTGTCATTACATGTTAAGTATGTAATGGGTTAACACCTATGTGGTAATTGGTGGTCACTTACTGTATATCCACAGAGGTTGACTATACAGTTTTCTCCATTTAACATGCTGACATGGCTATGGCACCAGGTTGTCTGTTTCTATGTGGCCCTTTTGTGGGATGCTTGTGTCAGCTGGAGTGTCAGATATGTTAGGCGGTTTGTAGTCCTCTGCAAACATGTTCAGGCACAGTCCTTACATGTTGGCCTGTACCTATGGGGCATATATACCAGACGGGGAAGGTCCCAGGACCAAGCTTTGTGGGATACCTGTTACATGTGGTTTGTAGTCTGACATGGCTGCAGCATGTCTGACCATGTCAGTTCTGTCGTTGGTCTGGTGTGCAACCCCTCTAGTGACATTGGGGTGTATATATAAGCTGGTGAGCATATCTATATTGAACACATAGGGTATTGTATGGAAGGCTTTGCAAGGTCCAACTACACTGTGTGGACCACATTGCCCTCATCAGTGACCTCAATTACTGTTTCAACTGAGTCACACATGTTTAGGGGCGGGTACTGCACTTAATAAACCCACACTGGGTAGGGTCGGGTGTCAATAGATCCCCAATATCGTTATGTCTGTGGTACATGCTGATCCTTTCCATAGCTGTGCAGACCAAGCTTCTCAGGATTCTGTGGTGGTTGTTTTTAGTATCCATTCAGGCGACACCTTTCTTGAGAACAACCACTGTTGTTGTACACTGCTCTTTGGGTACATATCCTGTGGTAAGGCTGACATAATGTCAGGGAGGCAGCAGTCTGCTGGGAAAGATATTTTGCATTATGGAGGGGGGGGGGTTGCACTGCACCTGTCAGGATGTATGTTGGCAATACATGTGTGTGTTTGGTATGTTGTTTGTAATATTTGTGTGATCCAGAGCATATCTGGGAATTCACAACATGCTAACTACCATCAGTTGCAGCAGCCTTGGGGTTATCCTTAGTGTCCTGTACAAGTTGTATCATAATAGGTTCATAGGTTCATACTAGGCTATCCACCCTAGGGCATTTGTAAGCCTAGCCACAGTGTGTGTGGCTTTTGCCACCTCTTGCTATGTGAATATTATGGCCATTTATGATTTACTTATTTTGCCTCTGTCTGGACATGACACAGTAAAGACCCCCAGTGTACATCTATAATTATCCATCCATTTTGCTAACATCCTGTTGAAGAGTGTCAGTGAGGGGCTCTGCCTAACATGTAGTGGTATTCTGTTCCAGGGTGTGGAGAGACTCAGGGTTAGGTATCTGTCCCTCCAGCACATCCTATTTGATTATGTGTTAAGGTTGACATCTCTGACTCACACAGCTCCGATGGCTTTGAGTTTTCTGGGGTGGAGCATGTCCATTACTTCTGTGTTGGACATGGACTTGTACAACAGACATACAATGCCTCTGTGTAGGCAGTATGTGACTGCATTCAGCTGTGGTATCTACAGCCAGGCAGCATATGAGATATATTTGAGACCCTTTCTGACTCTTGCTGAGGTACCTTTGAGGTCTTTCTAACTGCTGCAGGTGCCAGGTAATGTACATCCCAAATGAGGTATTGTATTACAATATGGTCTGATAGGGGAACAGTATAGGGGCACAATGACCTTTGTTGACGTAGATGTGAATCCTTTCATGATACAGTGTCCAATATAGACAGTCTTCCTAGACAAATTGGTGATGTGACTGTCACATAACAGGTGACTGTCCACTTGTGTCACTAGGTCCCTGATTACTCCTTCCACACATAATGGTTTACCACCTATGTGGTAATTTGTGTGTACCTTGTTTTGTATTTGGTGGTACATTCATACTGTCCACTGTCTTCAGGACAGTGGGGTGGGGTTCCTGTGTGTGAGAGTGTGGTCTGTAGCATGCTACAGACTGTACAGCAGTCTTGCCTACGGTTAGTTGCACATGGGTGGACTGCAATGACATAAGAATTGTCAGTTAACTGGACGTATGGGTGTCTGTGCTGAATATGGATACTCACCCTCCTTTTATGTTTTGTTACAGGTTTTGTGGCCATAACACATGATATGTGGTATTACCTGGTAGTGCTGGTGTGCTGTCACGAGGCTTGCAGCAGGTTTCTATCACTGGACAGACATCAATGTTCTCCATACTAGAGAGGGCCTCAGGAGCATGCATATTGAGGTTTACACATCTGGCATTGATCAGCATTACCCTTCTGTTTCTTTCCAGTTTTGTTTTCTATGGTGGTGGGTTGGTCTTTTTGGCCGTGCCTATGAAAGGATCTCTGTAGGTTGCAAAAGCCTTAGGCAATATCCAGACGCTCATGGGTAACAGGTGCAAGCCATCCCTGGAACAGCAGCATGTCTCACTATGGAGTCACCTATTACAACTGTATCAGGTATGTTGTTTCTCCTTCTGTCCTGTGACTGTTTGGCACACCAGCTTTGTGTACTATGTGTTACATGTGCTATGTCTGGAGGTTGTTTTATTGGGTGTCTGCTTTGGAGGCTTGTGTTGGTGTTGTGTGTTTGTAATTAGGGCCTCTGGGAATGTTTTTGTGTTTATGTGTTTGGTTTACAGTCGTTGTAGGTCTATGTGGGACTGGGTTTGTGGTGTATGTGGTTACCTTGTCCTCCTGACTAGTTTTGACAGTACTGATTTAGGGGTGCTCAGGCTCCGGTTTGGCTACCTGGTTGCGTCTATCACATATATTTGTATTTATTGGAGTGAGTTGTTGTTGTGTGTGTACTTGGGACAGGTGTCACATTGCCACTAGATTCACAGATTCTACTTGTTTTGCCTGGCCTTAGTAGATTGTATGTGTGGACACATTTTATTGCCATACTAGTGGTCACTGATTACTTCACTTTTTATGTTTGATCTATCATGTGGTAGCTTCCTCATTCTCTTCAATGGTTTAGTAATTGCTGGAGTCCAGCATGCCAGATGCCTGGGTGTATGGCATTGTGTCTTGTTGTTTGTGATTGCAGACTCCAAGCACTCTTGGCTGTGTTCATGGTATGCCTGTATAACATGTTCTGCAGTGTGTCCCATATTCTGGACCTGCACAGGGCTTTTCATGGATTCCACATTGGTTTGTAGGGGTGCAAGCTATGCTTTATACATGTTTTTCACTGTGGTAATCTGGCCAGGGACTGGGGTCGGGATGTGTAACTACAGTGTGATTACTCTATGGTCTGGTCTTACCAGTGAGGGATACACTTCTCATCTTGACATCCAGTACACATATTTCTGATTATCACATCCAGTATGCTTACCCTTCTTGTGGAAGTGTTACATTTTGCATGTCCATTTTGTTTGATGGATTCTGGGAAATTGTCTACACTTGTGTCAGTGCTAGTATAATACAAAGAGTATAGTGACAAACGTCTCAAAAGCTGACTTCACACTTCTTCAGACTGAGATGGTATCCTTTAAGCCCACCGGGCCAGTGGAAACCACAACACACAATGGTGACTCCTTCACAGACACTTTCTACGGACATCTCCAAGAAAGCATGGACCATGCAATCACAAATAAAACCAAGACCTTCTCCACCAAGGGAATGTGGCCTGTCTGGTGGACCCCAGCCATAAACAAACTGTATAACAACTGAAGGATACTAGTGCAAGACAGAGCTACATCTTCTAAAGGGAAGGCAGCTGTGATCAGCACTAGTAAAAAGCTACATTCTCTCATAAGGACATCCAAGGTCAACTTTGAGACAAAAATCACCAAAGACAATTAAGATAACCACAATGCCTTCTTCAGTTATGTTAGAAACCAGGGTGGGAACCCTCAGATATGCTCAGAGTTGGTACACAACAACATATATTTCAGTGACCTGACAGATATTGGCAACATTCTGGCAGACAGGTTCAGTGCAATTCCCCCCCGCACCCCCAAAAGAAGATAGTTATCACAGCTGAATGTAACCTCACTGTCATCTCAGATGTCCATGTGAGAGCCGCACTCAGCAAAGACAAGAACACAGCATCAATGGGACCTGATGGTATCCCCAGTTGCGTGCTATGTGAACTCCAGAAGGAGCTAAACCCGTATATACAAATGCTATTTAACCTTAGCCTTGCTACAGGATATGTACCTGAACACTGGCATACAGCAACAGTGGTCCCACTCCACAAAGGAGATGCCTCCACAGACCCTGGGAACTACCACCACACAAGCTTAACCAGCCTTGTCTGCAAAGCTATGGAAAGAGTCATTATGGAGCTCTTAAACAGAGACATTGGTGACCTACAGACCCTTGATCCCACCCAGTTCAGCTTTGTACAGGGCAGATCCTGCCTTTTGCACCTAGATGACTATTTTGAAACTGTCAGTAGGGCCATTGATGAGGGCTAAGCGGTCCACACAGCCTACCTGCACTTGGCTAAGGCCTTTGACACAATACCCCACTCAGGCATCATAGACAAGCTCAACAGCTGAAATATAACACCATATGTCACAGGATAGGTTGCAAAATGGCTAGGAAACAGAACCCATAAAGTCGACATTGCAGGTGCCTTGTCAGATTCAAAGCCAGTCACAAGTGGTGTCCCACAAGGATCTGTCCTGGGACCCCTCTTATTTGGCATTTACTTTTCAGATGTGAAAGCAAACATAGGAGGGTTGTGGCTGACAAAGTTTGCAGATGACTGCAACCTAGGCACCATAGTGAATACATCAGCCGGCACACACATCCTACAGAATGCCCTCACAAAGACAGATAGTTGGTGCCGGAATCATGGCCTGAAACTGAATGCAACTGATGTGTAGTCATCCCCTTTGGGAGGATCAAAATACCCACAAATCAATACATAGACAGCAACCCACTGAGTACAGAAAACAAATCAGACACCTGGGGACCCATGTAGATAGTGACCTCTCGTTTGACACCCATGTTGCCAAAGTGGTTAGAAAGACTTTCTATCTTGCCCACTTTATCATGAAGGGTTTTCCATCCAGATCAAAGGAGGTCATTGTACCCCTATACTTCTCCCTTATCAGGCCCATGATTGAATACAAAGCCCCATTTGGTATGTACCTCACCCAGCACTTGCAACAGCTGGAGAGACCCCAAAAGTACCTTACCAAGAGGATCAAGGGTCTACAACACATGTCATATGCTTCCAGACTAAAGGAAATCCAGCTTTATTCAGTAGCATACCACCTACTTACAGGTGACCTATGCCTGACATACAAGACCATATCCAATCAGGATCTGGTGGACATGCTCCACTGCAAGCAATCCAAATCCACCAGAACCATGAGAGCTAAAGATTTGAACCTCAGCACATACATGTATAGGACATGCTGGAGGGACAGAGTCATAACTCAGAGGCTTCTCACACTCTAGCAAAGAATCCAAGTTCATGTTAGACAGAGTCCCTCACTGACTCTCTTCAAGAGAAATCTGGACAAGTGGATGTGAGATTGTAGGTTTACCCCAGGGGTCCTCACTGTGTCACTACTAGACAGAGGCACAGTCAAGTTATTCGATTAAGTAAGGGGGTCATAATGTGTCACTACTAAGTCAGAGGCACAATATTCGGAATCTATTCTGTACACTTATTACCACTATAAGGGGTGGCAATAGCCACATCACTATGGCTAGGCTTATAAATGCACTAGGGCAGATAGCCTAGTAGTAAACTATGAAACTATGAAACTATAGTGTATATGCAGGTATTGTCAGTCAAGCAATATAATGTGGTTTGGGGGGCTTGATATCTTCCTGTATTCCAACATTTTTTGTCTATTCCTTCTAGCATGTCGAGGGATCAGTTGCTAGTGTCCTCTCCTGCTCAGCTGGTGAACCTGGGAATATTGAGGCAATGTTACAATTACCTCATGTACACAGACAACCCTCTCCTTCTCCCACAAAACACAAATACATGCGAGAGATGCAACTATATAGCCAAACTGGAGGCTGAGCTCTCTCAACATAGGACTGGCAAGACCAAAGAGGAGGAGAAGTTAACCACACACACCACAAACCCAGTCTCACATAGCACTATCACAACTTCAAATCATACACATAAACACACAAAGACATACTCGGAGGCTCTGATCAAAAATCTACCAAAACAGCAGAGGCCACCAAAGCAGACACCCAAACAACTGCCTCCACAGGGCACAGCACATGCAACACATAGACCACAGAGTCAGTGTGCCAAACAGTCACAGCCCTTAAGGCCAAACACAATGCCAGACACACTCGTCATAGGTGACTCCATAGTCAGACACACTGACGTCCCGCTCACCAGATTGAGTAAGGAGAAGGTCACAGTAAGCTGCCTATCGGGCGCTGGAATCCACCACATAACGCAAGCACTCAGGTCACTCAACTGCAAGTACAAGTATGACTCAGTCATTGCCATGCTGGTATGAACGACCTGAGACGTACCTCCCTGGACTACATGAAAAGAGACATAGAGGAGCTCTCTGATTATGTAGCCCAGGCAGGTATGACCCTGACCTTGAGCAGTATCCTACCTTCACCAAGATTGATGCCACAATACAGAGACAAGATGATCACCTGTAATAATTGGCTTAAACTATGGTGTCATTCAAAGGGGATCCAATGTCTGTCTGCCTGGGATGACTTGCTGGACAAGCCACGCTGAATCGCAAGGGACGGCTTGCACCTGTCACCCCTGGGCTTCTGGATTTTGGCTAAGGCTCTTGCCACCCCCATTGTGCCTTTTTTAGGCAAGGCTCAAATTCTAAACCTACCACCCTAGAACACAAAAAAGGAAAAAAACTAAGGGTAATGCTGCTCAATGCCAGAAGTCTCAACCTCAAGATGCACGCACTCGAAGCCCTTCTCAGTATGGAGAATATCGATGTCTGTGCTGTGACTGAAACCTGGTTCAAGGCTCCTGACAGCACCCCGGCACTATCAGGTTTTACCTCATATCATGCCCGACCCCAAAATCCGGACAACACCAAGAAAGGAGGGTGGGTGTCCATATTCATCAAGGACACCCTCACCTCAAGGTTGGTGGCAACGCACGATGCATCGGAGACCATCCAGGTGCAATTAACCATAGGCAAGACTGCTCTGCAGTTTGTAGCATGTTACAGGCCACCCTCTCAAACTCAGGAACCTCACACAGCTTTCCTGAAAACACTGGAGGGGATAAATGTATCTCCAAACACCATCATACTGGGTGATTTCAACTATCCAAATATAGAATGGGATTACTACTCAAGCCCCAACACTCTAGCCCAAAGGTTCCTAGAGTTCATAAACTCAAATGCCATGGAACAACTAGTCACCATCCCCACAAGAGGAGAAAACATACTAGATCTCATCATCACGCACATGGGGTCACAATGTTCAACACCAGAAGTATACCCATCATTGGTGAGATCAGATCATAAACTAATCTCACTGGAAGTCCACATCCCGCCCCCACCCCAGATAAAAAGACCACAGTGAAGAACTTCTCAAAAGCCAACTTCACACTTCTAAAGACTGGTGTGGTCTCTTTCAAGGCCCCCAAGCCAGCGGAAACCATTACCCAAACCGCTGAATCACTTACAAATGCCTTCTACCAGCACCTCCAGGACTGCATGGATCAGGCAATCCCAAACAAAACAAAGACTCTTTGTACCAAAGGCAAGCGTCCAGTCTGGTGGACCCCAGCCATAAACAAGCTCTACAACAAAAGGAAGAAGCTACTACAAGATAGAGCAAAATCCGTAGAAGGGAAGACACCCCTGCTCATTATAAGTAAAAAACTGAGATCTCTCATAAAATCATCCAAGGCAAATTTTGAGAGAAAAATCGCTAAGGACTCAAAAGACAATCATAAGGCCTTTTTTAGCTATGTTAGAAACCTGGGAGGAAACTCCCAGATATGCTCAGAATTAGTTCAAAATGATGTAAAAATCACTGAACCTACAGACATTGCCAACATACTGGCTGACAGGTTCAGTGCAGAGTTATCCCCCCCCTCCCCCAAAAGGAGAGATATCTATACCAGAGGATTGTAGCCCCCCAAACATCTCAAATGCTCAGGTGAGAACTGCTCTATCCAAGGCGAAAAACACAGCATCCATGGGACCAGATGGTGTCCCCGGTTGTGTGCTCCACGAACTCAATGAGGAATTAAACCCGCAGTTAGGGCAGCTGTTTAATCTTAGCCTCACCTCAGGATATGTACCCAAGGAGTGGCATATGGCAATGGTGGTCCCACTTCACAAAGAAGGTGCCTCCACCGACCCCGGAAACTACCGTCCCATCAGCTTGACAAGCCTGGTCTGCAAAGCTATGGAGAGGATCATAATGGAACTCATAAATAAAGACATAGGGGAATTGCAGACTTTGGATCCAACCCAGTTTGGCTTTGTCAAGGGCAGATCATGCCTTTTAAACTTGGTTGACTTTTTCGAAACAGTCACCAAGGCCACTGACGAGGGCAAGGCAGTCCACACAGCCTACCTTGACCTGGCAAAGGCTTTCGACACAATACCCCACTCGGGTATCATTGAAAAACTCACCAGCTTAAATGTAAACCCATACGTCACAAGATGGGTTGAAAACTGGCTAAGTGACAGAACCCACAGGGTCAGAGTTGCTGGCGCCATGTCAGACTCCAAGCCTGTCACAAGTGGTGTCCCACAGGGCTCAGTCCTGGGCCCACTTTTGTTCGGCATCTACTTTTCAGAAGTACAAGCAAACACAGGAGGATTATGGCTGACAAAGTTTGCAGATGACTGCAAACTGGGCACCATAGTTGAAAACCCATCTGACACAGACATCCTTCAGAAGGGTCTCATAGAAATGGATAACTGGTGCCAGAGCCATGGCCTAAAGTTAAACGCTAAAAAATGCATAGTCATACCCTTCGGGAAAAACAAGGTTACCCCTAGTTACCATATAGGTGGAAATCCTCCAAGCACAGAGGAGGTTATCAGGGATCTGGGGACCCAGGTTGACAGTAACCTTTTGTTTGACACTCACATTGCCAAAGTAGTTAGGAAGACCTTCTACATTGCCCACCTGATCATGCAGGGATTCACATCTAGATCAAGGGAGGTCATCGTTCCCCTGTACTCATCACTCATCAGACCAATGATTGAGTACAATGCCCCATTCGGAATGTATCTGACCCGACACCTGCAGCAATTGGAAAGGCCCCAAAAATTCCTCACCAAAAGGATAAAGGGTCTCAAAAATATGTCTTATGCTGCCCGACTGAAGGAACTCCAGCTCTATTCAGTCGCTTACCGCCTGCTCAGAGGTGACCTGTGCCTGACATACAAGGCCATGTCCAACCCGGAATTAATGAACATGCTTCACCTCAAAACCTCTAAATCCATCAGAACTACAAGGGCAAGAGACTTAAACCTCAACACAGCTATTAATAGGACGTGCTGGAGGGACAGATTCATCACCCAGAGACTCCCTATGCTGTGGAACAACATCCCGGTACATGTGAAGCAGAGCACCTCGCTGGCTTTGTTCAAGAGAAATCTTGACCAATGGATGGGATATCACAGGTATACCCCAGGGATAACCTCAGTGTCACTGCTTGACAGAGGCACAGCAAAATAATGGGCATATTATCCTTCAAACTAAAGGGGTGGCAGAAGCCACAAAACTCTGGGCTAGGCTTATAAATGCCCTAGGGCAGATAGCCTAGTATGAACCTATGAACCTATGAACATAGGCTTGGTGCAGTTCCTGCTATTAGGACAGTGGTCTGCAGCAAGCTATATAGTAGTAGGCAGTTTTAGCCATTGGTATTTGACCATGGCTAATCCATGTTGCTTCTTGTTGTGGTACCAATATGGGGGTGTGGTTATCCATGACATTTATTGCTAGTCACCCTCGTTTTGTAGCTTGTTCCATGTTTTTGCAGATGTACATCACTGTATGAGGTGTGACCTGGTAGTGTTAGGGTGCTGATGTGGGCTTTGACCCAGTTTTCTATTACAGCACTGATATCTACATTCTCTATACTGTGTGCGTTTACACTGCACGCATCTTGCTGTTTATACTTCTGGCATTGGGTAGCATTACATCTAGGTTCCTATCCCTTGTGGTACCTATGAAGGTGGGTTTGTGTTTTTGTGGTTTATGATTGGTGAGGGTGGATGTTAGTCAGGGTCCTCAGGTGTGCATATGGTACATGGTGTTACATTACTTAACACATGGCATTCATGCCTCAGGTGGTGCTGCAGGGCTGCCTCTGTCGGATGCACATACTACACTCCCTGTACATGTTTGGAAGCAGGTTGTGTCATGTTAGGCATCCCTGTTACTATATGAGTGAGTCGGGGGGGGGTATCAGTCCCAGTGTTCCTACTGAGCCAGTGTATGTGCTATGCATTGCCTCTTTGCCAAGGCCAGGGCATACTGGGCATGCCTCTTTCTGCCTACTGGGGCAAGGTCAGGTTGTTCCTCCTCCGAGTCACCCTCTGCCTGTGGTGGCCTTGGCAATGGTGGGGGTATGTTTGGCCCAGCCCTATGCTGGTCCTGCTGCAGCTGTTTCCGCAGGGTCATATTATGTAGCATAGCACATATCATGATCATTTGGGTACATGTAGTTGGTGTGTACTGCAAGGCTCCACCAGATGTGTCCAGACACCGGAACCGTGACTTGAGCAGCCCAAACACACGCTCTATGACATTACGTGTTTGTGCGTGTGCCTCATTATGGCGTTCCTGTTTGGGTGTGTGTGCATTTCTGATGGGTGTCATCAGCCACGGCTCAAGTGCATAACCTGCATCCCCCACTAGGTGTCCGTGTGGGAAGTCCCCACTGGCAAATGATTGGTACAGATGCGTCAGATGCCAGATGTGGGAATCGTGGTAGCTCCCAGGGCAGCCAGCACACACATTCATTATTAAGCCCTGGGCATCACACACGACCTGGCAGTTGATGGAGGGGAATCCCTTGCGGTTAATATAGGCTCTACCCCGCTCACCGGCTGGTGCTTTGATGTGTATGTGCGTGCAGTCTATTGCACCCAGTACCTCAGGGTATCCCGCTATTTGCTGTAAGAGACGCATATTGCTGGCCAATACCTCACGGGCACTGGGGAAATATACATGATCACTGACATGTGCTGACATGGCATCCAGGAACTGGTGCAGTACCCTGGAGGCTGATGCCTGTGATATCCCCATCATATCACCAGTTGGTCTCTGGAAGGTACCTGTTGCTAGTATTCTTAGGCCAACACATACCTTGGTTTCCAATGGGATGGGTTCCCCTCTGTTGGTTCTGTGTGTGAGACGTGGCCTGCACAGCTCAACAATTTGCTGCAGAAGGTCTCTGTCCACTCTGTAGCGCTCTACTATCTCCAGCTCATGTAACCCATGGTAGGTGACCCTGGGCCTGTATACTCTCCTCCTTCTCCTCACTCTGGGTTGTCTGTCAGCATCTGCATTGTCACCACCCTCAGCAATTTGCCTATGCCTGATTATAACAGCTATGGCAGCCCCTAGCATTTCTGCTCTGAGTTCAGCTTTTTTCAGTTTTCAATTCTGATAGCTTACTCCTTTCTTGCAGTATCTCTTGTGAGAAACAGCCTGCACTGCTGTTTGCAGTGTTTTAAGTGCTGGGTTGGGCTTCTAGTCTGCCTGTGTAATTGCCTGCTTCCAACTGTTTCCACCAATTAACTCCAGCAGTATCCTCCGGCAGCTTCCCTGTAATCTGGTTGTTTCCTTTTTCCTCTCTGTTTCCTCAAGGGGAGCAATGTGCACACCAGCATAAGCACGCTCACAGTGACTTAAACGCGCACACACATCCTTACACGGTTTGAACTGGGCTGATTCATGGTAAAACGCGCGCACACAGCCTTCTACATCAGGCAACAGGCTTCCTGATGTTTACATTACCTTACACACGAGCACACCCGCGCAAACTGTTGCAAACGGTTTGCAACATGCTCTCACATGTTGAACCTGCCTTACACATGCGCACACGCGCGCATGCACGTACATCAAGAAAGTTTGAGTGTAGGGATAGTGTGCACCCTCTATTTCTTGACTTTCCTAGTGTTCTGTTGGGACACACCTCTCTCCCTGATGTCTGTCTGTCATCTGTCACGTTACACTGCCCTCCAATGTGATACATTTATTTCTATCATTCCCCCCGTGATGTCACCTACCTCTTACTCTATTCCTCCCCCTTCTATAACTCTTACACTACTCAGAAAGTGCTCATTACCTATGTGGCAGTGTGATTCAGTATTGTAACCCTCATTTACATAGGATTGCCTAGTAATGCTTAGTTACATCTCTTAGACTGAGTTTCTCCCCCTTGGCAACCACTACACGGTGGCCATATTGTTTTTGGTCTGCTAGTCCCTGCATTGTCATTCCATGTAATACATAAAACCCACAATTGTGGGCTTATAAGCTTCGGTTTTCACTTTTAGGCAGCACACCCCGTTTGCGCGGGTGTGCGCTGCAGTTAAACATCAAAATCCCACGAAAAAAAAAAAAAAAAAAAAAAGTTATTTTAAATAATTTTGTAACACTTTTTAATACCAATGGCCACATATTTGGCCATTGGCATGCTAGATAACACATATGCACCCTTTATTTGGAGCTGACATAGCTCCGTTGTCAATTTTGCAGAAATGTACTCAGTTGTCAGCTGAGTACATTTCTGCAGCTAAAACGTCCGTTACACGGACTGCTTTGGGCTTCCTGGATCGCTCAAATACCTAATTTGCATATCTTTGAGCTGCAAATGAGGTATTGAGCATTTCCACGCCCAGTCCGTGTAAGAGACATTTTAGCTGTCTCTTACACGGAGGTTTGGGCTGTTCCTGGATGGGGAGGCTTACACGGAGGCTTACACTACTCTTAAACTCCGTGTAAGCCTTTGTGAATCCTGCCCATCATTTCTGGTCATCTGACTTCTAGTTCTCATGCAAACCCCCATTGCTGGCAGCTGGCAGTATTTAGCATCTACCTGCAAAAATATCCAGACAATGGCTTTTGCTCAGATCTTTGGCAGGTGCTGGAATTCATAAAAAACAATTGCATTCCTTCTTGCTTCCAGAGTAGCAATTAGTTCACCCCAAAGACAATACAGAACGCTTCCTAGTACAGACTTTGTGTCCCTAGCTGCATTGAAACATCTTTAATTTCAAATATTTTTCTAAAGTTTGCTGGACTGTGGTTAACCTCCTGTATTCCAGTTTCCACTATTAAAATATATACATTTAAACAGTTACAATAGTGCATGTACATTTTTGTTCTCTTCCAGAAGGGTACACTGTGGATACATTTTAAGCACAAGCACTTTACAAATACCTTTTCATCACAAACATCTGTACAGAGCAGTTTGCTATACACATGATTTATAGTTCTAATACATTTGTAACACAAGCATCTTATATAAATTAGTTTGATATTCACAAATCATGTACAATTCTTTACAAAATTCCATTTAGCTGTGCTGGCAGAACCTCCTTTTGTCATAATAACACATCTAATAGCTGTATATATTTATGCATTGTGTGCACTGCTCCTTAAGGGTCTTATAAAGCTGTACATTCAAATGGAAAAGGGCCTAATGTCCATAGGGCGCATTCCCAGACTAACACTTTTACATGCTTCTCCATAAACCTAGCTACTCAGTTGAGTAGGGCTGCATTACTAAACAGCAAAGTTTATAGGAATCACAAGTCCCTTGCATATCACATACAGCTGAAAGCCACTTGTGGAACTCCACACAGTATGTATGTTAACTGGGAATCCAGAAAAGGAATGTGAATCCCACAAAAGCAAGTCTTTTTGCACACACTTTAGCTTGACATCCTATGTCCACATGCTTCTTTTTTGTTTTGCTTCTTTTGCCTATAAATACATTTTTCCTCTCTTTATAGTCAAATTACCTGTTAGTTTTAAACAACTGTATATTTTTCCAAGCATTTGGTTATTAGTATCACTAAACCCCTTTATAACTCTTGCCATTGCTACAGATTTTTTGAGAGGAGGGATAATGCTCAAAATATACCTGCATGGTTTGGGCCTTGTTTGTTGACTGCGGTATTGTCTCCTTTGCTTTATTTTTCCTCCCTACCTTCCTCTCAACACCATCCTTTGCTTTAACACTTCATTTCAATTGTTTTTTTTTTTTTTTTTGGGGGGGGGGGTTGGCCTTGCACTTCATATCACTTTATTTCCATTTATATTTTCCCAGGTGTCATCTTTCCCAGATTTTTATTTTTTCTGATTAATTTTTATTGTATTCCTTAATACTATTTGGCCACATCTATCCAGACTGTGTTTTGTTTGTTCTCAGCCTTATACCTTTTGTCAGTTGGTAGATGCCATGTCTAGCTTCAGCTTTTCTTTGTTTATTTTAAGCCTCTATATTTGCCATTGTAAATGTGTTTTGCTGCTATTTACTCTATTAACTGTCTTTAGTAACTGTTTATGTGGGGGCATTTTCATGCACAAATTCAAAGATTAAAACAAATAATATTACAGTCAACTCAATGCACTAGAAAAACAAAGGCTCAAAATATTTAGAACAATTGATTTTACAGTCAACTTACAAATGCTCAAAATGCTTGCAAATATACAAATAAATACAAATAATTAATAATATCATTACAGAACAGCAATAAAGCACAAAATAGGAAAGACAAAGACCGAATCATCAGATGGCCAGCAAAGTAACATCTAATAACAGCAAAAGGTGAGTAAATGACACATTAGTGCAAGCAGAACAAACAGGGTATGAGGCGAATGAAACAATTCAGCAAACAGCCTAAGGACAAAACAGCAGCCTTTAATCAAAGTAGTACCACATTAATAAACGAGCAGCAAAAAACAGGAATCACAACAAAATAAGCAAAGGAAACCAGGAAGAGTGGACTTGAGTGCAAGTAAAAATAACCAAATATATTCTGCAGTTTCCAAGTAAACATCTGTTTATCTTAAAATATTTATTTCAGAAAATACTGAGACTTGACTATGTAGCCTCATAGATATAAAGTTAACCTCATAGAAGTTTCAGTGTCATCTCTGACATATATTTCAGTTTGCAATGCTGTACTCGTATATGTATTAACATCTGCTGATGATCACCATAAACTGCTTGCAAAGAAGCCACTGAATTGACTCAGCCCATGTTTATAAATAAAATAAAAAATGCATGTAGCCTGTTGCTCTTTCTAAAACAAAGATCTCATCTAACTAGACAAAGTACAGAAGTATTGCACCATAAAGATGGTCTCGTCTCTGTTTAGCACTGCAAATGAAGGCTATAAAGTGCATGTAAAATTCATCCTGTAGCCCTAGGTTTGATTTCCTTACTCTCGGTGTATCTACTGTGCAAGTCACATAACCAGGCAGTGCTATCTAGCTGTTCCTGAAATGAAACCTGTGTACTTAAGAAGTTAATCTAGTCAAATAAATGAGCCAAAGGAATAAAGTTATGTCCAGTGGCTTAGAGGAAACTATATATCAGCATATGTGGGTCTATGTGTCTGCTTTGATGTGTGTGTGATGGGTACAACATGTGCACTACTGACAACCTGATTAACATTAGGAGTGCTTTTATGAGAGAACTTTGCTTCCAGTGACATTGTGTAAATACACCTCTCGCTTATCTTATCAGTTTGAGAATTAGCTGGTTCTGAGTAAATATGAGGAAATTTCTACATTGCCTCAGGATGCCCATATTCACCAAAATGGTAATAGAGATAGTGTGAAAGTTCATATCCATGGCAACAGACTCTTTTTATTGATTAGACAATTGCATTGAGAATGTAAAATAATGTCAGGAGTATGTAGTTTGCAACTCTGGAGCAGTGATTACCAAAGTTGTCTTGTGTACAGTGGTATTGATGACATTTCAAGGGTGCTTTTACAAGAAAAATGTCAACTCAAGGTGCCTGTGTTTATACAGGGCATTACCAAACACTTGACAGGAAACTAGTAAAGTATGCCTTGATGATTTATGGATGAAGCATTTAGGGAGATATTCCAGAGTTAGGTTATACAGCAGCTAATCAAGCAGTACTTACTGAAATAAAGAATTAGCTTTTCAAGAATGATGAAAAAAGAGGGGATTCGCCTGATTGATTACTACCTGGCTACTGCTAGTGCTGGTCTCACAACAGCTTCATGCTGCTGGGATACAATCTTTTGTTTTTTTCTCTCACCAGGAGCACAACAGGAGCACCCATCCCAAAATGAGAGGCAGGCCACAGGCTGTTTTGTGCCCACCAGTTTTGTCACATTTTGTTTACTTTATTAGCATGCAGGACAGCTCATTATGTGCTCATTAGCATACATCATGGCTGTGCCTTATTGTCCAGCTGGCCCAGTCATGTAGCTGTGCTTCTTGAATGGCACACGACCTACTCATCCCAGCTCATCTCACAACTTTGCTTACCATGATGTAGCAGCTACTTCTTATATATTTATGTCTTTTTTTGTTCTTAGAAAATATCCCACAAAAGTTCTATCCTCAATGGGAGCATGCATACTTTCTTTCTCTTCTCTTTTTTCTCGGTTTATTCCGGGTCGCCACAGCGCGATCACCTGTCCGCACATTGAATGGCACCTTCCACAGAAGGCACACACACACACACACCTAGCCAATTTAATTTCCAATCCACCCTGCAGCATGTCTTTGGATCTGGGGGAACCGGGACGGCCGCCGGAACCCACGCCGACCACAGGAGGACATGCAGAGACTCGACAGAAGGCACCCCAGCTGAGGGATTTTCCAGATTCTCCCTTTCAATTTTCCTTGTCATATCAGCCATCTCATCACCATTCCTCGTTTTTCCTTTCCTCTCCTTGCTTGCCCTTGTTGTTTGGGTATGCAAGTGTATTCCTCTGACTGAACATGATGGCTAGGTTTGCCATCAAAATGTCGAGCGCACATTCCTCGACACCGCAAATGCGAAGCCTGTGACTGTTGAAAATGCCGAACATGAATGTTTCAAACTGCAAAATCTTGCCCCCTTTTTGACCCATGTTAGCACTTGTTTTTAGTTGTAGAGCGGTCGGAGGTGTTGACATTCTGTGTTTTTGTGACATTTTGCAACATCGGCATTATGGGTTTCACTTAAAGGTGTCGATAATATGCACATTCGTGAATGTGCACATTTTGATGGTAAACCTGATGAATACACCTTTCTTCTTCCTCCTCTAATACTGTCTAGTATTCCTTCTGGAAAACCCATAGCTCTCACCTTTTCTTTGTCCTTTTTCTTCAGTTTTGTCTCTTGTACTAGAGTCACATGCACTCCTTCTCCAAACTTCAACATTGTTTCTTTTCCTAGTAAATGGGTCACCTATGCCACCCCGTCTTGTGAAATAAAATACAACCCTTGCTGCTCTCCTGTATCCTGTTAACCCCCTCCCCTGATGAATGCCTCATCTCTCTCCCTCCAATCTATTGCTTTGGTCTGGCACTACTTCCTCAATCCTCCAGTTCCTCACTCTCATATCTCTTATCTAGACAGTCTCCTTTCTCTCACTTTTTCTCTGCCGCTCCCTCTCAGTCTCTCTGTTCACCTTCTCTTGGGCTCACTGCGGCTTAGTACCACAGAGGTGGGATTGGAAACTGCCATTCTCCTGAGTACCCACTCCAAATTGAAAAACAATTACACTGCCTTCCAAGTGATGCAGACATTCTACCAGTCATGTCAGCCTCTATTTTAGCTGTTGCCCCAGAGTCCCACAGCTATAAACCTTGGATTATTTGTTACCCCTTTTTCACTGCTCTGCTCCTGTCTCCTCTCTGTCTGAGATGCTGGTTGCTGCTTCTAGCTCTGTTGTGTGTCCCTTTTACAGTATGTCTTGTGTCCCTACAACCCTTCAGCTGGCTGTGTTCAGTATAATCTTTATCTATATCTACTACATTTCAGTCTCCTTTTTCTCCCTGCCCTAGCAAGTATGGCAGTGCCTGCACCTGTCTACAACTTGCATGGATGACTTCAACATTTTTGCACACAAACAAAATCACATAACCACAACTGATGCAATTACATTTTTAGTGTCCTCTTCCTCTCTCCTCTCTGTTGCTGTGCATAAATATTGCTAGTGACTGAGAAGCACTTGTGTGCATATTATTGTGAGGCCCCCTCACCCTTTTCTTCCTGGAGACAGGTTTTCCTCCCTTACACTCTAACATGCTCTATTTTGCTTAGTTCATCTCTGAAACTCTTTGATTCTTGGGCCTGTCTTCCCTCCTTGATGGCCAGCAGCCTCCATGGAATCAGTCTGTACCCTGCAACAGTTAAAACTAGCACGTATACCACTGCTGCTGCCATTTCACATTGCATTACGTTCAAAATTGTCTCCATTTCTACCAGTCAAACAGTCTGCTTTCTCTCCTCTTTTGGTCCCTTTCTCTCTTTTTCAAGCACTTGACAAACCTTGCTCTCCGCTAAGTTGTCTCCTCATGACCAAATGATCTTTTTCTACCTTTCTTCTTAGTCAACTTCTCTACTGTAGCTGATGCTCCCTCACATTTATTAGGTGGTGCACCACTTTAGAAGCTCCCACTATAGTTTATATTTCTATTCCCATTATTTCTATTCCCATTATTTTCTTTCCTATGAGTGCACTGAGATGCTGAGTAGCTGTTTTATTATATTTGTAAGTGTGAGCCTGTCTTCATTTATCTAATGCTTCTTTGCATCTCTGCACTGACTTTTTCTTCATGTTCCCTTGTTTACTTCATTGGCCTGTGTGTGATGTGTTTCCTGCAACTTCATGTCACATCATGTCACATCCTGAGCAGTGTTCCAGTATGTTATTCTATTCATCTATTGTTGTAAGGAAGCCAAACTTGATTGCTGAGCTGTGTCTCCATCATCACCTTTGAACTCTTCCCTTCTACGGCTTGCTTGTAGGCTTGTGGAAGGTCCTTGTTCCATCAGGAAGAAATTTGCAGATGCCTCCAGAAATGGTGAGTGATGTGGATAGTAGGATATAAAAAGCCTGAATGGATAAGATACCTTCTGAACTCATCTTAAATCTGAGAGTAGCTTTTCCATTTCAATATCAGTGCTGCCAAGAACAGTTCTGCTATTTTTATTTAGGTATATTTTGGCTTCTTGAAGTTTAATGAATTGACCACCTGGTAGACTGCTGTAATTGATTAAACAAATTTTCATCTAATGGCAAATGTAAAATAGTATGCTTCCTCTCCTTTTTTGGTCCACCTTGGCTTTAAGGTGTTTTTTTATGTTCAGTCATTCCAAGCACCATGTAGAGGGTTTTCTCGATATTATTAGTCACTGTAGGCTATTGTGCTCCATCTGGTTCCTGGGGTGGTTTCTCTAGCTTTGTTACATTATGTTCCTTCATTTCCTGTTTTCTCTTCTGTCCCTTTTACTGGTTTGCCAATGAGGGATTTCCTTCCCATAATTTTAGCTGCTCATCCTACCTAGTCCAAAACATGACTTCACAACAGTCATTTCCTTTTTTTCCAATTTTTTACAGGATATAGAACTGGGAAAATACAGACTGGTCTTATGTCAATAGCTTGATTCTTAGTTTGAGAAATTACAGTTAAGCAACTGCAGATATACAGCAGCAGATACACAGCAGCAGTTCTTCAAGCACAAGTCAATGTAGTGAGAAATAATATTTGAGGTTACTCAGTAACAAAATTGCACTTGTACAGTAATTTTTTTCATAAGTATTCCATTCATCTGAAAAGGCCATCACAGGTTTCAAACACAGATATTGATGTACAGCGGTGCAAGGTTCACACTGGGATGCACCAAGATCCATTCTTTGAGACAAGAGACCTCTGCTGGAGAATGTGCCTCTGGTACACAAGTTAGAATTAGTGTGAGCGAATGGCAAAAGTTCTAATAGTACTTGGACTCACAGAGGGGTTTCCAGTGGGAGCAGGTGTGCATAAGGGTTCATCTCTGAGCCCACTGCTGTTCAACAGGTTGGAAAGAATAGATCAACAAAGCTGTTGCATGCTGATGATGTAGCACTCTAAGCAGACTCTGAACAGGAATTTCAGAGAATGATAGGAGACTGGAATACAAAAAACTAAAGGCACATGGGATGAAACTGAGTACAAACGAAACAGTGGTAAGAAGAAGCCAAAAACTGAGAGAGGGGAAACAGTGGAAAAGTTTCATAGTTTCAAGTATCAGGGAAGTGTGTAATTGAAGAGAAATGAAGTCTGAATGAGGAGGTCAAAGATAGAATCAAAGGCATCGTGTGACAGAATAAATCCAAAGAAATGGGAAAATAAGGTGAACAAAACAATGGTGTTACCAGTGCTTCCGTAGGGCACAGAAACCTGGGCAGTGAAGGCAGAGCAGGTAATGAAGCTTGAAATAATGGAGATGAAGTGCCTGAGCCAGGTAGTGGGATGAACACGGAGATGAATGAAGAAATAAGGACATCAGAGCAAAAACTAAAGTAGCCCCAGTTACAGAGAAGGTCAAGGAGCTGGACGAACTGCATGAACCAAGATGTGAGGCAGACAGGCTTGACTGCCTAAAAAGGTAGGACAGTGGTTCTGAATACAGACAGGTGCTGACCGTTGATGCAATACCTTGACATGTAAAAAAGGGGGAAGGCAGCTGCTGATGATGGTGATATAGCTACAAGTATTCATAATGACAAGACATTTAAGACATATTATAACTATATTCAGTAACAATTTATTACCTGTAATAAGAAAAAGTAATAGGTTATCCAGATAATTAGAGGTCTGGGGAGCTTGCTTTGCTGTTACAATGCTCTACTTAAATAACTAGAGTAATTCTAAGTACATTATATAATTGTACTGCCTTCTTTAGGAAAGGTAAAAGTAAGGTCGTAACATCTGGGTAGCACCCAAAGCAGCAGTAGTAACCCTTGGGAGTTGGACAGTTACAGGCTCTCTTGTAGCATAGCTGTGACAAAACCTGTCATACCCCAAGAGTGAGCGCTAATGTGAATGAAAATTTCAGACATCCCAGACTCAAAATATCATGTACAAAGATGTTAATGTAAAACTGTGTTTCAGATTCTAAAATACATACGTCTTTAGTGTAACTTACAGACAGTTGTCTGAGTTGGGGATATTAATATTGTGTGGAAATGTTCCTGCTCTTGCAGAATGAGATCTAGCAGGTCATCTAGTGTTTTATCACACTTATAACAAAAAACAAAACAGGTAAGTCAGTTTGGTAGTGTTTACTTAGCAAAAAGCAAGCTCTTTTTTTCCTTTTATGAAGAAAAAGTCGATTAGATATTTATAAAAGAATTAGAACTTTTGGTACAGTATCAGATACAAGGTAAGTAGTAATTATTCTCTAGCACTCAGGTACTCAGGCTAAAACACTGGCAAATGCACTAACTGGTTCAAAAAAACACAAAGCACCACACTTGGTATAAAACGATTAGTTTCAGTGAGACCCCCTCCTTATGAAATACTATACATGGAGATATACACTTCAGAGATTCTTCGTCATGAAGCAACTTGTCATCAAACAAACATTTTTGAGGGGTGTGGCCAAGATGGCTAAATGAGAGCAGCAAATGGTGAAAGTTCTGCGACTGAAAACTTTTCTCTGACAGAAAACATAATCAAAAAATTTAAATTTGAAGATATCTCCTAACTAATTTTATTATTAATTGCCGGAGAAAAGATTTATAGCTTCAAATTCTTCAAAACCAATAGTTTTTCGGTCAGAATGTCAACTGTTTGGTTAAGAGAAAAAAGACTTCAGCATGAGTCACTCAAGAAATGGCACTCAGGATTCTTTGTTAAAAAAAGACACATTCAGTATTATCAGGTCTATAGTACCTGATTAAAAGACATTTTCATCGAATGCCTTTTCATCGACACATAAACAGTGAACTCACAAAAATCCGAACCACCACTTCAGCAAATTTTTTCCTAGGGGGAAAAAAAAAAAAAATTGCTTAGCCAAACAAACACCAAACTTTCAGACCCTATCCACAACCCCCAAACTAAATATACCACCTCCAAGATCACACTACAGTGGAGAGAAGAGCAAATTTCTGATGATGGCCAAGCATTTTATCCCCTGGGAAAAAATTCACTGAAGTGGCCATTCAGAGTTTTGGGCATTCACTGTTTATGTGTCGATGAAAAGGCGTTTGATGAAAATGCTTTTGACAGTAATATAGACCCATATTATCTAGTACACATGATATAGTATTTAAAATAGATAAACTGGATACAAAACTAGAATGTCTCAAAGAAGAAACCAGAAAGAGGATGGAACATTTTGAAGCTATTATGAAAAAACAAAGGGCACAAATCAGCAGTAGAAAGAGACTTTGAATGATCATGAAAGCACATTCACCCATCCCCATACAGGTAAAACGTATAATTTTGTAATGAATGCAAACTGTAGATCCATGAACGTGATATACCTAGCCACATGTCAGTTCTGCAGTAGTTATTACGTAGGCAATACCAACTGCATGCTAAAAACTAGGATTTTGAATCATTTATCAGCTATTTGGCTCAGAAATGAACATAATGCACTTTACAGACACATTCTAGTTGCTTCGGGACGTGCATTTAAATTTCAGGTTATTAGCCTCATACCTCAAGGAAACAGAGAGGGCGATACTGTTAACAGAACAGAATGTGAAGAGGCTAAATGGATTATAGAATTGACAGCACACAGATAGCCTGGTCTCAATTAAGTAATTCCTATTAAACCAGCCTTAAAGAAAAGGCGGGTTCAATACTGAACACTAATTGGTTAATTATAGTTTAAAATGCTTTTTGTTTGTATCTTCATTTGTCTGAAAAAGGGTAGTCACCTGAAAGCACTTAAAATACTTTGTTTGGATTTTATTTTGTTTTTCATCTGCCATCGTATTTATCTGAAGAATAAATTATTTCCATATTATTTGGTAACTGCTTTTTTCTCTTTGGTGAGCGGAACCCCGTACAAATCAGTAAAAGCCACTGCAAGTTCTACTTTGATCAACAGACTGTGAGCAGTTCCCTTAAACACATTCAAAGGTACAAAAAAAAATACATGAAGCAACTACCTGCATACAGGAACATGGAGAGCAGAACCCCGAACAAACCAGTAAAAGCTAATGCAAGTTCTACTTTTATCAACAGACTGTGAGCAGTCCCATTAAACACATTCAAAGGTCCAACAACAACAAAACAACCCTGAAGCAACTACCTGCATAAAAGAAGATGGACTGCAGAACCCGTACAAACCAGTAAATGCAACTGCAAGTTCTACTTTTATCAGACTGTCAGCAGTTCAAAGGTCCAACAAAAAAAAAAAAAACCTGAAGCAACTACCTGCATACAAGAACACGCAGAGCAGAATGCCGTACAAACCAGTAAAATCCACTACAAGTTCTACTTTTATTATTAGACTGTGAGAAGCTCCCTTAAAAACATTCAAAGGTCCAAAAAAAAAAAAAAAAAAAAAAACCTGAAGCAACTACCTGCATACAAGAACATGGAGAGCGGAACTCCGTACAAACCATTAAAAGCCACTGCAAGTTCTACTTTTATCAGCAGACTGTGAGCAGTTCCTTTAAACACATTCAAAGGTCCAACAAAAAAAAAACCTGAAGCAACTACCTGCATACAAGAACACACACAGCAGAACTCCATACAAACCAGTAAAAGTTTTTCAGTTAAAATGTAAACTGTTTGGTTAAGAGAAAAGAGACTTCAGCATGAGTCACTCAAGAAATGGCACTCAGGATTCTTTGTTAAAAAAGACACAGTCAGTATTATCGGGTCTATAGTACCTGATCAAAAGACATTTTCATCGAATGCCTTTTCAATCCACACAAACAGAGAACTCACAAAATTCCAAACAACCACTTCAGCAAATTTTTTCCTAAGGGGAAAAAAAAAATCGCTTGGCCAACCAAACACCAAACTTTCAGACCCTATAAATGTGGGGCTTCGCCCTCCACACCCCCCAACTAAATATACCAACTCCGAGATCACACTACAGTGGAGAGAAGGGCAAATTCCTGATGATGGCCAAGCATTTTATCCCCTGGGAAAAAATTCACTGAAGTGGCCATTCTGAGTTTTGAGAGTTCACTGTTTATGTGTAGATGAAAATGCTTTTTGACGGTAATATAGACCCATATTTTCTATTATACATGATATAGTATTTAAAATAGATAAACTGGATACAAAACTAGAATGTCTCAAAGAAGAAACCAGAAAGAGGATGGAACATTTTGAAGCTATTATGAAACAACAAAGGGCAGAAATCAGCAGTAGGAAGAGACTTTGAATGATCATGAAAGCAGAATAACTCAAGGCGAGTCTCAGACTGAATTTCTTTTAAAACAAAATAACTGGCTCATAGAAAAAGTTGATGATTTAGAAAATAGACAGATAAAATAACATTAGAATTTATGGTATACCTGAAATGTATGAGGGAGACAATATAATAAATGTCAAGTACCTTGCTACATAAAACATTAAATCTATCTGATACTTTACCTTTTGGAACTGAAAGAGCACACAGATTGCTAAGACACCTTCTACGAAGGAAAACTCACCACCACTCTCTATTATAGTTAAGTTCATATCTAGCTTAGAAAATGATCAAATATTAAAAGCAGCATGATCCAGCCCTCCTATTAAATAGATGAACATGTAGACAGATATGACAATTCCAGTAAAGTACTGAGTAAAAGAAAATCCTGTTTAACATTGATCAAGGAACTTAAAAAGAAAAATATTAAAGCCACTTTGGTGTTTCCTGTAAAGACCAAATTATTCCTCTCTGAAGAAATATTTAGCATACTGGAAGAGGCATCTACTTTTATTAACAGCAATGAAATCCTTAATACTGAAGGAATGGAGTGGAACACAACATCTCTGAAGAGAAAGAGTGAACTGAATTCTTGGAAAAGGGTCTATATTAGAAGATCGAACTTCCAAAAGTTTGACCATCATATGATCGACACCATATGATCGAACTTTTGAAAGTTCTAACATCTAATAAAAAAGTAAATTACAGAAATAACATACCTGAATGTTTTAAGCCCCCTGCATCCCCCTCACCACCCCCTCTTTAAAAAAGTGTGTACTGCACTTTAAGCCTCAAAAGATATGTAAGTATTTATTTAAATTTTAAACTAAAGTACCTTTTCATGATGAGAATATAAAGGGTTAGTTTTAATGTTTTCCTATATTTACAGTGAAAGACTTAATATACTTCATTTAAAGAAGTTAGGTACTCACCATTTCTGGTTCGATCCTTGGCTTGGGTACCTTCGGTGCGGAGTCTGCATGTCCTCCCTGGGGTCATGTGGGCTTCCTCCAGGTGCTCCAATTTCCTCACACATCCCAAAGACACGCTGTAGGTGGATTGGACACTCTAAATTGGCCCTAGGCGTAAGTACATGTGTGTGTGTGCCTTCCGTGGAAGGTTGGGCTGGCAACTCGACACCATAAAACTCCACTGCCAATCATGAGCAAACAGGTGATCCGCTGTGGCAACCCCTAACTGGGAAAAAGCCGAAAGAAGAAGAAGGTACTCACCATAATGTTCCATCTGTGTTGTCCATTTTTATTCCTCCTCAACAAATGGGTTTGGGTTCTCTGACTCTGTCACTTTTTACAGCTCACGGCTACTAGAACTCTTGAGGTCCTCCCTTACCCATAATGCTTTCGTTCCCTAACATATCTCAGATTGTGCTTGCTGGCCTTATAGCTTCACAGGGATATCAGAACACTAGCAAGAGAAACCAGTACCTGGAGCTCAAAAAAAGGAACATCGCTTCCCTTACAACCTTCTCATTCTTCAGAAGTCATATACTAAACGGTAGAGGGCAGGTAGGAGGGCGGGGTTGAGGAAGAATTAAAATGAACAACACAGATGGAACGTTGTGGTAAGACCATAACATCTTTATTTGATATTGTCAATTTTCATTAATTCCTCGACAAATAGGACATAGTCCCCAGCTACCCAAATCCCCAGGAGGACTCAAAGGAAGGATATAATCTACCTGCATACAAGAACACGGACAGCAGAACCCCGTACAAACCAGTAAAAGCCACTGCAAGTTCTACTTTGATCAACAGACTGTGAGCAGTTCCCTTAAACACATTCAAAGGTCCAACAACAACAAAAAAAAAAAACCCGAAGCAACTACCTGCATACAAGAACATGGAGAGCGGAACCCCGTACAAACCAGTAAAAGCAACTGCAAGTACTACTTTAATCAACAGACTGTGAGCAGTTCCCTTGTGTGAGCATTTCCCTTAAAAACATTCAAAGATCCAACAACATAAAAAAAAACATGAAGAAATTACCTGCATACAACAACATGGAGAGCGGATCCCATACAAACCAGTAAAAGCCACTGCAAGTTCTACTTTATTCAACAGACTGGGAGCAGTTCCCTTAAACACATTCAAAGGTCTAACAACAACAAAAAAAAAAATGGAAGCAACTACCTGCATACAAGAACACGGAGAGAGGAACCTAGTACAAACCAGTAAAAGTCACTGCAAGTTCTACTTTTATCCACGGACTGTGAGCAGTTCCCTTAAACACATTCAAAGGTCAAACAACAATAACAAAAAAAAAACCTAAAGCAACTACCTGCATACTAAAACACGGAGAGCGGAACCCCATACAAACCAGTAAAATCCACTACAAGTTCTACTTTTATCAACAGACTGTGAGCTATTCCCTTAAACACATTCAAAGGTACAACAACAAAAAAAAAACTGAAACAACTACTTGCATACAAGAACATGGAGAGCAGAACCCCATACAAACCAGTAAAAGCCACTGCAAGTTCTACTTTTATAAGATTATGAGCATTTCCCTTAAACAAATTCAAAGGTCTAACAACAAAAAAAAAAAACTGAAACAACTACCTGCAAACAAAAACATGGAGAGCGGAACCCCATACAAACCAGTAAAAGCCACTACAAGTTCTACTTTTATCAACAAACTATGAGCAGTTCCCTTAAATAAATTCAAAGGTCCAACAACAACAAAAAAAAAAAACCTGAAGCAACTACCTGCATACAAGAACACTGAAAATACAAACAGGAGATCCTCCACCAAGGTACACTGCTCACACAAAGCACAAATCCAAAGAGAAAAAAAACAGTTACCAAATAATATGGAAATAATTTATTCTTCAGATAAATACGATGGCAGATAAAAAACAAAATAAAATCCAAACACTGTATTGTAAGCACTTTGGGGTGACTACCCTTCTTCGGACAAATGAAGATATAAACAAAAAGAATTTTAAACTATAATTAACCAATTAGTGTTCAGTATTGAACCCGCCTTTTCTTTAAGGCTGGCTTAATAGGAATGACTTCATTGAGACCAGGCTGTCTGTGTGCTGTCAATTCTATAATCCATTTAGCCTCTTCACATTCTGTTCTGTTAACAGTATCGCCCCCTCTGTTTCCTTGAGGTATGAGGCTAATAACCTGAAATTTAAATGCATGTCCCAAAGCAACTAGAATGTGTCTGTAAAGTGCATTATGTTCATTTCTGAGCCTAATAGCTGATAAATGATTCAAATCCTAGTTTTTAGCATACAGTTGGTTTTGCCTATGTAATAACTACTGCAGAACTGACATGTGGCTATGCATATCACGTTCATAGATCTACAGTTTGCATTTATTACAAAATTATAAGTTCTACCTGTATAGGAATGGGTGAATGTAGTCGCAGAGCTGATATAACTGCATGCCTTGCAAGAACCATATGGCCTTGTCCCTTTTCTCATAGTCATCTGTCTAGGAACTCCACCACCCTCTCTGTTAAACAAATCCTTAAGGTTCTTGTTCCACCTGAACCCAAATGACGGTGTAGCCCCTGCAATAGTAGACAACTTCTCATCTGAAGTTAGTATTTTCCAATTATTTCTAATAATATCACAGACACCATGTATATTGCTACTATAGTTCTATTGCAAGTATGTGCACAGGGTTCTACCATTACTATGGTGACAGATGAACGTAATTGTAAGTTTGATGAAGTAGCAGCTATTTTTGTTAATAAAGTTCATAAATTAAAAAGGTTACAGTGGCAACGTAACCATCTGGAATCCTGTCTACAATTTGGGGTGGTTCCGCGAGGTATGCGAATTTTTTGCATGCCGTCGCAAGGAGAACACCACCCAGAACTTCTAGCGAGATGGCAGTGAATTAATATTGAGACAGACTTTGCTTACATGCGACTATTACTTGATTATTTCGGTCCAGAGGAGCAAACATTAATACAAGAAGTGGAAAGTTTACAGCAGCAATTGGAATGGCTACAGAGAGGAGCAGTACATGCAAAGAATGGATGACATGCATTGTAGTTTTTCAACAGTCGATCAAAAGCTACAACAACAAAAAGCCAAAAAATTGCAGAGAGACTACAACGACTTTGCTAACGGGCAGATTTTTGTTTGGCCCAGGAAACAAGTTTCATCGATTTGCAAGATGACACAAGGAGCAGCTGTAGAGACGAAGGGGAGAGGTTTACCACACAGGCAGCACAGACGGGGGAGTGCTTGCACGGCTTCACGACATAATCATGTCAACGAACGATAAGTCTCATCATTTTGAACACTACTCATAGTGAAACTGTGCAGCTAGGATCCACTGATACCATTGAACGGAGCTCAAATCAAAGACCGTCTTGTAGTCGTACTACAGAATCAGAGCTTTTGGGTAGTGCTTATCAAGGGGCAAGCAGTAATTCTATAATAGAACCCAATGTGATGCATGCGGCATTGAACATTGAACGTTGTTTGGAAACAGGAGCCAGACCTAAGGTTCATCAGGCAACCGAAGGAACTGGTCATTTTTTAGTCAATCTCCCAGCACCGGTCAAGAAGAAAGGAGACTGGGTGCATTTACAGTAAGATTCCAGGCTCAACAAGAAAAGGAGGACCTCACAGTGACTGATCATAGTATTGTTTTTAATTTATCTAAACATGTACTTTCTGGTGATGAATTGTTTATACTTAACAAGGGGTTACCGTTTGTACCTAGTGTTGAAAGTTGTTTTAGTGATGTAATTTGAGACCTTTTATTATTTGGCAGGTATTTGATGCTTAGGAATATGTTTGGTGATCAGGCTGTCTCTGTGGGCCAAACTTCACTAAGGCATCCTAGTATCTTTGTACCAATTTTTAATCACACTGTTAACACTTTTATAAAGGATTGTGAGCAGGATATTTTAAACTATCTAACTACTAGACACACAAGGAGCTTCTATAATCTGTCAGTAGTGCAGCGGCAGGCATTGAAAGATCTGCAGAGTAATGAAGACATTATCATCAAGGGTGCAGTTAAGGGAGGAGCAGTGGTAGTCTTGGATAGAGAATACTATTCATATAAGTTGTCAGAATTGTTGTCTGACACATTGACTTATACCCACATTTCTCCCATCACCCTAAAAGGTATTATTTCTGAAGTTAGAACTGTCCTGAAGAGATGGTTAGCAGAAGGAAAGATAGATAGAGAGCTATTTGATTTTCTATGGATAGAACATCCGGTGACACTAGTTTTTAAAGCTCTCCCGAAGATGTACAAGGACCCTATTGACTCCCCCCTGGGACACATCGTCTCAGGAAGGGGGTGGATCACTGAAAATATGTCCATATGGTTAGAATGTCTGTTGAGACCATGTACATGTAAACACGCTCTTAGAATTCAACAGCATGCACCCTAGACATGTGTTTAAAAATATTATAAAAAGCCAATTCATCAGGATCCAAAAAATATGTAGAGATCCTGAAGATTTTTCTATACAGATTCATAACTTAGAACAGATGTTCATAGATAGGGGATATGATTTAAATCTGATTAATTCGGTTAAACAGTCCCTTAAGTTAACGGAAGTACCATATAAGAGTAGCAAGAGGCAGAATGCCACATGGAGCAATCATGCACCTAGCAAATATGCTATAAATTTCCAGGCTAGGTATACTAGTGACAATAAGCATATCACAAGTATTATCAAAAAGAATTGGCACATATTGCACACAGACACAGACATCAGAAAATTAGCAGGTGAGAAACCAGTGTTTGTCTATAATAATAGTAAAAACTTGAAAAGACTATTATGTATAGAGAAGTTCAATGATGAAGGAACATCAGCTATTTTGAGAACTTCATTGAACAAAGTAGGGACATACCCATGCAATGCTTGTAATATGTGTGCTCATATTTCGAAAGAACAAGTTTTTAAGCATCCCTCAATAGATTTTGTTTTTACACCTAATTTTAAAGGTAACTGTACTAATTCGCACCTGATATATCTTGCAGATTGTCGTGACTGTAATGCATTCTATATAGGTATGACAACAAGATCATTAAAAGAAAGGATTTACAACCATCTACATGATATAAAAAAGAATGACTTAAAGAATGCATTATTTAAACACATAAATAACAATGTTGGACATACTTTTAGGTTCAGGATAGTACAAATTACTAAACCTAACAAACGGAGAAGTGACACTTTTAATGAGCTAGAAAACACTGAACTAGCTTGGATATTGCGGTTCAAAGCACACCATCCACCTGGCCTCAACCAGTACATTAGTGTTAGATCTTCACTTAAAATGCGGAGTTTGAAATAGTGCTTTAGTCCTCAGTTTATGCTGAGTTTTACTACATAACCTTTGACCTCCTTTTATATATCACATTCATACTAATGAATTGAGTTATTACTTTCACATCTGCAAATAATATTTTATATAATGTATTTCTACTTATATGTGTTCCTTCATACCGTTTTAAATGGTTTTATTATTCATATACATTTCATTTATTTACACTTTAGGCTTAATACGTATGATTCTATTCGTTTTTATTATGATGTTTTAGCATTATATGAAATGAAATATTTATATATTTCTTACATCATATGATCTTGATTTTTAATCCCAATCCTATGAAACATACAATATATATTATAAGGCATGTTTTTAGTATATAAATGTATACGTGTTTTTATACACACTTCATAAATATATGCAGCTTCTATACATATATTCTCATTTATATTTTTTACATATATTCCCTACATATATATCTTTGATTTCATATTCATGTATTTTTGAGTATTCTTAGTTTTTTGTTCTATAAATATTTATTTTATTAACAGTAGATTGCATACATTTTAGCATGTTATCCATGACATATATATTCTTTTACTGTCTGTTTTTTATTGCTAATTAATTATAAAATTCTGCTGAATATCTAGTATATTTCATTGTTACTTGAATTGCATGAAAGCTTCCATACATCAATATATATATATATATACTTTATACATTTTTCAGTCTGTTAAATATACCTTTCATTTTCATTTTTATGCAGGGTTTTATATATTTGATTAATAGGGTTGTTATTGTGTCCTTATTTATTTAACAGCTTGGATTAAGTATCTTTTAACGATATCTGAGTTTACTATGACACAATGTAATACAACTAGTTTTGATCTTTTAAATTGCTTAATTGATGCTTAATAGGATAATTTTGTTTTAATTGAGTACTTTCATTGTATATAAGTGCAGTGTTTCTCATGTAGAAAGTAGATCTGAAGAAGCGTACTGTTCTGTACGTGAAAGCGCTCATCTTGTTTGGCCTAAATAAAGAAGAAAACATTTTTTTGTAGCATCGTGGTGGTCATTACTCTGGTGTTTGCCTATCACCCTAAAAGGTATTATTTCTGAAGTTAGAACTGTCCTGAAGAGATGGTTAGCAGAAGGAAAGATGGATAGAGAGCTATTTGATTTTCTATGGATAGAACATCCGGTGACACTGGTTTTTAAAGCTCTCCCGAAGATGTACAAGGGCCCTATTGACTCCCCCCTGGGACACATCGTCTCAGGAAGGGGGTGGATCACTGAAAATATGTTCATATGGTTAGAATGTCTGTTGAGACCATGTACAACAGAGTTTACAGAGATACTGAGAGATTCAGGACATTTTTAACTACATTAAAGGAGACTGTAGAAGCGAAGGAGGCCAGGCAGTATATAATGGTAACACTTGATATACAGAGTCTTTTCACTGTGATCAATAACAACTATGGCATAGATGCCATAGCACAGTTGCTCAAGGAATCATGTATTATAGGGGAGAATAAGCTTAAATTGATGACAGAGATGCTGAGGATGGTCCTGGAATATAATTTTTTTATGTGAAGGATGTTATTATAGGCAGACACAGGGGGTAGCCATGGACACCCCCTGTGCGAACACCTATGCCAACTTAGTCCTAGTATTCTGGGAAAAGCATTATGTACTAGGGGAACAGAATATGTGGAAGGATAAGATACATCTTTACATGCGATTCGTGGATGATATTTTTATGTTGTGGGGGGATGAGACGGAGCTGATTGACTTTGTCAACTCCATGGGCACATCTACCACGTTCTTGAAATTTTCTATGAAGCACTCAACTACAGAGATTGATACAAGATGCAAGAGGCTTTAATACAACACTTTTCAGAAAGCAATGTTGGAAAAATAGCTTGCTGGCACGAGACAGCAGGCATCCTCAATTCACCTTCAATAATATTATTAAGGGTCATTTGGATAGGATTTCCATGTTATGTACTGAAGAGCAAGATTTTGAGACAAAAATACATGAGTTACAAGATCATTTTGTGGATAGGGGTTATAATGAACTGCAAGTGGGGCAGACTCTAGCCAGACAGAAAGTGCATAGGCCAAGTAAAATGCGACCATGGTTTAGTTCAGGTGGAGCCAATAGGAGTTTTTCCACCGTTGGTAATTCATCAAATAGATGTCCCAGGTTCATGCTCACCTATAATAGTAATATACATGACGTCTGTGATATTCTTAGAAATAATTGGAAAATACTTACTGCAGATGAGAAGTTGTCTACTATTACAGGGGCTACACCATCATTTGGGTTCAGGCGGAACAAGAACCTTAAGGATTTGTTTAATAGAGAGGGTGGTAGAGTTCCTAGACAGGATGACTATGAGCAAAGGGACAAGGCCATGTGGTTATTGCAAGGTATGCAGTTACATCAGCTCTGCGACTACATTTACCCATCCCCATACAGGTAGAACTTATAATTTTGTAATGAATGCAAACTGTAGATCCATGAACGTGATATACCTAGCCACATGTCAGTTCTGCAGTATTTATTACATACACAAAACCAACTGCATGCTAAAAACTAGGATTTTGAATCATTTATCAGCTATTAGACTCAGAAATAAACATAATGCACTTTACAGACACATTCTAGTTGCTTTGGGACGTGCATTTAAATTTCAGGTTATTAGCCTCATACCTCAAGGAAACAGAGGGGGCGATACTGTTAACAGAACAGAATGTGAAGAGGCTAAATGGATTATAGAGTTGACAGCACACAGACAGCCTGGTCTCAATGAAGTAATTCCTATTAAGCCAGCCTTAAAGAAAAGGCGGGTTCAATACGGAACACTAACTGGTTAATTATAGTTTAAAATGCTTTTTGTTTGTATCTTCATTTGTCAGAAGAAGGGTAGTCACCCGAAAATGCTTACAAATACATTGTTTGGATTTTATTTTGTTTTTTTATCTGCCATCATATTTATCTGAAGAATAAATTATTTCCATATTATTTGGTAACTGCTTTTTTCTCTTTGGATTTATGCATACAAGAACATGGTGAGCGGAACCCCGTACAAACCAATAAAAGCCACTGCAAGTTCTACTTTGATCAACAGACTGTCAGCAGTTCACTTAAACACATTCAAAGGTACAAAAAAAAAAAATACATGAAGCAACTACCTGCATACAGGAACACGGAGAGCAGAACCCCGAACAAACCAGTAAAAGCTAATGCAAGTTCTACTTTTATCAACAGACTGTGACCAGTCCCATTAAACACATTCAAAGGTCCAACAACAATAAAAAAACCCTAAAGTAACTACCTGCATAAAAGAAAACGGATTGCAGAACCCGTACAAACCAGTAAAAGCAACTGCAATTTCTACTTTTATCAACAGACTGTAAGCAGTTCCCTTAAACGCATTCAAACGTCCAACAACAAAAAAAAAACCTGAATCAACTACCTGCATACAAGAAAGCGCAGAGGAGAATCCCTTACAAACCAGTAAAAGCCACTACAAGTTCTACTTTTATCAACAGACCGTGAGCAGTTCCCTAAAAAACATTCAAAGGTCCAACAAAAAAAAGAAAGCCTGAATCAACTACCTGCATATAAGAACACGGAGAGCAGAACCCTGTAAAAATCAGTAAAAGCCACTGCAAGTTCTACTTTTATCAGACTGTGAGCAGTTCCCTTAAACACATTCAAAGGTCCTGCAACAAAAAAAAAAAAAAACTGAAGCAACTACCTGCATACAAGAACATGGAGAGCGGAACTCCATACAAACCAGTAAAAGCCACTGCAAGTTCTACTTTTATCAACAGACTGTGAGCAGTTCCATTAAACAGATTCAAAGGTACAAAAAAAAAAAAAAACCTAAAGCAACTACCTGCATGCAAGAACACGGAGAGCAGAACCCCATACAAACCAGTAAAAGCTACTAAAGGTTCTACTTTTATGACCAGACTGTGAGCAGTTCCCTTAAACACATTCAAAGGTCCAACAACAACAAAAAAACCCTGAAGCAACTACCTGCATAAAAGAAGACGGATTGCAGAACCCGTACAAACCAGTAAAAGCAACTGCAATTTCTACTTTTATCAACAGACTGGCAGCAGTTCCCTTAAACATGTTCAAAGGTCCAACAAAAAAAAAAACCTGAAGCAACTACCTGCATACAAGAACACGCAGAGTGGAATGCCGTACAAACCAGTAAAAGCCACTACAAGTTCTACTTTTATAATTAGACTGTGAGCAGTTCCCTTAACATTCAAAGGTCCAAAAAAAAAAAAAACTGAAGCAACTACCTGCATACAAGAACATGGAGAGCAGAACCCCGTACAAACCAGTAAAAGCCATGGCATGTTCTACTTTTATCAACAGACTGTGAGCAGTTCCCTTAAACACATTCAAAGGTCTAAAAAAAAAAAAAAAACCTGCTTTGGAATAAAATTCCAAACTACATTAGGCAGAGACCCTCACGAACACTCTTCAAGAGAAACCTTGATGAGTGGAAGGGTAACAGAAAATACACCGTTGGGATCACTTCATTGGCTCTGCTTGACAGAGGATCAGTTAATAAATCAATGGGGCTACGAAAGCAGACACAGTCTGGCTAGGCTGATAAATGCCCTCAGGCAGATAGCCTAGTACCTACCTATGAACTACCTGCATACAAGAACATGGAGAACGGAACCCTGTACAAACCAGAAAAAGCCATTGCAATTTCTACTTTTATCAACAGACTGTGAGAAGTTCCCTTAAACAAATTCAAAGGTCCAACAACAACAACAAAAAAAGTGAAGCAACTACCAGCATACAAGAACACGGAGAGTGGAATCTCATAGAAACTAGTAAAAGCCACTAGAAGTTCTACTTTTATCAACAGATTGTGTGAAGTTTCCTTAAACACATTCAAAGGTACAAAAAAAATAAATAAATAACATGAAGCAACTACCTGCATACATGAACACGGATAGCGGAACCCCATACAAACCAGTAAAGGCCACTGCAAGTTCTACTTTTATCCACAGACTGTGAGCAGTTCCCTTAAATTCAAAGTCCAACAAAAAAAACTGAAGGAACTACCTGCATACAAGAACATGGAGAAAGGAACCCGTAAAAAACACTAAAACTTTTATCAACAGACTGTGAGCAGTTCCCTTAAACACATTCAAACGTCCAACAAAAAAAAAAACATGAAGCAACTACCTGCATACTAAAACACGGACAGCAAAACCTCATACAAACCAGTAAAAGTCACAAGAAGTTCTACTTTATCAACAGATTGTGAGCAGTTCCGTTAAACACATTTAAAGGTCCCACAACAAAAAAAAAACCTTAAGCAACTACTTGCACACAAGAACACGGAGAGCGGAACCCCGTAGAAACCAGTAAAAGCCACTGCAAGTTCAACTTTTGTCAACAGATTGTGAGCAGTTCCCTTAAACACATTCAAAGGTACAAAAAAAATACTTGAAGCATCTACCTGCATACAAGAACATGGAGAGAAGAACCCCTTACAAACCAGTAAAAGCTACTGCAAGTTCTACTTTTATCAACAGACTTTCAGCAGTTCCCTTAAACACATTCAAAGGTGCCACAACAAAAAAAAAAAACCTGAGACAACTACCTGCATACAAGAAAACAGAGAGCGGAACCCCATACAAATCAATAAAAACCACTGCAAGTTCTACTTTTATCAACAGACTGTGAGCAGTTTCCTTAAACACATTCAAAGGTACAACAACAACAAAAAAACCTGAAGCAACAACCTATGTAAAAAAACACGGAGAGCGGAACCCCATACAAACCAGTAAAAGACACTTCAAGTTCTACTTTTATCAACAAACTGTGACCAGTTCCCTTAAACACATTTAAAGGTCTAACAACAATAAAAAAAAACCTGAAGCAACAACCTGCATACAGGAACACGGTGAGCAGAACCACGTATAAACCAGTAAAAAACACTGCAAGTTCTACTTTTATCAACAGACTTTGAACAGTTCCCTTAAACACATTCAAAGGTCCAACAAAAAAAAATTGAAGCAATAACCAGCTTACAAGAACACGGAGAGTGGAACACCATACAAACCAGTAAAAGCCACTGCAAGTTCTACTTTTATCAATAGTCTGTGAGCAGTTCCCTTAAACACATTCAGAGGTCCAAAACAAAAAAAAAAAACCTGAAGCAACTACCTGCATTCAAGAACACGGAGAGCAGAACCCCATACAAACCACTAAAAGCCACTGCAAGTTCTACTTTTATCAACAGGGTGTGAGCAGTTCCCTTAAATACATTCAAAGGTCCAACAACAACAACAAAAAAAAAAAATTGAAGGAACTACCAGCGTAAAAGAACATGGAGAGCGGTGTCCCGTAGAAACTAGTAAAAGCCACTGCAAGTTCTTTTATCAACAGAATGTGAGAAGTTCCATTAAAAACATTCAATGGTCCAACAAAAAAAAAACATGAAGCAACTAACTGCATACAAGAACACGGAGAGCGGAACCCCGTACAAACCAGTAAAAGCCACTGCAAGTTCTACTTTTATTCACAGACTGTGAGCAGTTCCCCTAAACAAATTCAAAGTCCAAAAATAAAAAAAAACCTGAAGGAACTACCTACATACAAGAACATGGAGAAAGTAACCCGTACAAACCAGTAAAAGCCACTGCAAGTTCTACTTTTATCTACAGACTGTGAGCAGTTCCCATAAACACATTCAAACGTCCAACAACAACAACAAAAAAAAAACCCCGAAGGAACTATCTGCACACAAGAACATGGAGAGCAGAAACCCGTACAAACCAGTAAAAACCACTGCAAGTTCTACTTTTATCATCCAACTGTGAGCAGTTCCCATAAAGCTTTGAAAAAAAAAAAAAGGATAGGTTGAGCAAAAGGTCACTGGAGAGACAAGAGTTATGGGCGAAAAAAATGCAAAGAGTAATACTATGCTAAGAACTCTGTGCAAGTTCATACGGTTTTTAAACAACATAGTTCAGTTCATTGAATTTCATGTAATAGTTCTTGCTGAGTCTAGATGTTGCCTTCAGTTTGGAAGAAAGCAGGATTGTGATTTTTATTTTAAATACCTATGGCTTCGAGGGGTTTACCTCATAACTCTATGAAAACATTCTGATTAATGGAGGACATTGTACATGTATCACTAACTAGGAATCTCAGGATCAAAGTAAGAATCCCAGAATACCTTGAGGTTCCACTGCAGAACCTTATGAACTCTATTTTCTTAGACTCTACAATGCACCAATAAAAACTGCAGTCAGCAGTTTAAACCATTGTGCTACCAAACAACTTTTTTCCACACATTACTAATAAGGTAGTTTACCTTTTTTTTAAATGATTAAACTTTTTTGAATATTGCTCAATACAAAAAAAAAAAAAAACACATTCAAAGGTCCAGCGACAACAACAAAAAAAAAACTGAAGCAACTACCTGCATACTAAAGCACGGAGAGCGGAACCACATACAAACCAGTAAAAGTCTCTACAAGTTCTGCTTTTATCAATAGACTGTGAGCAGTTCCCTTAAACACATTCAAAGGTCCAACATCAACAAAAAAAAAAAAAAGCCTGAAGCAACTAATTGCATACAACACAGAGAGCGGAACCCCGTACAAACCAGTAAAAGTCACTGCAAGTTCTACTTTTATCCACAGACTGTGAGCAGTTCCCTTAAACAAATTCAAAAGTCCAAAGACAACAACAACCTGAAGCAACTACCTGCATACTAAAAACACGAAAAGCGGAACCCTGTACAAACCAGAAAAAGCCACAGCAAGTTCAACTTTTATCAACAGACTGTGAGCAGTTCCCTTAAACAAATTCAAAGGCCAACAAAAAAAAAACCTGAAGAAATTGTTTTTTTGTTATCCTTGCACCTCTTATACACTCTGGTAGCCGGATAAGAATCCAACAACATATTGTAATTAAATCTTCTTCCAAAATAATGGAAGGCAAAATCATACCTACGCCTAATAGTGCATTGGTTAAATCTAGCACAAAACCTACAATTAGCTACGTCGTGGTCAGGGCCTAGGCAAGGTATACAGTAAGAGTGAAAATCCTTATGAGGTATTTGCTTCCCACAAGAAATACAGTTATTAACTTTTTCTGACATCGGACTGGAGCAAGAAAAAGCTTCCCTAACAGGGTACTTAGCTTAAAATAAGAAGTCTTCGATACAAAAGTCACCAAACGTAAACAGGAGTCGGCCGACCGGCACTTGTGAACTGCTTTGCTACGGGCACCGCACAGCAAGAAAGACTGGGGCAAATGGCGTCGGCTGAGGCCTTTATACCCCTGGCGCACTGACGTCAGGGAAGGAGCGACTTCAGCCGACGTCAGACCCAGACTTTGGGACTCTGGCCGATCGAGGGCTGCTGCCAGCAGGAAGAACCCTACAGTAATGACTGCAACAGTGAACCACGATGAACATCATGGTGAGCAGAACCCCGTACAAACCATTAAAAGCCACTGCAAGTTCTACTTTGATCAACAGACTGCGAGCAGTTCCCTTAAACACATTCAAAGGTGCAAAACAAATAACCTGAAGCAACTACCTGCATACAAGAACACAGAGAGCGGAACCCCATACAAACCAGTAAAAGCCACTCCAAGTTCTACTTTTATCAACAGACTGTGAGCAGTTCCCTTAAACAGACTCAAAGGTGCAGAAAAAAAAAACCTGAAGCAATTACCTGCATACAAGAACATAGACAGCAGAACCCCGTACAAACCAGTAAAAGCCACTGCAAGTTCTACTTTTATCAACAGGGTGTGAGCAGTTCCCTTAAATACATTCAAAGGTCCAACAACTACAAAAAAAAAACCCTGAATGAACTACCTACATACAATAACACAGAGAGCAGAACCCCATACAAAACCAGTAAAAGACACTTCAAGTTCTACTTTGATCAACAGACTGTGAGCAGTTCCCTTAAACAGATTCAAAGGTCCAGAAAAAAAAAACCTGAAGCAACTACCTGCATACAAGAATACGGAGACCAGAAACCCATACAAACCAGTAAAAGCCACTGCAAGTTCTACTTTGATCAACAGACTGTGACCAGTTCCTTAAACAGATTCAAAGGTACAGAAAAACTACCCACATACAAGAACACGAAGAGGAGAACCTCGTACAAACCAGTAAAAGCCACTGCAAGTTCGACTTTTATCAACAGACTGTGACCAGTTCCATTAAACACATTCAAAGGTCCAACAAAAAAAAACCAAAAACCTGAAGCAGCTACCTGCTTACAAGAACACGGAGAACGGAACCCGTACAAACCAATAAAAGCCACTGCAAGTTCTACTTTTATCAACAGACTGAGCAGTTCCCTTAAACAGATTCAAAGGTACAGGAAAAAAAAAAAACCTAAAATAACAACCCACATACAAGAACACGAAGAGAAAAACCCTGTACAAACCAGTAGAAGCCACTGCAAGTTCTAGTTTTATCAACAGACTGTGACCAGTTCCCTTAAACACATTCAAAGGCCCAACAAAAAAATACAAAAATCTGAAGCAACTCCCTGCTTACAAGAACACGGAGAACGGAACCCATACAAACCAATAAAAGCCACTGCAAGTTCTACTTTTATCAACAGACTGTGAGCAGCTCCCATAAACACATTCAAAGGTCCAACAACAAAAAAAAAAACCCCGAAGGAACTACCTGCACACAAGAACATGGAGAGCAGAACCCTGTACAAACCAGTAAAAGCCACTGCAAGTTCTACTTTGATCAACAGACTGTGAACAGTTCCCTTAAACACATTCTAAGGTCCAACAAAAAAAAAATTGAAGCAACTACCTGCTTACAAGAATACAGAGAACGGAACCCGTACAATCCAATAAAAGCCACTGCAAGTTCTACTTTTATCAACAGACTGTGAGCAGTTTCCATAAACACATTCAAAGGTACAACAACAACAAAAAAAAAACCTGAAGCAACTACCTGTTTACAAGAACACGGAGAATGTAACCCGTACAAACCAATAAAAGCCACTGCAAGTTTTACTTTTATCAACAGACTGTGAGCAGTTCCCTTAAACAGATTCAAAGGTACAGAAAAAAAAAAAACTGAAACTACCCGCATACAAGAACATGAAGAGGAGAACCCCGTACAAACCAGTAAAAGCCACTGCAAGTTTTACTTTTATCAGCAGACTGTGACCAGGTCCCTTAAACACATTCAAAGGTCCAACAAAAAAAAACAAAAACCTGAAGCAACTACCTGCTTACAAGAACACGGAGAACAAAACCCGTACAAACCAATAAAAGCCACTGCAAGTTCTACTTTTATCCACAGACTGTGAGCAGTTCCCTTAAACACATTCAAAAGTACAACAACAAAAAAAAAAACCTGAAGCAACAACCTTGCATACAAAAACACGGAGAGCGGAACCCCATACAAACCAGTAAAAGACACTTCAAGTTCTACTTTTATCAACAAACTGTGACGTGTTCCCTTAAACACATTCAAAGGTCCAACAACAGCAAAAAGAAAACCTGAAGCAACAACCTGCATACAAGAACATGGTGAGCAGAACCCCATACAAACCATTAAAAGCCACTGCAAGTTCAACTTTGATCAACAGGCTGTGAGCAGTTCCCTTAAACACATTCAATGGTGCAAAAAAAAAAAAAAACCTGAAGCAACTACCTGCATACAAGAACATGGAGAGCAGAACCCTGTACAAACCAGTAAAAGCCACTGCAAGTTCTACTTTTATCAACAGGGTGTGAGCAGTTCCCTTAAATACATTCAAAGGACCAACAACAAGAACAAAATAATTGAAGGAACTAGCAGCATAAAAGAACATGGAGAGCAGAATCCTGTAGAAACTAGTAAAAGCTACTGCAAGTTCTTCTTTTATCAACAGACTGTGAGCACTTCCCTTTAAAACATTCAAAGGTCCAACAAAAAAAAAACTGCAGGAACTACCTGCATACAAGAACATGGAGAAAGTAACCCATACAAACCAGTAAAAGCTACTGCAAGTTCTACTTTTATCAACAGACTGTAAGCAGTTCCCTTAAACACATTCAAAGGTCCCACAACAAAAAAAACAAACTGAAGCAACTACCTATATACTCGAACACGGAGAGCAGAACCCCATACAAACAAGTAAAAGCCACTGAAAGTTCTACTTTTATCAACAGACTGTGAGCAGTTCCCTTAAACACATTCAAAGGTCCAACAACAAAAAAAAAAACCCCGAAGGAACTACCTGCACACAAGAACATGGCGAGCAGAACCGTGTACAAACCAGTAAAAGCCACTGCAAGTTCTACTTTGATCAACAGACTGTGAGCAGTTCCCTTAAACGCATTTAAAGGTCCAACAAAAAAAAACCCCTGAAGCAACTACTTGCTTACAAGAACACGGAGAACGGAACCCGTACAAACCAATAAAAGCCACTGCAAGTTCTACTTTTATCAACAGACTATGAGCAGTTCCCATAAACACATTCAAATGTACAACAACAACAAAAAAAAAACCTGAAGCAACAACCTGCATACAAAAACACAGAGAGCGGAACCCCATACAAACCAGTAAAAGACACTGCAAGTTCTGCTTTGATCAACAGACTGTGAGCAGTTCCCTTAAACACATTTAAAGGTACAACAAATAAAAAAAAAACCTGAAGCAACTACCTGCAAAAAGAACACAGAGGGCAGAACACCATACAATCCAGTAAAAGACACTGAAGCTCCATTTTTATCCACAGACTGAGAGCAGTTCCCTTAAAGAAATTCAAAGTCCAACAAAAAAAAAAAAATAACCTGAAGTAACTACCTGCATACCAGAACACGGAGAGCGGAACCCCCATACAAACCAGTAAAAGCCACTGCAAGTTCTACTTTTATCAACAGACTGTGAGCAGTTCCCTTAAACACATTCAAAGGTCCAACCAAAAAAAAACTGAAACAACTACCTGCATACAAGAGCACGGACAAAGGAACCCATACAAACCAGTAAAAGCCACTGCAAGTTCTACTTTTATCCACAGACTGTGAGCAGTTCCCTTAAACAAATTCAAAGTCCAACAAAAAAAACCTGAAGGAACAACCTGCATACAAGGACATGGAGAAAGGAACCCATGCAAACCAGTAAAAGCAAGTTTTACTTTTATCAAAAAACTGTGAGCACTTCCCTTAAACGCATTAAAAGGTCCAACATAACAAAAAAAACCCTGAAAGAACTACCTGCACACAGGAAAACTGAAAGCAGAACCCTGTACAAACCACTAAAAGCCACTGCAAGTTCAACTTTTACCATCCAACTGTGAGTAGTTCCCATAAACACATTCTAAGGTCCAACAACAACAACAAAAAAACTGAAACAACTAATTCGATACAAGAACACGGAGAGCGGAACCCCGTACAAACCAGTAAAAGCCACTGCATGTTCTAGTTTTATCCACAAACTGTAAGCTGTCCCCTTAAACAAATTCAAAGGTCCAACGACAACAATAAAAAAAAAAAAAACTGAAGCAACAACCGGCATACTAAAACACGGAGAGTGGAACCCCGTACAAACCAGTAAAAGCCACTGCAAGTTCTACTTTTATCAACAGACTGTGAGCAGTTCCCTTAAATGCATTAAAAGGTCCAACAACAACAAAAAAACACCCTGACGGAACTACCTGCGTACAAGAAAATGGAGAGCAGAACCTTGTACAAACCAGTAAAAGCCACTGCAAGTTCTACTTTTATCATCCGACTATAAGCAGTTCCCTTAAACACATTCAAAGGTCCAACAACAACAAAAATAAAAACCTGAAGCAACTAATTCGATACAAGAACACAGAGATCGGAACCCCATACAAACCAGTAAAAGCCACTGCATGTTCCAGTTTTATCCACAAACTGTGGGCACTCCCCTTAAACAAATTCAAAGGTCCAATGACAACAAAAAAAAAACCTGAAGTAACTACCTGCATACTAAAACACGTAGAGCGGAACCCCATACAAACCAGTAAACGCTACTTCAAGTTCTACTTTTATCAACAGAGTGTGAGCAGTTCACTTAAACAGATTCAAATGTCCAACAACAAAAAAAAACCTGAAGTAACTAACTCCATACAAGAACATGAAGATCGAAGCCCCGTACAAACCAGAAAAAGACTCTGCAAGTTTTGCTTTTCTCAAGAGATTGTGAGCAGTTCCCTTAAACACATTCAAAGGACCCAGAACAAAAAATAAAAAAACTGAAGCAACTATTTGCATACAAGAACACGGAGAGCGGAACCCCGTACAAACCACTAAAACCCACTGCAAGTTCTACTTTTATCAAAAGACTGTGAGCAGTTCCCTTAAACACTTTCAAAGGTCCAACAACAAAATAAAAACCCTGAAGGAACTACCTGCACACAGGAACACGAAGAGTGGCACCCCATACAAACCAGTAAAAGCCACTGCAAGTTCTACCTTTATCATCAGAGTGTGAGTAGTTCCCTTAAACACATTCAAACGTCCAACAAAAAAAAAAAAATAAAAAATTGAAGTAACTAACTGCATACAATAACACGGAGAGCGGAATCCCATACAAACCAGTAAAAGCCACTGCAAGTTCTACTTTTATCCAAAGACTGTGAGCAGTTCCCTTAAACAAATTCAAAGTCCAACAAAAAAAAAACCTAAAGGAATTACCTGCATACAAGAACACAGAGAGCGGAACCTGTACAAACCAGTAAAACTAATGGCAAGTTTTACTTTTATCAACAGACTGTGAGCAGTTCCCTTAAACACATTCAAAGTCCAACAAAAAAAAAAAAAAAAAACTGAAGCAACTACCTGCATACAAGAACACTGAGAAAGGAACCCGTACAAACCACTAAAAGCCACTGCAAGTTTTACTTTTATCAACAGACTGTGAGCAGTTCCCTTAAACACATTCAAAGCTCCAACAAAAAAAAAAAAAAACTGAAGCAACTACCTGCATACAAGAACACAGAGAGCAGAACCCTGTACAAGCCAATAAAAGCCACTACAAGTTCTGCTTTTATCAACAGACTGAGAGCAACTCACTTAAACACATTCAAAGATCCAACAAAAAACAAAAAAAAAACTGAAGCAACTACCTGCATAGAAGAACACGCAGAGCGGAACCGTGTACAAACCAGTAAAAGCCACTGCAAGTTCTACTTTGATCAACAGACAGTGAGCAGTTCCCTTAAACACATTCAAAGGTACAAAGAAAAAAAATCCTGAAGCAACTACCTGCATACAAGAACACGGAGAGCGGAACCCCGTACAAACCAGTAAAATACACTGCAAGTTCTACTTTTATCAGCAGACTGTGAGCAGTTCCCTTAAACACATTCAAAGCTCAAAAAAAAAAAACCTGAAGCAACTACCTGCATACAAGAACATGGAGAGCGGAACCCTGTATAAACCAGTAAAAGCCACTACAAGTTCTACTTTTATCGACAGACTATGAGCAACTCACTTAAACACATTCAAAGGTCCAACAAAACACAAAAAAAAACTGAAGCAACTACCTGCATAGAAGAACACGCAGAGCGGAACTGCGTACAAACCAGTAAAAGCCACTGCAAGTTCTACTTTATCAACAGACTGTGAGCAGTTCCCTTAAACACATTCAAACGTCCAAGAACAAAAAAAAACCTGAAGCCACTACCTGCATGCAAGAACACAGAGAGTGGAACCCTGTACAAACCAGTAAAAGCCACTGCAAGTTCTACTTTTATCAACAGACTGTCTGCAGTTCCCTTAAACACATTCAAAGGTCTAACAACAGCAAAACAAAAACCTTAAGCAACTAACTGCATACAAAAACCCAGAGAGTGAAATCCTATACAAACCAGTAAAACCACTGCAAGTCATATTTTTATCAACAGACTGGGAGCAGTTCTCTTAAACACATTTAAAGGTACAACAAATAAAAAAAACCTGAAGCAACTACCTGCATACAAGAACACAGAGGGCAGAACACCATACAAACCAGTTAAAGACACTGCAAGTTCCACTTTTATCCACAGACTGTGAGCAGTTCCCTTAAACAAATTCAAAGTCCAACAAAAAAAAAAAACCTGAAGTAACTACCTGCATACAAGAACATGGAGAGCAGAACCCCATACAAACCAGTAAAAGCCACTGCAAGTTCTCCTTTTATCAACAGACTGCGAGCAGTTCCCTTAAACACATTCAAAGTCCAACAAAAAAAAAAAAAACTGAAGCAACTACCTGCATACAAGAGCACGGACAAAGGAACCCATACAAACCAGTAAAAGCAACTGCAAGTTTTACTTTTATCAAAAAACTGTGAGCAGTTCCCTTAAACGCATTAAAAGGTCCAACATAACAAAAAAACCCTGAAGGAACTACCTGCACACAAGAACATGGAGAGCAGAACCCCGTACAAACCAGTAAAAGCCACTGCAAGTTCAACTTTTACCATCCAACTGTGAGTAGTTCCCTTAAACACATTCTAAGGTCCAACAACAACAACAAAAAAAAACTGAAACAACTAATCTGATACAAGAACACGGAGAGCGGAACCCCGTACAAACCAGTAAAAGCCACTGCATGTTCTAGTTTTATCCACAAACTGTAAGCAGTCCCCTTAAACAAATTCAAAGGTCCAACAACAACAATAAAGAAAAACCTGAAGCAACAACCTGCATACTAAAACACGAAAAGCGGAACCCCGTACAAACCAGTAAAAGCCACTGCAAGTTCTACTTTTATCAACAGACTGTGAGCAGTTCCCTTAAACACATTCAAAGGTCCAACAAAAAAAAAAAAAAAACCTAAAGCAACTACTGGCATACAAGAACATGGAGAGCGGAATCCCATAGAAACCAGTAAAAGCCACTGCAAGTTCAACTTTTATCAACAGACTGTGAGCAGTTCCCTTACACATTCAAAGGTCCAAAAAAAAAAAAAAAACCATGAAGCAACTACCTGCATCCAAGAACGCGGAAGAGCAGAACCCCGTACAAACCAGTAAAAGCCACTGCAAGTTCTACTTTTATCAACAGACTGTGAGCAGTTTCCCTTAAACACATTCAAAGGCCCAACAACAACAAAAAAACCCTGAAGGAACTACCTGCACACAAGAATATGGAGAGCTGAACCCATCACAAACCAGTAAAAGCCACTGCAAGTTCTACTTTTATCATCAGACTATGAGCAGTTCCCCTAAACACATTCAAAGGTCCAACAAAAAAATAAATAAATAAACCTGAAGCAACTACCAGCATACAAGAACATGGAGAGCGGAACCCCGTACCAGTAAAAGCCACTGCAAGTTCTACTTTTATCCACAGATGTGAGCAGTTCCCTTAAACAAATTCAAAGTCCAACAAAAAAAACCCTCAAAGGAACAACCTACATACAAGAACATGGAGAAAGAAACCCGTACAAACCAGTAAAGGCCACTGCAAGATCAACTTTTATCAAAAGACTGTGAGCAGCTCCCTTAAACGCATTAAAAGGTCCAACAACAACAACAAAAAACCCTGAAGGAGCTACCTGCGCACAAGAAAATGGAGAGCAGAACCTTGTACAAACCAGTAAAAGCCAGTGCAAGTTCTACTTTTATCATCCGACTGTGAGCAGTTCCCTTAAACACATTTAAAGGTCCAACAACAACAAAAATAAAAACCTGACGCAACTAATTCGATACAAGAACACAGAGAGCAAAACCCTATACAAACCAGTAAAAGCCACTGCATGTTCCAGTTTTATCCACAAACTGTGAGCACTCCCCTTAAACAAATTCAAAGGTCCAATGACAACAAAAAAAAAAACCTGAAGCAACTACCTGCATACTAAAACACGTAGAGCGGAACCCCATACAAACCAGTAAAAGCCACTTCAAGTTCTACTTTTATCAACAGAGTGTGAGCAGTTCACTTAAACAGATTCAAATGTCCAACAACAACAAAAAAAAAAAAACCTGAAGTAACTACCTCCATACAAGAACATGGAGATCGGAATCCCGTACAAACCAGAAAAAGCCACTGCAAGTTCTACTCTTATCAAGAGATTGTTAGCAGTTCCCTTAAACACATTCAAAGGACCCACAACAAAAAATAAAAAAACTGAAGCAACTACTTGCATACAAGAACACGGAGAGCAGAACCTCGTACAAACCAGTAAAACCCACTGCAAGTTCTACTTTTATGAACAGACTGTGAGCAGTTCCCTTAAACACATTCAAGGGTCCAACAACTACCAAAAAAAATCCCTTAGACACTTTCAAAGGTCCAACAACAAAATAAAAACCCTGAAGGAACTACCTGCACACAAGAACACGAAGAGCGGAATCCCGTACAAACCAGTAAAAGCCACTGCAAGTTCTACTTTTATCATCAGACTGTGAGCAGTTCCCTTAAACACATTCAAAGGTCCAACAACAACAAAAAAAAAACCTGAAACAAAAAAAAATAGCATTCAAAGGACCAACAACAACAAAAACAAACCCCGAAGCAACTACCGTCATACAAGAACACAGAGAGCAGAACCCCGTACAAACCATTAAAAGCCACTGCAAGTTCTACTTTTATCATCTGACTGTGAGCAGTTCCCATAAAGCTTTGAAAAAAAAAAAGGATAGGTTGAATAAAAGGTCACTGGAGAGCCAAGAAGAGTTATGGGCAAAAAAAAATACAAAAAGTGATATTAAGCTAGGAACTCTGTGCAAGTTCAAACGGTTTATAAACAACATAGTTCAGTTCATTGAATTTCATGTAATAGTTCTTGCTGAGTCTAAAGGTTGCCTTCAGTTTGGAAAAAAAGCAGGATTTTGATATTTTAAATACCTATGGCTTCGAGGGGTTTACCTCATAACTCTATGTAAACATTCTGATTAATGGAGGACATTGTACATGTATCCCTAACTAGGAATCTCAGTATCAAAGTAAGAATCCCAGAATACCTTGCAGTTCCACTGCAGAACCTTATGAGCTCCATTTTCTTTAGACTCTATGATGCACCAACAAAAACTGCAGTCAGCAGTTTAAACCATTGTGGTACCAAACAACTTTTTCCACACATTACTATTAAGGTAATTTACCTTTTTTTAAATGATTAAACTTTTTTGAATATTGCTCAATACAAAAAAAAACACATTCAAAGGTCCAACGACAAAAACAAAAAAAAAAACTGAAGCAACTACCTGCATACTAAAACACGGAGAGCGGAATCGCATACAAACCAGTGAAAGCCACTACAAGTTCTACTTTTATCAATAGACTGTGAGCAGTTCCTTAAACACATTCAAAGGTCCAAAAACAAAAAAATAAATAAATAAAACCTGAAGCAACTACCTGCATACAAGAACATTTAGATCAGAACCCCATACAAACCAGTAAAAGCCACTTCAAGTTCTACTTTTATCAACAGACTGTGAGCAGTTTCCTTAAACACATTCAAAGGTCCAACAAAAAAAAAAAATCCTGAAGCAGCTACCTGCATACAAGAACATGGAGAGCGGAACCTGTAAAAACCAGTAAAATCCACTGCAAGTTCTACTTTTATCAACAGACTGTGAGCAATTCTTTTAAACACATTCAAAGGTACAACAACAAAAAAGAATGTATCGTATCGTATGTAGAAGATGTACTGTTGGTCTGACCTGGGTCACCCAATTTAACTTCTGTACCTGAACCCCCTTACCTGCCAGCTGTCCCGGTGTCATCTTTGACCAATCGGTAACCTTTTTCCCAACTATATACCATGCCGTTTGTTCTTCCCTAGTCACAGATACATGTGGGATTGAGGCATTTTGAAAAAGCTGTTGCATGTCTCTTGTGAGACTACAAGTAACTGCGGAGTTCCCTGCCCTGTCCCAATAAAGATTTTGTAATAGGATCCTGGTCACCTTGTGTTTAAAAAATTGTTCCTCATACTTGGGATCAGGTCCCATATTTTTCCTGTAATACATTGTACAGTGTAGTTGTTTAGCTACCACTGGCGGTTGTGTGCCATATTTGCTTAAGGCCAAATTAGTTAGCTCATTTACTACATTTTGTGGTCCAGTTTCAACAAGATCATTACTGTACCAGTAGTGTAAATCACCCTGCCCCACTTGTAACATAACATCTTGAATTTCTACTCGTTTGGCTAGAATCACTGATGTAGTCGGTACAGCTGCTATGCCAAACACGTGCATTAAATCTCTTCCTAATAAGTTTACAGGGCAAATTTTGGAGATAATGACTCGAAACCTGATAGTTTGGTTAGTTTCAGGGTCCGTGAACCATAAAGGTTTAGATAATGGTTCCTTATAAATGCGGCCATTTGCTGCCTTGACTAATACATAGTCATCAGAAGTTACATCGGATGGCACTGCAGAGCTTTTTAGCAGGGTCCTGGAGGCCCCTGAATCACACAAAAATTCTACATCCTTACCATCTACTTGAAGTGTGATTATCGGTTGTGCCTCTAGCTGCATAGTTACAGCCAGTGCTGTTAAATTAACAACCTGATATTCACCTTCTTCTGAAAAATCAGTCATTTCATTTTCCCATCCTGCACATTCACCCTTACCTTCCTCGTTTGCGTCCTCAAAATCTTCCTCTTCACTCTGTCTTATTGACTCTGGCCAATCAGCCTCTTTATCCGGGTCTGATTCACCTCCACCACCATCATATAGTCATGCTGACCCGTGATCCGGGGTGGTTTTAGTTTTTTCAGAAGACCGGCAATCCCTCACAAAATGTCCCTTTTTACCACATTTGAAACATTCTCCTCTTTTTTGTCTGCCTTCATAATCTTCGGAATGTCCCACATTCCCTCTTCCTCTACCCCTGCCTCTGCCCCTTCCTCTATCCCTGTTAGTCGGACCTTGCAGTAGCATAAGTGTCCCATCTTCGCTCACCGTAAAGGTTTGAGCTTGTTTTTTTTTCATTTCTTCTAAATATTTTTCTGCATGTCTTGCATACTCGTGTAGGGGCTGCAGACGTGCCGTCCGATGGTCTATCATATGCTTTTGGACAAAGTTGCTAATAGCACTTTTACATCCTTTTAAAAAGGCATTTTTTAGTTGTTGTTCATATGAGGAGTCTTTTGACTGATCTATTTCTTTTTGCATACCACTATGGTTATCAAAGCACTGGGTAAGTCTCTCCAAATAGTTGTCTACTTTTTCATCGTCTGCTTGTACACATCTATTGATACAGGTCCAGTCTGCCCTAGGCTTCCATTTATCCAAAATACGGGCTAGTAAATCCTTGACCTGCTTTTGGCATGAGTCCGAATTGTGGGCAAGTGGCTTATTATCTACTCTGGTTATGGGATCCCAGTCCCCACAGACCAAGTGCCAGTCGGGACCCAAAATTTGTCGAACTACTTGTTCCAACTCTATGGCATTTAGCTTATAACTTTCTATCATGCCTGCGACGTCTTCACAAAACTTGGTCATATCTAACCTAGGGTGTGGTATTCCTTCTACGGCTTTTCGAATGTCTTCCCGCGTCCAGGGTCGATAAACTAAAATGGTGGGACCCTGTCCAAACGTACCCGCTTGCGGATTTGCTGCTTCTATGAAGGGATACTCTATGGACGCCGAATTGACCGGTTTCCTTTTGTTTCCATTCTGATTTGTCTATACTACGGGTTCGTAGGTCCAGAGTGTCATCCGCCTGCTTTTGTAAAACTACGGGAGGTATGGTTTTGCTTTGGCTCACTTCTTCACTTTCCTGATACTGGGGTGGACCGGCCATTACTTTAGGGACTTCTGGATACAAGGGTGGGGCTGTCAGTTTACGACAGACAACAGATGTCTCGTCATCTTCTTTATGGACAAAAAATGCACCTTTTGCACTCGAGCCACCACTTTCCTTATTCGAAAATTGTTCCCTATGCCTCTTATTAGCTTCTTTTAACCATTTCTGTGCTTGAGGGAATCCCACCTTTACTTGATTTTTAACTTTGCCTCCTGCGTCCCTACGCAGATCTCTCACCAAATTTTGACATTCTGATCTATTTAAGTTACCACTAAACCCATAATTTGTCTTTCATTTTTTTATGTATTTTAATTTTTTTTTTTTTTTTTTTTTGGATGTAATTTAAACATATATTCCTCATCTTCAGTCCTTTTATTTAAGCAGCCCTTACTAGCACAACAACTGCTTCCTATTCCCATTTTTCTTATTTAAAAGAAAAACTGTTTCCTTTTCCTGAGATCTCTACCGGTCTTTTGTAAAATTTAAACAAAAGAAATTCCTTTATGACTAGTCCCTTAAAAAAAAGTACTTTTATAAATGTAAAAGCTTACCTTACTGCGGATCTTCCGCCCCGTTAGTCACCGTCCCATGGATCAAATCTAACAGTGACTGGCCTCTACTTACGACTTCTTTGTCGGAGGTCTTTCCATTCAAGGGAGCCCGAGATTCGTTCTCCCCTCCTGTACAGGTTTTTCAGTCCCTCTTATGCGGTTCGTACCGTGAAGAGGTGGCCCCACGTTCTTGGGCGCCAGAAATGTCAAAAGATTTTAATACACTTAACATATACTGGAAGAATCACGCAGATAAAAATAAGCAAAAAGGTTTATTTTACATGCATGGAGACATGCTACAAAGTACATGGTATGTCAGCAGTCTAATTTCTGTACACTTCACATGGGTTTTTATACCCTTCTCAGCACGTACACAGTAACTGGTTACCAGACAAGGAATTTCAGTCAAGGCTATAAATTCACATACTGGAGCCTTAGATGGTCAGAGGTCAGTCACAAGATAAGCTTGTGCCTGGACCAAGGTAACATCTGTGCATTCCTCTTTGGTCAGCAAATTCTTTACAAGAAAAACAACTTATTTTAACTTGCTTCTTTGCACGCAATGCAATTTCACATTTTAACCCTTACTATACATGATACAAAGATGTTGAACACAAAGATTCTTACTACAACTAGCAGCCTATTTCAAAACTCCAATAATCTCTTAATAAGGTATGTTTTCCTATTAGCATTTCACCTGAAACATTTATACTAATATTCTAATATTCCAGTAAGCATTTCTTATGTGTTTATCAGGGAAATACCACATGCTGGATGTTGATTTTTAACTGGCAGAACAATATCTCACTTCACAGGAAATTGTTTTGTTTTCGGAATATTTTTTATTTAATTACTTATTTCATTTTGTTTACCTGAGTAAAACAATGATTAAATGTGACCATTTGCAGGCTCTGCTCAGGTTACATACCTCCTAACAAGAGTAAAATAAGATTAAAGGTATAATGAAATCATACAGTACAGTGACAAAACACAAGACAGATGAAAAAAGTGTACGTATTTACAAGAAGGTTTAAAAAGAAGTAGGATCAGGAGCATATATGCATAATGCAGGTGTTATAGATGAGGTAAATGTGGTCCACCCAAAAGAATGGACATTGTATATACAAGTATGGCAGGAACTTAAGAGAGTCGAACTTGTACAATATTAAGAGTCACAATAGTAGGGCTAATAACAGGAGAAGAGTAGGGAATGGATAGGGTAGATTGAGAAGCAATGGGCATGAGTTTATATGCTGGAGAGTTTAGGAGATTAAGAGGCCAAGGTTGTCTGGGTGACATGACCTATATTCTGACATGTGCACTTGTATCAATCAGGTAGGTATTGTTTCAACTGAAGTCTGAACTGCTTGTAGTCCCCAATTTCAGTAAAATCAGGTGGAAATGTTTGCCAGTAGTGTAGTTAGGCTGGGATAAGAGGGGCAGTTGCTTTGGGTGCAAAGTGTTGGGGGCACGATCAGCCAATCCCAATATTTCTTTAATGCATATCAGCTTTAAAAGTTGGTACTGCATTTGCAGTCAAACCTGAGTACTATAGTGCCCTGTGTGTGGTTTAAACTGTAGCAAGCAGTTTGCTACAGTTTAAAAGTAAAGAGAAAAATGTTTTTTTCTTTTAACCAAAACCCTAACTCTGTAGTACTACATGCAGGTGGGGTATAAACTGTAGTAACAGTTTGCTACAGTTTTAAAAAATATCTTTTTAAAAACTAAAACATGAGTACTGTAGTGCTTCGTTTAGGCAGGATATAAACTGTAGCAACTTGCTATAGTTTAAAAAAAAATATTTCTTTAAATAAAATATATTGCAGGAGGGTTGTGGACAGGGCACAGAAACCGGACCTGAATGGTTGGGGCAAGGAGGGGAGGGTGTCATGCATCTCGCCATGTGGTTGGTGTGCCAGGAGATGGAATGTCTTTTTTATTTTTGCTCCTCAGTGGAAGAGCTGGGGGGATTTAAATCTAACTGTAATGAACTGATCACTTGTAATGTGGCGAGTGCTTATTACAGGGAAGTGCTTCTTTTTTTTTTCTTTTTTGATTTTTGCTCTTCACTTGAAGAGCTTAGGGGGTGGGGCACTGGTTCATTGTACTGGCCCACCTATGCTTCTGATGATTGCCTCAGTTTAGGGCAAAAGCAGGGAAGCTGTGGTCCATGGATGGAGTTAGGAGACTAAAGCCATTAGTGGGCTAGTTTCTTAGGCTGAAGTGTGGACTGGGTGTAGTTACCTCACAGTAGGGGAGATGTCTCAGTACAGGAGTCTGAAGAGAAGGGAACTAAGGAGAATGCTGGCTCAGCCCTTAATGGGCAGCCAGTTTGCCTTTTCCAAGGTGTTGCAGTGATGCTCACATGGTTTAATTTCTCCAAATATTTTGGGTTTCTAATACCTTGATGGCAATGGACCCCATTCTTAAGGGTACGGTATCAGTTCATGAAATTAGTGCTGTTTCAGTCTTTGATGTCAGCCAAGAGTGCTCTTTTCAGCACTTAAAATTCACTCAGAATTGTATTCTTTTGTAATTCATGCAGGTTTACATGGTAGCATATTTAAGCATGATTATAAATGTTTTTTAATTAAACATACTCCTACTACTATTGCAACTGTCTAGGCATCTTTCTTCCACATTGCTCTAGTTTCTGCTTGCAAGTCCTGGTATTTTATGACTTTGTGTCTCTCTATACTTAAAACATTGTAATCACAGGGTCTAGCGATGTCAACGATCAATGCTACTTTTGTCTTCTATTCAGACTACTACATCTGGTTTTCTCGTATCTATTTTTCAGCTGTTGGTATTGGGTGACACCATGTGATATAAACGTCATCATTCGCTATAATGTTTTGTGATTCTTCTTTCCAATGCTTCTCAGCTACGTTACTACTGTAATGTTTGCAGAACCCACAATGCAACAGTCTCGCCACATTATTGTGCCTTTTGGTATACAGGCCCTCTGCCATGACTGCATCACACCCAGCAACAAAATGTGTGACTGTAATATTGAAAACTGCTTAACATCTAGGAATAAAGTCCAAGCTATAAATCAGTTTGCTCTTCCTGTTCAAACTTACAGTGTTGGAGTTACCAACTGGCACCAAAACGTATTGAATCAATCAGACAAAAACAAGAAAATGCTTCCCACTTACCAAATGATATATAAAAATCAGTGTATACAAGATTATACATTCTTCATTCTGAAGGAGGTATGGGCTTCCTCAAAACTGATTGCATGTACAGATCTGTAATTGTGGGAGTGCATACATATCTGCTGACCTCATCAGTCCCAGACATAATGAAAGTTTTACACAACCTGCAATTGTCAGTTCCACCCATGTGTTCCATGGACTTTTTAAACCAGTGTGTATATAAGTCCATTATTCTGGTCCGTCATTATCAGCCTTTCATCATTTGGTTTCAATTCACATCTCCTTAACCATTTCTGCATCAAATCTTAATCAACATGAGATTGCTCCTGGAGAACCCAGTACTTGCCACTATATTTGTGGATTTTCCATTTTTTCCCTTTTAGTCTAATTATTTTCCTTATACTCTTTCTTTTGCTTTTTGTCACATTCAGTTGACGTCTGATTTTTGCCTACTTTGGGTTTCATTTTCTTTCCCACTTGATTCTGAAATGCTTCTGCAAAACTAAACTAAGGGCCAGATTCAGGAAGGCTTACACGGAGTTTAAGAGTAGTGTAAGCCTCCGTGTAAGCCTCCTGATTCAGCAACAGCCCAAATCTCCGTGTAAGAGACAGCTAACACGTCTCTTACACGGAGTGGGCGTGGAAATGCTCAATACCTCATTTGCAGCTCCAAGATATGCAAATGAGGTATGTGAGCGATCCACGAAGCCCAAACCAGTCCGTGTAACGGACGTGTTAGCTGCAGAAATGTACTCAGCTGACAACTGAGTACATTTCTGCAAAATTAAAAACGGAGCTATGTCAGCTCCAAATAAAGGGTGCATTTGTTACATTAAGCATGCCAATGGCCAAATATGTGGCCATTGGCATGAAAAAGTGTTGAAAAAAAAAGTTATATAACTTTTTTTTTTTCACGGGATTTATGTGTTTAACTGTAGCGCACACCCGCGCAAACGGGGTGCGCTACCTAAAACTGAAAACCGGAGCTTATAAGCCCACAATTGTGGGATTTATGTATTACATGAAATGTCAATGGAGGGACTTGCAGAGCAAAAACAATATGGCCTCCGTTTAGTGGTTGTCAAGGAGGGGAAGCTCCGTGTAAGATATGTAACTAAGCATTACTAGGCAATCCTATGTAAATGAGGGTTACAATACTGAATCACACTGCCACATAGGTAATGAGCACTTTCTGAGTAGTGTAAGAGTTAGAGATGGGGGAGGAACAGAGTAAGAGGTAGGTGACAT